>NC_089845.1:96920831-97244998 GCF_035609145.1 Eleutherodactylus coqui | reverse complement strand
ACGATCGCCGATTAGCGATCGGCTGGTGTAACTGGCCCTTTAGGGGCTGTGCGGTAGTCACTCTGAATACAATCTACACCAGGCTTTTGCCTGTTAATATATTTGTCGCAGGGTTTACTTAGGCCTCATGTCCACGGGGAAAATCGGGCCCGCTACGGATTCTCCATGGAGAATCTGCAGCGGGTCCCTCCTGCCCCGCGGACATGAGCGCTTAAAATAGGAATTTAAAAGAATTAACTCACCCGCAGCGGACCGCGAAGGTCTTCTCTTCCTCACGGCCGGATCTTCTTTTTTGGCCGGCGGATGAACTCGCCACGTTGCCGCGCGCATGCGCCGGGCACATCTGCCGAAGCAAGAAAGATCCGGCCGTGAGGAAGAGAAGACCTTCCCGGTCTGCTGCGGGTGAGTTAATTCTTTTAAATTCCTATTTTAGGTCTCCCGCAGATCCGGACGGCTTCCATAGGCTTCAATAGAAGCCCGCGGGAGCCGTCCCCGCGGGAGACCCGCACGAAAATGGAGCATGTCCAGATTTTTTTCATGCTCCATTTTTAAAAAAATCCCTTTTATTGACCATCCGCGGGTATTTATCTACCCGCGGGTGGTCAATGCATCCCTATGGGGTGCGGATCCACGTGTAGGAGAAGAGTTAAAATCCGCTGCGGATTTTAATTCTTCTTTTGCCCGTGGACATGAGTCCTTAGGCCGGCATTTCACACGCTTGTCTAAGTAAATACGTCCCATTGATGTCCAGACATATCGGACTATTAGGCCTCATGTCCACGGGGAAAATCAGGCCCGCTACGGATTCTCCATGGAGAATCTGCAGCGGGTCCCTCCTGCCCCGCGGACATGAGCGCTGAAAATAAGAATAAATCAGAATTAACTCACCTCCCGCACGCTCCGGATTCTTCCTTCGCTGTCGCGTCATCTTCTCTGCGTCGCGGCCGGTTCTTCTTTCTTCGGCCCGGCGGATGCGCAGGATGACGTCGGTGATGTGCCCCACGCATGCGCCGGCCCAAAGCAAAATGATCCGGCCGCGACTGAGAGAAGATGGCGCCGCGACGAAGAGAAGAAACGGAGCGGGTGAGTAAAATCTGATTTTTGTCTCCCGCGGATCCGGACGGCTTCCATAGGCTTCAATAGAAGCCCGCGGGAGACCCGCACGAAAATGGAGCATGTCCAGATTTTTTTCATGCTCCATTTTTAAAAAAATCCCTTTTATTGACCATCCGCGGGTATTTATCTACCCGCGGGTGGTCAATGCATCCCTATGGGGTGCGGATCCGCGGGCAGGAGAAGAGTTAAAATCTGCTGCGGATTTTAATTCTTCTTTTGCTCGTGGACATGAGGCCTTAGGCTTTTTTGTTATAGTGAAAAATGCAGGACATTGTTTCTTTGGGGGGGGGGGGGAGAATGTAAAAACTGCAGGTTTTATACACACATTCCCCTTGAAGTCTACACTAATTTTGTAATTTGCTCATATTTCCTAAACCATGCAGTTTGGCACTCCTGTCATGTCACCGGCTCCTTTGGCACCAGTGATGCCCCATATACAAGTTGCACAACTCCGTAGTAGGGATGTAACTTATGATCACCTGTTTTTTGGAGTGGGCATTTCTTCAGCAGCCTGTGACTGGCTGCAGCAATCAGATGGGTTAGCAGGCACGTCACTGCTGCAGCCACATAAACCGAGATCGGTGTCCATCTGCCATCCCGGAGCGTTTTTCTATGTGAATACAGCATCTTTTTCTTATAGCGTTTCCTCTGACCAATTTCTTTATGAACTTGGACAATCCCTTTAATGACCAGACACTGCTGACCTATTTTAGGTTATGCCTCAAAGTTGTGGGGTGACAGACATGGCTTTAAAATCTATGCCATTTTAATAGATGAACATTTTCTGCATTTGTCAAGCAGCCGGTCATCCGGGTTACAGCTATGTATATACCAAACTTCACTGAAGGGCACAAACTGCAGGTATTTAAAGAAGCGCTCCTTAACCCTTTCCAATCCAATTTGTATCCTGGTTTTCCTAGGAGGTTTACTCTTTCAGCCGTTATACAACGGCGCTATATGCTGGCTAAAGCCAGTACTGCATGAGGTGACACGTTGGATAGGCTTCGACAGCAGAGAGGCTGGCAATATACAGTAAGAGAACCCCGACGGATGTCTTCCAACATCGGAGCTATATGGCCTTAAATCATAATGTTTTCAGTGGTCAGACAGTGGATTGGAAAGGGCTAAAAACATATATATTTTTTTTTCATGCCTGCGCCCCTCAGCTGACTTTCTATCACTATCCGGAGGTCTCCCCTGTATTTTGTCTTTCATGCAGTACAGCATCCTGTCGGATACTTATTGGGCACCATCTCTGTTACTTTCCACCAATCCCATGATGCATAGCCCCTAGCTAATGCTGTGTTGATACCGTTTCTACCTGCTGGCAGGACATTGTAAATACCATGAGATCACATGACCCAACTGAAAGGAATTTTTTAGATTTGCTTCTTTAATGACCACCTTTGGTCACATGTGAGGGGCAATAAGATTGCATGTTTACTGAGACACCTACTTCACACTTCCACCGCAGCAATAAAACACTTCAGATAGTCATTTTTGAAGCTCTTGCACTGCAGGTGACCAGATAGGGACAGACAATCCGGGAAGTCGTCCACCACAATCTGCAGGAGAGTCCCTTACCGATCCGCGTTGTCCCTGGAATGAACACTGGTCCATGTTTCGGGGCCCCAGGGTCCATACGCCATACCATCATGTAGAGCATCCATGCCTTCCTATTCAAGTACGCTATTGTTTCAATGTGGGACATCCATACTGAGATGTAACGCTGGATCCGCCCTTCTGACTTCACCCTCTATAGTATGGAACACGTATTTTCAGAGACTTGATTGGAACTTTTTAGTTTACGGAATGGAGGAGGAAAATGCAGCTTTACTAGAAGGGCTGTTAACATCCCTTTTTAAGGTAGTGTATTTTATCCCGTGCTTCATCCAGCTTGATGGTTGGTTAGACGATGTGCCCAATACTCCAGCCATCAATTAAAATTCCTCTCTGCCTGGCACAATGGTTCATATACTGTAAATAGGAAGCTGTGTGAGCAGAGGCCTCCTTCCTGTTTGGCCGGACATGTAACATCTCTGTGTGGGGCTGCCTGGAAATGTACCGATGTCATCCCAAATCTATTTGGTTGGTTGTTTCCCCTAATGTGCTCAAAAAAGTGTAAGTATGCTTTCCAAAAAATTGTGATTTGTTCTCAGTGAGGTATGATACCTTTTAATGGCTAACAAAAACACATGATGTTACAGCAAGCAAGCTTTGGGGATATCTCGCCCCCTTTGTCAGGCTATTGAATGACACTAGTTTGGATGGCACAGAATTATAACATACAGATGCAGAGGGGAGGGGGACACATTCCTCTTGATCTAAATAAATGTTCACAGGCAGAAATTTGAGACTGTTTTGCACCTAAAACAACAAACAAAGCGGAGACATGCATCGTAAATCAGTCCACTGAGCTCAGGACAGTTTTATGATTAATTTTATTTCTCCTTTAACCTGCATTTGGAAGGAGATGCAGCACCACCTAGTGGATGGCAACATTCCACAAATTGACATGTTACAGGAACATGTCAAAAAGTTTTCGTCATTGGGAGTCCGGTTACTGAGACCCTCACCAATCACTAGACCGAGCCAGCAGGCTTTGGCTGAAAAATGAGCGCAGTTTTTCTCTTGAGCCCGTCTTCAACTAGCAAGCAGCAGCGGCGCTTGGGAGAGCCGCTTCATTCTAGCGATCATGGGCGGTCTCTGCACCCGCACAAACGGTAATCAAAACTTTTGCTGTATCACTGACATTTTCATAAATTTTTGGAATGCACAGTTACATGTTAATGGAAAAGCTGGACTGTTCATGGCCAATTAGCGTTGAGCGTTGATTTATTTGGGTATTTAGAAATCGTGAGTTTGGATTCCATACTTATAAATCTGCTGCTGCTTACAGCCCGCGGGGAGCAGGAGAAAGCTCTAGTTCTGTTCAGGGGATTGTGCGGCTTTTTAACCCCTCTATATGTCCCTTCTGTAGCGCAAATGTTACAGATTTTTACCTTGGATTTGCACTTTCAAGGCTGAAATTCATGGAAAGTCGAAAGTGAAATATACGTGACGCATGCAGATTTTGCGGCAGGCTTCCGGCCATATATACGAGGGGAGGCGGGTCTTGGTGTATGTTCACACTGCGGAAACAAGACTTATTTTGCCCCGTGTATGCTGCCTCTAAAAAGCACCACATATCCGCAGCCTGGCTGTGACGGTCTGCCACGAGTATGCAAAATATTTGACCTCCAACCCACAAACAGATTTAGCCCTTTTATAATGGACAAATCTGTGTGTAGAAATCCCAATGCGGAAACTGCGCAGACCAAATCTGCGTCATATCGTCTGCTGCGCGGTTTTCCATTGAGTGTAATGTGATCTCTCATTCCGCATCAAATTCCGTGGCAAGAATCTACCGTGTGAACAGACTCTTAGCTTTAGGGTGTGTTCACATGAGCGAATTTGCTGCAGATTTTGGTGCCGATCTACAGCAGGTTTCACCCCTTTTAACTAAATTTAAATTGAAGGAGTGAAATCCGCTGCTGATCTGCAGCCAATCAGCTACGTGTAAAGCCACCATTAAAGGGGTCATGTCGTACACTGATGTATGAATAGGTCATCAGTATCCGATCGGTGGGGGGCGACTCCTGACACCCCTTGCTGATCAGCTGGTTTAAGGGGCCACGGTGCTTGTGTGGCTCCTGGTACTTCTGCTCGGTCACACTTGGGCCCAATCTGCAGAAAGGTCACGCGGCTGAACGTGTTTTAGCCTTTTCACACATCTCATTGGCGGGGATGCCAAGTGTTGGAGCGCCAACGATCTGAAATTGATAAACCATCAATATTTTAGTCTTGGAAAACCTCTTTGAACTGCTCTGCAGACCTGAAGGCGGCACTTTGATGGGAAGCAGGGGAAGTTTATAATTCTGGTATTGCTGACAATTCAAAAGTGTGCAAACGAATAGCATTCATCCATCAGGTTGACATGGGACACATCTGGCTGCACATACTACATGTCACACATACATGACACGATGAACAATCTGCTGCAGAACGTTTCTGTTATCACAATATGGAGCAAGTCTGAGTCAGCCAGAAGCATCCCGATGCTGATAAATGCCCGCATATGGGAAAGTATTCTAGGAGCGACATCATTACTGGTGAACCAGAAGATGTATGTCTGCAAGCTTCCAGTCTGCTTAGGCCTCTTCATCGGGGCGAACCTGATAGACCTGGTAGCCTCCAAAGCTTGCAAATAGCTTTATTGGCGAACCAGAAAACTGTATCGCTCCTAAATACTTCTGCCCCTTCCACACAAGGGTATTTATCACCGCTGAATTTCTCCTGAACTGCTATATTGGCTGTTTTGCTTAAAATCCTGGATTTGCTCCGCCCATAAATGCCGATCTATTAGAACTTTTGCTATATGTGGTAGTATTATTGTGTTTTGTTTCCGTGTTTTTACACTTTTTTTGTTTTATAGTTACAATGTTTGTGGTATACCTTGTCTGTGTACAGCTGCATTGTCTAACCTCACCCATTCCGATGTCTTATATTGCAGGTTCCGCATGTTATTTTGTGTCTCTGCCATCAATATGTCTCCTAATGTTCCATTTATATTTCATTTCAAGTTCCACTAAGCAAGCCAAACGGGGCTGTCTGCAGTCTAGGACACTGACCCTATAGTATCTGGTGAGGTGGTCCTCGCACAGCTGATCCAAAGACTTCCTATGTGTAGAAAGAGACAGACGCTCGGGTGGAGCCCCCACTGGATTATATCATATGGAGACTAGGGAATATCTAGTTGACCATTGTCTTTAATCACGGACAACACTCTTAATTACTAGGGCGACTTTTACACAGTCACGGTCAAGCTGCAATTTGCGTGACATCGGAAAAACTTCGCTGCCATTTTCATCACGGTTGTGGTTTTTGCAGATAAAACCCATAAAAAAACTCACTTGTGAAAACGACAACCTCCCTGTAAGCCACAGCAGTAGCGCATACGGTTTTATCTGCACCTCCACCAGAACACGGAGTACACCCGTCGGCGGTATCCACTGCGAGTTTTGTCTGTTGCGGGTGATGTCACACATTCTTTTCTATGGGGTCAATAAAAAAAATCGCATTGCGCTTGCGTGCAGATGCAATTTTTACTTTTAATATGGGTGCGATACGTTTTTTTACTTTTTACTTTTTTTAAAAAAATGTGATTTTCAAATGCGTGAAAACTGCGTGCTCGGTGATGAGGTTTTTTTTTTAAATTGCAAAACGCATCACAATTATAGGGAAAATTACATGTTTACAAGTGCGACATCGGTCTAAGTTTCTCAGACCGATACCGTGCGTGCCCGTGTGAGGCCTCAGAGCACACTAACCATACACAGAGGACGTGTGCTGTGCGTGTAATTCCACGGACCGCACATACCTCTGTACAAGCCTGTGAGGCTATATGCACGGGCTTTTCACATTGATCCATGGTCCAGAGTCAAACTTCTTGGCATGTTCTTTTCATGGATGAGAAATAGGACAGACATGTCCCATGTCCATGTGTTCCATAGCACATGGGTGCAACTTGCAGTAGCACCAGTCCGAGTCTGTCGGGCACAGCTCACACTTGCGACTAATGTGCACCCAGCCTTAGGACACCACTTTGAAGTAGTTCATCCATGGAGTGGTATCCCAATGCTGCAGATTTCAGCAGACTGCCTTGCATGTGGGTTTCATCAGTTATTTTACTACCAGCCATTAACTGGCAGGGTCTATGATGGAAATCTCTGTGCTGAATCAACCATATACTATTTAATATGAAAGCGGCTGCTTCTAGGCTACGTTTACAGCAGACCTTTTTCACGTCGGCATCGGACGCTTCGGGGCCTCTGGTGTAGGCACATTCATAAAATCCCAGATAGGTTAGTAAGGCTCAACCGAGTAAATTATGGCGATTGTAGGCCCAGGACTACTTTTTCCTAGAGCCAGAGACTACAGTCAGTGTCTTAAGTCCTCTTTGCAGCGGAGAAGTGGCCGTGCATGGACCTCCCCTCCATTATAGTAGGTGGAAGAGACCGAGGAGTCTTTGTGTGTCTTTGCGCCTGTTTGCTATATTGAGGGTTCGTATTACTTGGACTTCAACCAAACAGATACTTATGGCACACACTATAGGTATGATATAGATGGACCAGTGCTATATGTATTTGGAGGTCTGATGAGGATGGTATAGTGATGCAGGATAGCAGAGCCTGCACCATGAGCCAGGCTCTGAAAAATAAAAGGACCTGTCCTTATGTCGAGCTCTTTTTAAAGGGACAAGTCCACACAGAAGCTGGAAACCTAGCCTTGTATCCCCTCCTTATTGGTGGTCTTTACTGATGTGTCTGGCTTCCCATAAGTTACCAGACGTCTGAGTAACAAAGGGGTTTTCCCATTGTAAATTATTGATGGCCTATTCTTAGGATAAGTCACCAGTAGTAGATCAGTGAGGTCTGCTGCCTAGGATCCCCTCCAATCAGCTGTCCTTCGGCTGGTGTGCTGAGCTAATCTTTACAGGAAGCAGACAGCTCCCTTCCCACTCCTGTGGCCAGGCTTGGTACTAGAGGCAAAGTTCCCATTTGAAGCCAATGGCCTGCAGTATCTAGCCTGGCCAATGCAGTGGGAACGGAGCTGTCTGCTACCTGCAGAAATCTGCTCAGTACAAGAACTCAGTGGCCCAGTGAACAGCTGGCTGTCCTGGGCTGATCTACTATTGATGATCCTAAGGATTTGCCATTAATAATAATCAGCTGGGCAGCCCCAGTTATGCAGTTGCAGGTAGCTGTAATATGGAATAGTTTAGCATCCGGATTACAGTTACAATACCCTGGAGGCTCTACTGAATTGGGCTTGGATCACCATAGGCTCTTATGGCGGTCTTGGTCCGGTCCAGTAGAATGTCTGTGTATTATGATTGTAATAAGGATGCTAACATGAGATATTTTTTTTTTTTTTTACAGCTGACTGTAACTGAGCTCGAGGGTATCCTATGTGGGGAAATTTAAATTGAACCACCTTTTCATTACATACCCTGGTTTTTTTTTTCTCTCCTTGTTCTGCAACTACCGTATATATAATATACATTGTGCGCCACCAAAAACTGGCAGCCTGCATGATACTCCTTCTGCTTTTCCTGCAAACAGGGTTGTTTTTTCAGGATGGGAAAGATATGTCTGCTTTCTTCCTGAGGCGGGACCCCTCCTGTCCATGGGCTGAACGTCACATTACAGTACGCATATTAGCAGTTTACGCTTAGGTTAAGCAGCGCTGCTGATTAGCGCCACCTTCAGCACCACGTGACTACACAGCGTGCACGCGCATTGCCTTCAGCAGCCGTGCACTACACACTACACTTAAGCAGCACGGGGTTAGGTTTAGGATTACCTAAACCTAACCCCAACCCTAAACCTAACCCTAAACACTAACCGTAAACACTAAAACTAACCCTACACCTAACCCCGTGCTGCTTAACTGTAGTGTGTAGTGCACAGCTGCTGAAGGCAATCCGCGTGCACGCTGTGTAGTCACGTGGTGCTGAAGAGCCAATCAGGTGGCTCTAATCAGCAGCGCTGCTTAACCTAAGCGTAAACTGCTAATATGCTTACAGTACGCCCCAATCCCTGCAATGGACGGAGGTGATGCCGTTCTGGAAGGAAGCAGCCATGGTTTTTTTAAGCAGTTTTTCTACTCCCGGACAACCCCTCTTAGATAGATCCAGGGAGACGGTTCTAGAACGGATTCTGTGGAAATCCACATCATGGTATCCTATACAGGGGTGTGCAGAACAGTATTGCATCACATGCTCCATTCAGTGTTTGGTACTGAAACCCGTCCGAAAGCTGAATAAAACCTCGGTGAACGGCTGTAAATAGAAGAAGAAAAAAAAAAAATAATAATCTTTATTTGTATAGTGCCAACTTATTCCACAGCGCTTAAAAATGTTTTAAAGGTTCAATTTAAGGTAAACTTTCAAAAAAATTAAGAACCGTTCACGGAGCTTTTATGCGGTTTACTTTCTGTTGTCTCTGAATAATGGCATTTTCTTGCACGACTCTATATGGTAAATCTTATGGTGGTTTACAGTTTTGCAGATTTTCCTTACCAGCTGCAGTAAAATGTCAGTGGGTAGGACATGCTGCATTAAAGCGACCCTTCAGGCCTAGAGAAACAAAGATGGCCGTAGCAGTTCTGACTCCCTGATGTACAGTGTGCACCAGTATGCATCATTAGTCGTAGACGCTACACCTACCAGTGCTGGCCGGTCAGAGCAGCCTGTAGGGTCTTAGACTACCCATGTATACTATTGCACAGTGGACAGCAGGTAGTCAGAGAGCGGTGCCGCCATCTTGGTTTATCCAGGCCCAAAGGGTCACTTTAACCAAAATATGCTGCAAACCCCAAGAACTGTACATTTTAACAAAAGCAAAATGTAACTGAACACTTCGGTTTTCCAGTGCAAACTTTGACCATTTTTATCCCTGTGACTGCAGACACTGGGTGAAGTCTGGCTGCCCACATAGACACTTGTGTGCATTCATTTTGTATTTGCAGTGTACTTTAGGTGTACGCGGCCCCTGGTTTGACTTCTACCTCTGAAACCTCATATAGTTAAACCCCCTCAAAAGGGGGGCCACATAGCAAAGATCAAAATGGGTCAACAGTACAGTGCCAGGTTCTGCCACCCAGATAGATGGACCTGGTGTTTGTTGCTCATACCATGATCCTTATGCCTGTTCCCCATCTCATTATTTGCAAACCATTACATTTCACTGGAACCCTACACAGGTTCTGGCCATCCTGCAGTAAATGGGATATGACCAACTGGCACTGGGCCCCCCTCTGCTAGCACCCCATAACAGCCATGGTCTGTTTATACAGCATGTATGCCCTCGCTCTTCACCATAGGGTAGCTCCTGAAGAAATGTGCTCTTCCTGGGGAAGACCTACCACTATCTAATGCCTGTCTACCAGTAAACTCCTTAGAGCTGATGTCCAATTGTAAGCTATTAATGGCCTATCTGCAGGATACGTCATCAGTGGAGATCTGCTAACTGGGATCTCCACTTTAATTGGCTGTCTGGGGAGCAATGTACATATGCACTAAGCTAATTTCTGCAGGAAACTGACTCTATTCCTACTCCTACACTCCAGTGGCCTGTCTTGGTATTACAGGCAAAAGTTTATATTCAAGTGAATTACCTGTAATACCAAGCCTGACCACTGCAGGGGGAACAGAGCTGTCTGCTTCCAGCAGAAATCTGCTCTGTTCATAAGCACACCGGCCTGGTGATTAGAGGGGATCCCAGGCTGTGGACCACCACCGGTCTATCATTGGTGGGCTATCCTGCTGATAGACCATCAGTGGTTCTATAACTGGACAACCCTTTTAACTAGGTTACAACAAATCCCATCCTTCCACATAACCCTGGTTGGGAATCGCTGATGTAATATGTATGGACAACTTTAATCTGGGCAAGGTAAGAAATTAGGACAAGGAGAGAACAAAAAAAACAGATGGACAATCCTTTGTAAACCACAACTTGAACATACCCACTTCAAAAAGTATGTGACCCTCCCTTAACACAATGGTGTATACAGGTGATTACATGGCACATCTATATACAGTATTGGGTTTCACCTCTTGTCCTATCTGTTCCCCACGGTTTGAATGTCTGTAAATATTCTTGGATGTATCTCAGCAGGTTTTGTGTAAACTCCGATCCGTGTCACCGAAGACTTAGCGATACTCGCTTTGCATGGTTTACTACATCTTCACGTGTTACACACAACCATAAATGTTAACCATCTCTCAGACTTTTTTGTTTTGCAGTATCCTTTTTTGTGTCTTGCTCCTTTTTGCCTTTTCTGACTTATTTTTTCTTTTGTTCTGTACCCTTTTCTCTGTGCTATCGGTAGAATCATTTTCTTCCTGTTTTCATATTCAGGTAGTATCAGTGGCTGAGTACCACCGCAGGATCGATGCACTAAATACTGAAGAACTGCGTACTCTCTGCAGACGTCTCAAGGTGCCCTCTTCAGTAGTTTCCCCATTTCCAGGAAACCAAAATTTCTTCATCTTTGTAGTGAGACCTAAGAAAACACATTCCCTGCTAATGTTTAGTCTACAGATCCCTGGCAGATTTCATCGTGTGCTCCTCCATTGCTGCAGAGTAGATACTGTAGCTAGAATAACAAAGGAATAGTTCCAAGGCTCCATTCACGCCAACGTAGACCAAGTGTGTTTTTAGCAGAACGGAATTGCAAAACTTAATTTGCTTGATTTTCTCTCAGAGTTCCTGCAGGCAAAGATACGGTAAGCGCTGTTCACATCGAGAGTCGGAGGTTCCATCGGAAGCCTCTGTTGGTGAATTCCGTAAAAACGCAGGACAAAATAGCGCCGCATACCGCGCTTTTTCATCTTATAAAGTGGCAGATCGACTGGATCCCATTATAGTTAAAGGGGTTTTCAAGGCAGAAATACTATTGATGACTTACCCTCAGAATAGGTCATCAATAGTTGACTGACCCAGGTCCGCCACTCAAGAACCCGGCCAAACAGCTGAGCGGGCTCATCCAGTCAGTGCCGCCACACAGGCCGGAGCGGAAGCTGCTCCTCCGAATCCTGTGTAGTATCCAGCAGTTGTAACTAGGCGCAGATCTCATTGGGACATGTACCTGCAATTAGTCGCCAGCCACTACACGGGGGTCGGAGCAGCTTCCCCTCCGGCTCCTGTGTTTAACGGCACCGACGGCATTTGCCTGCTCTACTGATCAGCAAGATTCCCAAGCAGCGGGTCCCGGCTGATCAACTATTGATGACCTATCCGCATTTGAATTCTGCTGCGGATCCACGTTAAAGTGTTGTGGATTTTGGTGCAGATTTTACACTGAGGAACATGCGCATCATTTCTGCTGCATAGGAAGTACCCTAAAGGGGGATTCCTGGAGTAAGATTTTGATAACCCAGCCTCCGGATCGGTCACGAATATCATATCTATCGGAGTCCAACACTCAGGTTTCATTCCGATCAGCTGATTAAAGGCCTCTGGCGTCACTTGCGATGGTCGCATGCCCTGAGAGAAACTGTCCTACTAAAGTGAATGGGACTGAGCTGGTATATCTGGCACAGCCGCTATGAAACGTGCGGCGCTGTGCCTGGTATTTAGTGAAGTGGCTGCAGAGTCAACCCGAATGCCATGGCCACTTCAGAGAGTGAATGGTGATCCTTACTCATCTGATATCAATGACCTATCCTGAGATTAGCTCATCAATATCTTGGCCTCGGAAAGCCTCTTTTACCATTCTTCAAGGGCTTTTCCAACCAGGAATATTCATCTCCTGTCAAGTAGATATGTGCTAAGTGTGATATCCGTGGGGCCCAATAGTTGGACCCCTGTTGATCCTAATGCCAAGGGGCCACATTTAGGATGAGTGTGTATGGCACTGTAGTTGAGCACGGGTGCACTTGGCCCATGCTACAACTTTATGGCAGTTAAAAAGCAATTCCCATCTTAGGTCTTGGCATATTGAGGTCTTGGCATATTGCTTAGATATGCCATCAGTTTATGACTGGGTCTGACTATGGGACTCCGACTAAAAATGAAGGGGTCCCATAGGAGTGTTCAGGGAACGTTTTGCAGGGAACAACTGGTGATGGGGACACAGTGCTGTGCCACCTTCATCCTCCATATTTGAGGGCTCGGGTATCCTAGTGGTCAGTCCCCCACTGACTGTGAATTGATGGTGGTACTAATGATATGCCATCACATTACTAGATGGAAATACTGCATGCACCGTACAAACTCCTCACCACTGCTGTGCCGGTGGAAGGGGCTGGGCTTCCCCATTCCAGCAATCCACGGACCCCCAATGATGGGACCCAAGTGTATGTTACATTTCCCAGTTATCCGGTGGGTACATGGCCAGTCTGTTGGGATACCCCTCTAGACAAAATGTAGTGCAGAAGCCAGACGTAGTCTTTTTTGCAATTCCGCTTCAGTCTGCGTGTGCCGCCTCGGTGTTGGTGTAAATGGAGCCAAAGTCTTTTCTCTCTCTCTGTTCATTGTTTTGCTTTTGCAGTGTTCTTTTTTTACATTGTGTTGGTTTGTCCCTGTTATATATGTGTGTCCTGCATATAGCAGCGTCCTACTGTCTCCTCTCTCATTTCCATGATTGACTGGCACATCCGAATCATGGAGTAATGATTGATAGGCCGACTGATGAAAGCTTATATTACTATAGATTATTGGACCAGAAGACAGAACTTGAGAATTTAGTGGTATTTTGTTGCAGCAGGTCAGCGACACATTTTCAGGGGGGGATGTTTTTTTTTGTTAGTCCATTCAGTTGTAGCAGAACAATAGTAAAGCTTTCATCGTTGGGCGGGTTGTGCTGACACCGTTCTTTGTATGTTTTGCTCTCTCTGGAATGTGCAGCCTTTGTATTGTGTTGCGTGTGATAAGCGGCCATGTATATCATGCCTTATTCTCCAAGCTGGCAAGTCTATGTTCAGTTTTTTTGGGGGGACTGTAGACTTTCATTGCTGACAAATTTATTTATAAATATTTATTTTAACTTTAAACCTTTTATGTTCTACAGTATTTGCCAACTTTGAGAGGGGAGATTCCATAAATTGGTTGGGGGGAGGGAGTCTTGCTTTTTGTTCTTCTCCATCCATTTATACAAGACGTACCCTGAGCCTATAGCATTTAATCATAAATGGTGCATATAACCTCCTTCAGCACACCAAGGCGTGCACAGTTCTGGACTCCGCTACTCAGGAAGGATGTAGCAGTGCTTGAAGGGATTCAAAGAAGGGCAACTAAATTATTAAATGGAATGAGAGAAATGGAATACCCAGAGAGGCTATCCAAATTGGGATTATTCATCCTGGAAAAAAGACATCTAAGGGACGACCAAATAACTATGTATAAAACATTAGGGGACAATACAAGGATCTCTCCCATGATCTGTTTATACCCAGGACTGTGATGGTAACAAGAAAGCGCCCTCTACGTCTAAAGAAACGAAGGTTTCATCACCAACACAGAAGTGGGTTCTTTGCTGTAAGACCAGTGAGACTGTGGAACTCTCTGCCTGAGGACGTGGTGATGGCAAAATCCATAGAGGGGTTTAAGAGGGACCAGATGTCTTTCTAGAGCTATATGATATTACAGGATATAAACATTAGGTGACCAGCGGGGTTGGTTATCTCAAATGTTGATCCAGGGATTACTGTGGCTGCCATTATGGAGTCAGGAAGGATTTTTTTTTTTCCCCTCTGAATCAGCTATATGGCTGCTTGTTGTTTTTTTTTTGTTTGTTTGTTTTTGTTTTATTTCCTCTGGACCAACAAGGGGGTATTTTGAAACACATTGAACTAGATAGACAGGGTCTTCATTCAGTCTAAAATACTATGTTTTAGACCACACACAATATAGACCCCCTAAATAAAGATATAGAGCCCAGCTGTGCATTCAGTCCCCATGTCCTTAGCTTCCTTATAGACCTCTTTTACTGACCTTTTTAAAGGGGTTGTACTAAGTTTTAAAGTTATACCCGATCCAATAACTTTATGAATGGTGGAGGTCTAACCGCTGGGACCCAGTGATCCTGAGAACAGGGGTCTGATCAGTCCCTGAATGACTAAAACTGAATTCGTGTAGGTGTGTCACTGCTCCATACACTACAATGACTGCACCAGAGATTAAAGTTCAAGCACTTCAACAATCCCCAGCAACTTCATGGAAGTGAATGGAGTAGTGGTGACACTACACTGCCTCCACTCTATTCACTTTGGGACCCCCAGTACCCCATTCTCAGGATCAGTGGCGGTCCTAGTAGTTGGACACCTACGGATCATGAAGTTATTCCCTAAGCTGCCCGTACACCATAAACAACTGTCAAACAATCGTTCGTTCAACAGCGGTTTTCCCCAGCTCAGACATTAAAATTTAACATCTGCCCCCCACTGCACCCCCAAATCTATCCTTTCCCCGACATAATCTGTCAGGGAAAAAGTTGGGCTGCCCCCTTAGACATTGTCGTCATCTGATCTTTAGACCACAAGGTAGGTCCTCTCTCCCTTGGGCTCCTCTGTAGACAGTATTTTTGGCGGTGCCAAGGGGTGGAGGTAAGCACAGGAACGCGGAATGTGAGGCACTTCTATTTACGGGGTTCACATTTGTCATTTAATATGAATGACCTGCCAATCTGTCTTTCATGTTACAAAAAAATAGCCCCTCACTACAAGAAGTAGTCAAAATCTATTTCCGGTGACACCTGTGCATAGCCTGCTATATGCACTCCGTCTGGCTGTATACGGAAGACGTCGTTGGATCGTTGCTTCTGAAGACCAGCAGAACTCATGATGCAGTTTACCAAAATGTTGAAAAATCTCAGTGGGATTGCACACACTTCCCATTCTCTTGGTGGAAAGCTATGGATGGCATTCACTGTATTGGGGTTGGAGTGTTTCTGGGACCCCCAACAAATACACAGAGAATGTCTAAGTGCAATGTCTTGTTAGCAACATTTAGCTTGGGGCTACACTGCCTCTTTGTAGCGCATTGATGGTTAAAATCAGGCAAGCTACTGAT
This sequence comes from Eleutherodactylus coqui, assembly GCF_035609145.1. Lineage (NCBI taxonomy): Eukaryota > Metazoa > Chordata > Amphibia > Anura > Eleutherodactylidae > Eleutherodactylus > Eleutherodactylus coqui. The sequence goes on along the minus strand of NC_089845.1, from coordinate 97,229,264 downwards.
GCAGCCCAAAGAAGTCTATGGAGTTGCATGTGATCTTGTAAACAGCAGCTGCAACTCAATAGTTAAAAATCAACCTGTAGCGCTACAAAAAGTCGCCACGTAGCCTAGGCCTAGAGCCGACTGCATCAGTGCTTAAAGCAGATGCTGTAAATGATCTCTGAGGGAAGATCTGCTGCTCAAAGACATTAACACTTAAAGGGGTATTCTGGAGACTGGACATTTTTGGATCGCTGAAAACCGACAGATTGGTGGGGGTCCGACCTCTGGGACCCCTACTGATCCAGAGACTGGGAGTCCCGTTTTCCCGTTCCTCTTCACTTCTCCCACCCACAGTGATGTCAGATTGAATGGAGTACTGGTCGCTTACGCGCAGCTGCCGCTCCTTTTCATTTCAATGGGTATGATGGAAATGGACGACTGTTTTGTACTTGGCTATCTCTGGAAGTCTCATTGAAAACGGATGGCGTAGTATTACATATGATCTACTTCTCCAGTATCGTTGCACCCCCGGAGTTGGGGTATTGGACTCTCATTCTCAGGATCAGTTGGAGTCCTAGCGGTCGAATCCCCACAATCTACAAGTTTTTACCTATCCAGTGGGTGAAAACTTGAACAAATATCCAGCATCCGGAACACCCCTTCAAATCACAGACCAACGAATGAGAGGTATACCAAGTGGGATCCTGCTTTCATCTGAAGAGAACGGGGCGCCAATGGTGGACCTCTTACATGTGTTGTTTTCTAGTGACTACCAATGGCGCTGCATGCTCCAACTACGGGAGGTTGGACCCACAGGAGGTCAGTGGTCATCCTGTGCAACCTGATTGGGCTGCAGGTAGTGCATTGTCCTACAAGGGCACTGGTAAAAATCAAAACTAGAGAAGAATCGGGACAGAGAGGAATTGTCTCCATTCCCTTTTTGGAGTGTCTTGCTGTTACCTCTCCGGCGCTCCTGTTGTCCCTTTCATTTTCACCAAAGAGGGTGAAATGGATTCACAACCACTTCTGCTTCCTAACCGGACAGATTGATATCCCTGACGTGTAAGGTACTTGGCGTTATATGGGGATGCTGAAGTGTTACCAAAATGTTTTTACTTTTTTTGAGCCGTGCATCTTGCAGACGTCTTCCTCTTAGTTCTTAAGATGCTACATTTTAAATCATAATGGTGAGAAAAATGAAGCAGACCCTTACTAATACCCCTCTGCAATAGGTTTATGGGGGCGGCGGCATGGTTCTTGATGGATCGCAGGCAGCTGTTAAACTAATACCGGTCCACTGTTGGCCTGACGTACAGAGCTTGGCCACAAATAAAGTTCAGCAGAACTGACATTCTAGTGGTAACCCCCCCCCTGAGCTGACCGAAGGACAGGGCTGCAGTATAATATCACACACTGCGGAGCTCTTCAGTTACTGCCCACATTTCTTAAGAAGTAAAATCACTTGTCACAGGCTTGTGTTTTTAATACATTTTGCTGCCCCAGGTATAGTGAAAGTAGGTAGAAGTGTTACCAGATGGATCCCCACAGAGGTTTACTACTTGCAGTGAAAGTTTTTGAGCTTCTGTAGTGCTTTTTTTTTACTTCCCCCTTTTTGTGTTTTCTGATTCAGGTTTAGGATTGAGTCTCTCACACTTTTGAGTTCAGTGTCTACTGGGATTTGTAGTTGTTAGACCCTTCTGCATGTGGAGTGAGACTCTGTTCTGTGAATGCTCTATTCCAGTGTACCGTATTTCAGAGCACATTGCACATGAGCAAACATACACTATAAGGGTGCGTTCACACGGCCCCTGATTTGTTGCAGATTTTGATGCAAATTTTGTTCTGCACTTGAATTCAGTCGAAAGACTAAAATCTGCAGCAACTCATCTGCATGTGAATGCGCCATAACTATATATCCACACATGGCGGACAACCCACAGCGGATCCGCAGGGCAAAATCCGCATCAAAAACCACAGCGTTTGGTTTTTAAATCTGCAGCAGCATTTACTTCATTTGAAAAGAGATTCCACACAGAAAACCTGCTACTATGATTGATATGAAGTTCCGCATGTCCGATTTCCGTAGTGGATATTTTTTCCCGCAGCTTGAGAATGAGATTTTATAATCTAATTGACTTTGCTGTTACTGTAAATGTCACAAATTTTCCATGCAGACCATCTGCACAGAAAATCTGCCCCATGTGGAAATGCCCTAAGGGTATATTCACACAGGGCAGATTTGCCGCGAGGAAACTCTGTAGCGGTAACAGATCTGCGGTGGATGCTGGAGATTTGATGCAGATTTTGCTGCTGATTTTATCAGCTTGTTTTACATGCAAACTCCACGGCTATTGTTGTGAATTTGATGTGGACTTCAGCCTCTGTATTGTAATACGTAGTAAATTCACCCAAAATCCGGTGCTGAAATTTACTGGAGAATGCCTGCACTTTCAGAAAACTTTTGATATGTCATAAAGGCATGTCAAAAGTATTGGTGAGTGGGGGCCCTTCTGCTGAGACCCCTGCTGATCACTAGAATAAGGGGGCTGCAGCACTCATCCATGCACTGTTCCCCCTTCGGCTATGTTTGCTTGTTTTCAACTGCTTCCGGCAGCTGACGACAACCTCGTAGAGGTGTATAGAAGCTTCTACGCACATGACCTACTGGTATATTGGTCTCCAGTGGTTAGCACATTGGGGAGAATTGAACCATCTTCAGAGTAGACCCAAAACATGCACAGATTCATGGCAGTGGCTCTGAAATGCGTCTGATGACTTCCCCCGTGAATTGTCTTTTGTGCGGGTTTTATTAACTATTTCTTTTAATATCTTCTGAAGATTACAACAAGAGAAGACGTGAACTCCAAGCAAACTACAAGCATCAAAACGGACCTGGAACCGGAAGCCTTCCGACCCAACCTCAGTGATCCCAGTCAGCTTCTGCAAGTGGACCAGATAGAGAAGGTGCCATTGATGTATATAAAGAGCAGATGATAAACCAGAATATTTGAGACTGTTGAGCTGTATTGTGTGTACTTGTATATTTACCAAATACAGTATATATTTTAGTTTAGTGACCCCAATGTTTAATACAGGGAGTGTTTTGTGGTGTGTGCTGTCTTCTGCTATGCACAAAGCCTTTGATGTGCCGTAGAAAGCCTGAACAATCCCAGCAATGCTTTGTGTTCATTGCAGCTGTCCTCCAAATTCTCATATAAAGAAGGATAATGACTGCCACCAGTTGGAATGAAATGAAAGGCATCGGCCTAGATGAGTGCAAGCTTACTCTACCCCCTCTGTTTCTAAAAATGATCATTATTCGTGCCTGTCATTTATGAGTATAGGAAATAAGACTTGTCCTCTGTGAAGACCCGGAGTGTGGTACCGGTTTAAAGTTTACTTGAATGGTAGTTTTATTCCCCCTGTTTTTTTTTTTTTTCTTGCAGAAGTATTCTCCTAGAATGTGATATCTTGAACTAATGAGCCATTCAAATAAATGGGACTACATTGCCATTCCTTTTGCAGTGGGTGGCTGGAGCGTCGCTGTGCTGGAATGCACCGTAAAGGAACTGCAACACTCGTCTAAGATTACTTTCACTCATATTTTTAGGGGTCCAATGCTGGTTTGTTCACTGCGCAGAAAACGGTATGGAGAACAGAACCAGGATAGAAACTAGACAGCACCGTGGAGAACATGTGAGACTGAGTGCTCTGTGCTTTCTGTCTACTGTGAAAGACTCAGGGATGGAAACTAAAGGCCCATTGAGACACAATGATTATCGCTCAAAAGCCATCTTTTGAGCGATAATCGTTGTGTCTAAATGTGCCCATCTTTCACTGTTGGGCCAAATGACGGTTTTCAGTTCTGCTTGAAAACCGTTCAGCAGTACAGCTGAAAGCAGGACTGCAGGCTGTTTCTGATGTCTATGGTGCTGAATTCTCCATGGGGATTCCGTGGCTGAACAATAGAGCTAATTACAGAGCTCAGATCTTCTGCTGAGTTCCGTAACAGCTCCCAGAAGTTTATTTGCATGCAAATGAAGCTAATAAAGTACTAATATCAATTAGTGCCTATTAGTACTTTATGCAAAACGATCGCTGATCTTTCAATCTTTTTAAAGATATCTCTGTTTGTAAATAGACCTTAAAGAGTTCTGAACTCACATTCTCCCCAATGGTGCCATCCTGATTTTCTTCCCCATGCAGTTTTCTACGTGCGAGATGGAACAACTCTGGATCTCTAAGTCATAGCGTGAAAAAAGCTTAGCGACCCTCCAGTCCTCCAGACCTTTTAGTCCCAGAGACTAGAGGGGAAACGTTTACCTGGTTTGTATTCTTCACAGTTTGGTCACTGATCTGTCATCTTCTGGAGCTACTCATACTTTCAGGATTGATGCAGCAATTCTTAGACTGCTGATGCCCCACCAGTGGTCAGTGTGGATCAGGTAGTCCAAGACATTGGCTAGCATTACTCATGCAAGCAGCATTCACTGTCTGATTAACGCTGCACCGTCTGTGTGGAGTAATGATGGGCCCACTGCTGCCATGTTGGAAGAATGAAGAGGCGCCCCAGGAACAGATGGTTTAGTGGCTGAACTGGTAAAGGAAAGCACCAGGTAATGCCCACACACCTCCTCCGGTCCATGAACAGATTTTGCACCCAGCATTGAAGGGTCAGTTTAAGGGGTTTTGTCATTAAAAACAAAACAAAAACTTCTATACTTACCTATTCCTCTCCAGGCAGCATGCTTATCACATCTTCTGCTCACTGATCATCTCCAGTCCCCGTGGTCACATCACCTACAGCCAGCTCGATCCTCTTCTTCTTATGAAGCATGCATTCCCCGTATTCTTCTTCCTGACTGGCAGTGTACGCTATGTCCCTGTGACATAGCGTTCACTGCCTACAAAGGAATGCTGATCTATTGCAGAGACACAGGGCACATACACAGTCTCTGCAATAGCTCAGCAGTCCCTGATAGGCTGTGAAAGCTATGTTACTAGTGATGTAGCATACATTGCCGGGCAGGAAGAAGAATGCCTGTGAATGGATGCTTTGTCGCAGGAAGCGGAAGAATCGGCCAGCTAGAGGTGAGGTGGTTCCCCCGGGACTGTAGGAGACAGGAGAAGATCGTTGGGGAGAAGATAAGGTAAGTAGACGGCCTGGGGAGGAATAGGTGAGTATAGATTTTTTTTTTCTTATTTTTTTATTTATTTATTTTATTTTTTTTTATAATGGCAGAACCCCTTTAACGCTGTAGCCCCTTTATTCTAAGTATGCTGGGAATCCTGGTAGTCGAACTCTAGGGATTTACTAAGTGATGGATTTTGCTTGCAGTATGCCACAGCGGACTGTGGTGGGGAAAGCTTCATTGGTGTGTGTTCTTTAATATTTGCAAATTCCCTCTATTTACTTCAGCACAAAATGTGCCGATCCTCAAATACATTGAGTCAGTGTAGCACTCGAGCTGTGATATGAGGTTTTGCATTCTGCTCCTTCTGATCCAGAATGTTCATATAGAGTGTCTGTAATCAGGTTATGTAGCTTTAGGGTGGCCATACACATTAGATGGTCTGAGCCATGCAGCCACAACTCCATTCATTTCAACTTCAATGGAGCGGACTGAACTACCTGACCACTTGTCACTTGGCTATCACTGCCAGTCCCTTGGAAGTGATTGGTGCGACAGCACTCTTGCCTGATTGCCAAACCATTCAGACGACTCCTCACCATAAGGAATGCAGTAAGCCCTCAGTGAGGACGGGGAAAATGGGATCCCTGTTCTAGGGATTGGTGGTGGTCTAGTCTGTGAGACCTCACCAATCAGCAAGTTTCCCCTTATCCTGTGAATGGCGGCTAACTTGGAATTCTGGTACAAGCTCTTGAGAGTATCTAGGGGTGCCTTAACTATCCCGTAATGAGAGATGAGTATCAGGCAGATGGATTTCATTGTGCTTGATCCTTTGTTCTCGTGGGTGATGAACTGCTGGCAGAGGTGTCCGGCAGCAGCTTATACCACCTCTCCATTGTGAATGCATGCATGCTTGGGTGACATCTACTGTATCTAAGGTGTATGACATTTGTCAAAATGACTAAAGGTGTCCAGTCTCTCCTTTTAAAGATGTCAGTCATTATTTGTCATTGTTTTTGTTAATCGAGAATCCGTTTTTAACTCTTTCAACAGCTGACAAAGCACCTCCCACCTCGGACAATAGGCTATCCGTGGACACTCGTATATAGTACATCAAAACATGGAATGAGTTTGAAGACTCTCTACAGGACAATGCTGGGATTAGACACTCCAGTGCTTTTGGTGATTAAAGACAGCGACTCACAGGTGAGTAGTTTCATAATGTTTTGAAAGGGTTATTTTGGAAATTTTACTGTTTATGACTTACGCTCAAGATGGGGTATCAATAGTTGATTGGCAGGGGCCCGCTGCTTGGGATCCTCGACGATCAGCTATTGATTACCCATCGTCCCAACCACTGCATAGCGTTGTCGTTGGTGGTCAGGGCTGGAAGTGTAATAGCCAGCTGCACTCCCATTGAAATCGGTTAAAGCGATGCATCCTATTCTACTCCCAGCTATGACCAGAACGAGGAATTGGAGGTGTAACAGGAGGCATTGTTTCCATTGTAGTCTATGGGAGTGAAACCATCTATTACACTTCCAGCCTTGACCACCGATGACGACAATCAGCTGATCATCCGGGATCCCAAGTGGTGGACCACTGCCAATCTACTCCTTTATGGCCTATTCTGAGGGTAGGTCATTTATAGTTAGTCTTGGATTACTCCTTTAAGGTTAGGTGTACATGGTCTTATTTTTTGGCCATGTGTTGTTCATGGACTGCTCAAGGCCACATTATAGCCTATAAGGCTTTGCACATAGACGCTTTTTTTTACACGCACCCATGGTCCACGTCAAAAACGCACTTCATGTCCTATTCCTGTTAGTTTCACAAGTGAGAAATGGGACATGCCATCCCTTGAGCTGTACTTTGCAAGTTGCTCCCCAAGTTCATTGATTGTTAGCAATAAGAACAGTCTTAGTCTTGCTGTTAGACAGGCTTGATAAATGAAGCTCACAGCCACATGACCTTTTTTTGAAAGAAGTGTTTAAACGATTACTTTCTTTTATAGGTCTTTGGAGCACTGGCATCTGATCCATTCAAAATAAGTGATTGTTTTTATGGCACAGGGGAAACTTTCTTGTTCACTTTCTGTCCTGAATTTCAGGTGAGTCTATTTTCCCTTCCTTATCCAGTTATAATAACTATTGTGACACTGATATTCCAGCAAAAAAAAAAAAACACCACCTCTGATCATCAGCGGCTCCATATTTAAAGAAGATGCTTTCATTCTCAAAGTATCTTTGGGCAACCATTTTTTTCCAAGGACCAACTATTAGAGAATTTGACCGTGATGACATCTCCGTACATCTAGAACAAGTGTTTTCATGGGTCAGAATATGCAATAATAAATCGGTGGGGGTCCATCTCCCGGCACACCTCTTGATTAAAGATGCTGTTACGCTCAAGTGACCTTCATGTCCCCTTTATGGTTTACCATAATTTCAGTAATGGCTGTGCCTGATATAACAACTCCTGTTTTATTCGCTACAGTTGCAGTGAGCTGTAGTACCAAACACGGCCACTACCAAAAGCATGGCGCTGTGTCTGGTAAACAATAAAGACCATGAGGATGTCTGAGAGCCTTCAGCTAGCTGATCAGTAGAGGTGCTGGGAGTCTGATATTCTAGGCCTGGAAAGCACCTTTAATTGGATACTAATATTTGTCGAATGAACACTTGAGGCGCTAAAATGTGATGGTTTTGCTATGCTAGCTGCATAGCTATTGCTTTTCAGTGACTGTGGTGCAATGCAGTTAGTATAGGCGCGCTTCTACAACTGCATAGCTTGCAGCGCCAATCAACGCTGGAGCTGCTCCATTGGGATCAGTGTGTCTTCCATAGATACAGAAGTGCATGATAGATCCTGGAAAAATAAAAGACCGTAGTGAAACCGATGCAGGTAAGAATTCTCCATAATTCTCATTTTTCACCTCCTATGTTTTCTTCAGGATTCTAGACACTGTTGTGCCTCTAATGTGTTCAGGCTACTAAATGTACATGTGAACTTGTTGTCTGAGCGGAGGTGCGTCACATCTCACTGCCATGGAAACTGGCATTGTATGGCCTCAAATATCGGTGCGGCAAGATTGACATAACACGCCCCAGTCGAGATGAGAGGACATTTTGAGGACATTTATTTTTATACTGTTACTTTATAACTCTCTCCATTTACAGTTCAGACTCCATGCAGGTTGCTGCATCTCTGCTTTCATCCCTTAATGCACGTGTCAAATTCCACCACCTATTTCATTTCTTCCACCAGTGCATTATACGACTGCTCCTTGAGTTGTGGACCGGTGATTGCTATACTAAAGAGTCTATAATATAGCAATAACCTCTGTCCATAACCCAAGGAGCAGTCGTGCAATGCATAGGTGGAAGAAAAATATTTGGGCTGCGGGCCATGAATTTGACACCCCCTGCCTTAATGCCATTCGCCATACATGTATGCTGGATATACATAGGGTTTGTATGGAGCTCAGCACATTCCATGCGTGACAGATGCCAACTGTTGGATAGCTGACACCCAGCTGCATTGGTTGGGATCAGAGGGAACTCTTCCATAGCATGCTGGTAAAAGTGCAATATAGAAAAAAGTTAAGATTTTTTTTAAACTACTATTAAAAAAAAAAAAAAAGTTAAAATTAAACACATTTTGCATTGCCACATCCATTAGTGTCTGGTCTAACGCCTTATTTATCCTTCACAATTAACGCCATCAATCAAAAACAGGCAATTTCAGAATTATGCTTCTTTTTGGTCACCCCGTCTTCAAAATAAAAGTTTTAATAAAAAGCAGTCAGTTGTATGTACCCAAAATTAGTACGAATTGAAACTTTGTCTGACCCCCACAAAAATAAGCTCCCATAGAATAATAAAATTGCAGGTGTCCGGATAAGATGACAGTCATTTTTGATAGAGGATGTTTTTGTGTCTTTTTTGTTTGTTTTAGTTTTTTTTAATTTGTACAAAAAAAGTATACTTTAAATACCCTTTTAGGGAATGCTTAATAACTAAGGCCTCATGTCCACTGGCACACATGGATTCTGAGTACAGAATCCTGCAGCGGATTCCTGCTGTGCCCACAGACATAAGGCAAAAAAATACATTTACTCACCTGTCCAGACGCAGTGTGGGTCTCCTCCGTCGCAAGCGGAGCTTTTCTTCTGCGCGGCGAATGTGCTCGGCACGCCGGCCTTTCTAAATCTTTCTCGCGGATCCAGAGTACATCCACAGTGTCAGCTGAAAATGACATCCGCAGGTATTTAAATACCTGCGGATGCCTAAAGATAGTCTATGGGCATATTGACCTGCAATTCATCTGCACGGGTGACCCACGAGGATTCCCCAATTCTATTATGCTCGTGGACATGAGGCCTTTCTGCACTTTCAGATAACTTTTGACATGTCAGTCATGTCAAACATATAGATCAGTGGAGGTCCTGCTGCTGAGACCCCCGCTGATCACTAGAACAAGGGGGCTGCAGTGCTGCTTTTCGGCTTCTTCCGGCAGCTGAATAGAGGTCTATAGAAAGCACTATACGCCTCTATGTGGCCGTCTACAACTGGAAGGAGCTGAAAAGCAGTGAAGACGGCCAAGAAGGGACAGCGCTCAGGTGAGTGCTACAGTCCCCTTGTTCAAGCGATCAGTGGGGGTGTTATGAGTGGGACCCCCACCCCACTAATCCATACTTTTGGCATGTCTCTATGACCTGTCAAAAGTTAGCTGAAAGTGCAACTACTCTTTAATAGATTGGACACTCCTGTACAGGTCGACCGAAAGCAGCTCTGAAACAAACTCCCACCCTGGCAGACCTGCACCGCTGATTCCCCCTGTGGAGACACTGCAGGAAAATTGAACCCTTGCTAATAGGTTTTTGCAGAAGAGTACTGGGGTACTAGCAGCAAGACCTCCAATGTTCACTTTATCATTGGAGGACCCTTCTAACAAAAGACTTCTAAAGTGATGTGCTTTAACCCCTCAATGACCAGTTTACTTACTTTTCCTCCAGGCTTAGAAGAAAACAAACCAACCTTATATTTTCCATAGCCTAACGATTGCTTGTCTTTTGTGGAATGAGTTGCCTTTCAATTGTAGCATTTAATGTACCACATGAAAAACCTTTAAACCTTTCTCAGTGGGGTGAAATGGGGAGGGGGGTGAAGTAATACCAAATAATGGGTTTTCTGAATCAGGCATCCACTGTATGTAGGACTATAAACCTAGGCGAGAGTAAATCTGAGTCACTAAAGTAGAAAGCCTGTCCAGCAGTCACGCCTCAGTCTCGTAGGAAATCTAATTAGCAGTTACAAAGCTCCTCAGGGACTTGTCCTTATCGTGCACTTGAAATATTGTGACGAGGGACGTTTCAGAACGGGAGTCTTGCCTTTACTGAAGGTGAAGATGTTCATATGAATTCTCCTACAACTGGCATTTGTGTGAAGAGTCATAAACTGAAGGAGCAATAGCACGGTCTACAGTTTAAGAGTTGGGAGGTTTGCTTTTCCTTTAAGTTGGTTGCACCAATTTGCTATTTATGGCTATAAATCTATACCGTATAGGACAATCTTGTCCAAGGTCACAGGAATTTTTCTTTTAGCCACATTTTGTGAGCAACCCCCCCCCCCCCCTTCAAAATGTAAAGCTCTGCATAATAAAGCTGCTCCAGAATTTTTACCCCCTCCCCAACATCTGCCATATACATGTCCAGCGGATGGAGCTAAGCAAATTCCATATGCAGAGGGTGTCGGCTGTCTCTGGAGTAGTACACCTCTCAAACTATAATGCGGATATCCTAGGGCGAGCTCAAGGAGGACAGAAACCTCCTGTGGAGCTGTCTTTCAAGCAGCTGACACTTGGCCGCAGCAGCTGGCATCAGAGCTGACTCCGATCCCAGGCGTTAAACCATTCAGATGCTGCTCTCAGTGCTGATGGCAGCATTTAAATGACCTAACAGGGGGGGGCTTTCCTATGACAAGATTGTGTGATGTCCTTTGGCTACCATGGCAGCCTGGGGTCTTGTGAAGGCTTCCCCACTGCTCTAGATTTCTTGCCACAGGCATGGCTTAATGCAATGCCTGTAAATGTGTAATATTCCGCAGTACTGAAGTATTGCAGTACTTTGTGTAAGGAGTCGGACTATCACTAGCTCAAGTCTTCTATGGGGACAAAAAGTGCAAACAGTTCTTTTTGTAGTAGTAAAAAAAAAATATAGGAAGGTTAAAAAAAACCTTCTAGTCATCGCATCAAAAAAAAAAGGATATTGCCGCTTCTATAAGTTTTATTTTTATTAAAACCTCACACAATTTATCACACATGGTGAATGTTGTCAGACAAAGTGCAATGCCAGAATTGTATTTTCTCCTCCTCCTTGCCCCCTTCCCATGACAGGAGCAATGGTCGTCATGTGGAACCGAGAACCTGTGTCGCATCTGACTGCACATGGAGGAGTAACCTAGCGCTGTCCGTCTGTATCCGTCACGACGTGGCAGTCTTGGCATGCTTTACGTTGCCTTATTACCCCTTTTCCAGAAGAGGAGTCGTTCTATTACGGCTGCCTGTATATTACACACGCTTGCAGTTACAATCCTCATGCTAAGAGCCTCAGTGCCTGCTATAATTTTGCAATGGAAGGAGGGCGAGGCGGCCTAAAACCTCTTTTAACCTTTTGGGTAGAGTAATGATATTACTACTGGTCTTCAGCATGTACTCTAATATGCAAGGTTACAAATATGTGGCCGTCTCCCTATCTCCCCCTGCTACAGGACCCGTACTGTGATGATTGCAGGCTCTGTCCCTGACATGTTCTGCAGACTCGCAAGCATTGAGCACTTACCACCTCCTCCTGGAAGACATAAGAACATCTCTGGCAGATTCTGTATCAGACAGAATGCTGCAGCCATCCGCATCCTCCCAGACTGGAGCACTCTGTACTGCTTACTACGGCAATATTACCTCCCTTCTGCTAGACGCTGCATCCAATCTAGTTGTTTTTGCAGACCGCTTCCCCTCCCCATGCACAGCAAATTGCACATGGCAAACCTACAATTTGCAGGATTATACAGCGAAGTACCAATCAGCCGCAGTGCCTTTTGTTCCTGCCGGACTCTAACAAGCTGATTTAGCCTTGCTGAGTGCCGTGCAGCTCATATAACTGTCGCTGGACAATGTCCTTTTGTGTTCTAGATTTCCATGACTAGACCGCTACATCACTTTATAACCCTGCTGTTAGGCGTTTACCAGGCGGGGTAGTGGGGTGATATTGCTTGCCCCTTCTGGGCAAATTGTTAGAACTACATGAAGCAGCCATTACCCCTCTCTGTATTACGGTTATTACGACTGTTTGGCACATTCTGCTGGGTACAGTGCTCAATAATGCCAGTTATACAGGTGACATGACGCTGGGGGTACTTGGGCTCTGCGGATTATCATCCACACTAGTAAGGGCATTCTGTCTTTCTGATACCAGTTCCACACTTCCAGGCGTTACACACAACTTCAGTGACTGACCCTCTTACACTTGGCTTAGTACATAACTTCTCCCTCCAAGCTCTTTCACACTGCCCACAACGTGATTGACAGATCATTGCCCCGCCCGGCATCCTGGGTATGTCCTCATCTGGTTTCGACAAGGCCGTCTTTCTGAGGCTTCTGGTCTCTCGGGAGATGATGGCTCTCGATTACAATAATTTTCCTCCCCAGGGGGCTCTGAGGTTCCATTTTGCATTCTCCAGTACAAATTCATCAAAACTTTCTTCGTCACCCTTTCTCATCAAAGGATACCAAAAAGAACATAACTAATAATCCCAAGGCTGAATTCTGTCTGGGAAATGATGGAAGGGAACGTCCTCTTAGAGGGGCAAACCACGCCGGAGAAGAACGAGGGCAGGATTCTGCAAGCGTCTGCCCTATTGTTCCATCCAGGTAGTACAGCTCCCAGAAGAGGCGAGCAGGTACAGAGGGAACACTACTATTTTCTAAAAAGAGGGAAGGATGACAGGTCCTCTTTCAATCTAACTGGGTTAGGATTAACCCTTACCTTGTCTGACCTGATTTCTCTGCTCTCTCTCTCCTTATTATCAATTTTTCATTCTCCCTTTTTAATTTTCAAAAAATGGCTAAAATCATCATGATGGTTCCTGCTTCTGTGTCTCTGTGGAGTAATTCCAAGGAATCCACAAAACACTTTCCCAGGTAGAATAAATTAAGAGCTGGGTAGTGTACGGGTAGCAGGAAGTTGGATTGTAAAGGGTTAAGGTCTAACCTACACTATCATCACAGATAGTCGCAGATGTATTTCTAGGAGTGTCTTCTTACTGGCCACCATCTCTGTAGTGAGGCACACCGAGACGGTAATGGGAACACGCTCATACGCACCAGTGTTATTCTAAAAGCTCATGGATGTGTATCCAGCGGGTGCGTCTTCATCGTGGCTCTTCATCAGTGATTAGTACCATGTAAATTAGGCCTTAATCCTAACTCGGTGAGGCTGACAGGGGACCCGTCATTCTTCCGGACAGGTATGTTTTAGAAAATGGTTGTATTCCCTTTCAAATAACAATTCTATACCGCTGTTTGTTAAAACCCTACGCTGTGCCATTCCTCTGTTATCCCTCCTGGAAATATGTGAGTAAATTGGCAGCTAAATGCATCATTCTGCTTAGGATGTGTCCTTACATAGGACTGTAGAATCCCTCCCCCACCCCAACTTAACTTAAATTATTCATAATTTTCTAGGAGGAATAACACAGGAATGGTATAGCCCAGAGTTATGGGAAATGATGCGCCATAATTGTTTCATGCAGAATACACGTAGTTACTAAAAAGCCGTTTAAGCAATCCTAAAAGGGAACCCCACCATCTCTGGGGCTGTTCTACTTCTATATTGCAGTAAATCAGAAGGGGAAAAAAGGGATGTTTGTAAACCTTTCTACAACGGCTTCTGGTGGTAAAATTGGCAAAATTTTGTGCAAGTCTTGCTTGCCCCCAAACTTTGTGACACTTGGAGTTTTGCGCCACTGCCTGCCACTTTCCTGAAAGGGGGCATGACCACCCTGGACCGACACATGTATAATTTACACCAGAAGAATGGAACCCCCCTCAGGAAGCTCTACGGAGCACACACTGACAACTTGGTCTTCTCCACCTTTTATGCCTTATTGGTCTTTTAAATATTTTTAAGATTTATTTACCCAAAATGTTGGTACTTTCACATAACTGTCCTCTCCCACTGACTTTTTCCTCCTTTAAATACTTGGATGGTGTACTGCCTTCATTTTACTGGCAGCTGCTTGTAAAGTGGCCAAGCCTCGCTGGCTTACCCTAAGGACCTTGCTGGTTTATCAGCCCCCCAAACTATACTACTACTACCACCTAGGTGTTTGCGTATTGGTGGCTACACACAGATTATAGTAACGCTGCTACTTCCATTGTGTGCTGTGAGGGTCATATGAGGGACTTACCAATACTTTGATCTGCTACACATCACCGAAAAATGTCCGTTATTACCTGTACGAGTAGTGGCTAGTGCATTGAGGGTTGCACTTGCCAAGTTGGCACCTAATACTACCTCCCTTTTTTTCTAAAAGCTCCATTATGGTTTAATGCCCAGCTCCCCTCACTTCAATGTGTTTTGTCAGTTAGGCGGGGTCCACACGGAGCGGAATGCTCGTGCCGACCCTCTGCACTGAACTTCTGCTGCATTTACAGTAGGAGCACAGTGGACAAGACTTTGAAAATCTCGTCCACAAGTTGCGGAAATTACCAGCACAAAACCTGTGCTGAAATTGACTGCGGCATGTCAATGTTATCGCAGTATCTGCTGCCGAATTCACTTCTTTTCAATGAGGGGGTGACGTCCACATAGGATTTGTGATGAAACCTGGTGCGGTTTTGAAGGCAGGCATTCAACTGCTGATCTGCAGCTGGATGTCCGCTGGAGACATTCTGCTGGAAATCAGCCCCGTGTGGACCCAGCCTGAGGGTTCTTTTACACGGGCCAATAAATGGATTACTACGATCCAGCGAGATTCAGAAGGAGTCTTATTCAGTATTAAGGCATTCACCGGCTGAACGGCGAATGATAACTTGTTTGCGTATGGTTTGTCGTTTAGTTTCTGCATGCATAAAAACTGACCGGCGATCAGCCCATGTGAACGATGGCCTGTTTACTGGGAATGGAGACTGGCGGACTGGAATGATCCCCAACCCACTCCGCCTCCATTCGCTCAGTGATGGTAGTTACTGTGTAACTGTGCACAGGAACGCTCACCGCTGGGATGGCCTGTTGGGCATCTGCACTAGACAGGTCATCCCATGTGACAGGCCCCCAAGCCAATGTAGCATAGGATGGCCAACGATCAGCAAAAAAAAAATTGCTCAATTTTCAGTGATGGTTGTCCCGCAAAAAAATGAGATGGGTGTCTTTACACAGGACAACTGCAGAGAGAACTCCCTGTACTGAAGTGGTGGTACAGTCTGCCATAGTCTACAGGATGCCTTGCAGGAGGGAGTGAGAGGAGGAGGAGGGGGGACGAGAGAAGATCCCACAAAGATACAGAATGCTAACTGTGCTGCTACTGCTGCCATGTCAGTCCTTTCATTAGACTATCTCTGATCATGTGTAATGATGGGTTGTGTGATCCGCATGGCTGTAAAATGTACAAAGGAATACTATGCCCAGTACAAAGACTTAGTCTCCAGTGACATGACCATGATCAGCCGACGCTATATGTATGACTGATGTCACTGGGCTCATCGCCTTATTAACTAATATTTCTTGTTTTTTTTCTCCCAGGTCTTTAAATGGACAGGTGATAACATGTTCTTCATCAAAGGAGATATGGACGCGCTAGCATTTGGTGGAGGAGGGTAAATTACTGCTTGCTTTTGTTTTGAAATCCCCATGCAATACCTTTTACTTGGAGAAGTAGGAGAACAGAGGATCTCCATGGCTGCTTTTAAAGGGGGCTTGTTGTGACAGGCCTTTTTAAACTATCTTTAAAGGGATTCTTTCACCATCATTTGGCAGTTTTCGGTGAGGGCAGCATAAGATGGTGACAGGCACTGTGATTGCAGTGATATGTCTGCTGTGTACCTGTGCAGTAGTTTGGGAGAAACTTACATTTTATTAGTAGCAGTGACACAGAACTACGAGAAGTAGTCCTCCAATATGTATGAGCTCCGTGGTGCTAGTTGCACGCTCCATCCACTGTTTGGGCCGCTAAGCAGCGCTCGTGCATATGGAGGACTA
Organism: Eleutherodactylus coqui; assembly: GCF_035609145.1. Classification (NCBI taxonomy): domain Eukaryota; kingdom Metazoa; phylum Chordata; class Amphibia; order Anura; family Eleutherodactylidae; genus Eleutherodactylus; species Eleutherodactylus coqui. Next base: position 97,212,896 of record NC_089845.1, on the reverse strand, counting down.
GTCGTCTGTGTGGCTGCTACTGAGAAGATGCAAGTTTCTCTGAAAGTGCTGCACAGATGTGGTACATTTTTAACACATTATCTTAAGCCATTGACAGGCTATTTAATTAACACAACAGAAACCGTGGAAAAATCTGTTGAAACAGTAAACAGTGGCACAGAGAGTTCTTGGCATTTTGTGGCCAGTTTTACCCCTGCGTTGGAAACTCCAATCGGAGATTAGGCACAGGTTCGGCTGTAAATACTGGAAGAAAAAGCATTGTATGAAGTATCGTCTTTTGTCCAAAGGCCGGAAACCGTTCAGCCACGGTAGTTCCCCTTTCCTGATCCCTACGCAGATGTGAAACCACTCTAAAGGGAATCTGTCTGCTACTTTAAGCAGTAGAACCTAAGCTTTATGCGAGCCGACACACCGAGTTCCGGGTTGTAATACTTCTACTTCCCCACTGCGTCCCCCTTCTGTCCTCTATGAAACCCGTCGCTGCAGTCCTTCTCGCAGGCTACATAGATGTAGTACAAGAGATGTATGTAGTCCTCTAACTTTATGCATGCGCCAGCAGGGAAGGGGAGTATAAAACATAGCTTATAGGGCTCAGAATATCTGACAGATTACCTTTTAAGAGTCAGGTTAAACTTTTCTGCATCTTTGCACCCAGCAGAAGTTTCTCTGTAACCAGTCTGCTATTCACCTTCGGAGAGGCCAGCAGAAAGATGGTGACTTTCCTATTGAGCTTCTATGAGGAATCATTAGATAGCTGTCCATTTACACGTAACGATTAACGCTCACAATTCGTTCAGTGTGAACACGAAAACAATTACTCTTAAACCTCGTTGGCTCGCTGGCCCATGTAAAAGCTCCCTGCTCAGCGCTTCCCATAGGAGGTGAAACTGAGGAGAAGACCTGGATCCAGCGACAAGTCTTTCTGTGTGAATACTCTGCACGAGCGCTGACTACTTTTAGTCAGGCATTTTAAATCCATCTGTCGAATTCTTATCTCCAGGTGCTGCTGCACACAATGCCCTCGTGCGGTGTGCCCGGCTTGTGCCCTGGTGCGGTGTGCCCGGCTCCAGTGGTAATTCCACTTCAGACACTGCCCTCTGATGGCAGTTCTGCGGAGGCCGTGGCAACTAGCAACCCTACCTGGATTTGGACTGTGGTGCTGCTGTAGTACTTGCTTCATGCCTATAGATGGTGCTGTGTCCTTAACATGAATCGTGTGTAATAGACTGCAAAACTTTTAGCAGTTGCCATATAAAGTTCCGGTTGCTGCCATTTGATCTGTGCAGGAATACTTCCAGTCTAACCTTTACACCTACAGTCTTAAACTTGCTACTTTAAAAGTTCTTTTCTGCCAAGCAGGCGGCGCTGCTGTCCTAGACAGATGTATAATTCCGGACATATTGTGCCATCTTTTTGTGCTGGACACTGGAAAGGACACTGTTTTTCTACAATGTCATTTCTATGCAGAAAATCACAAAGACCGGTAACCTGGACTCGGGCACCATGTATTTACTAGTATTGGATCTCCTTCACAATTTGCTAGGCCTCATGAGTGGGAAGATTGATATTGTACTTCGATGTCATTCCTGTTTTTTGATGTATGGATATAGAGATGAGCAGAGCAAATAAAGATTAATCCTTGTGCAATAAAAAGTTAGGTGACTTTCCAGTTTACTTTCTCGATCAATTCCTCATGGCTTTCAAGATCTCTGCTTGCAACAATTGAATGGCGCCAGAGGATGAAAGTCTGCTCTTGTCATGTGATGGATACGCAACTACACGGTTTGTTTTGAACCGGTTATCGGAGCCGTGTCCTGTAGCAAGTCATGCATGTATGATCATCACATGACCAGGACAGTGTTTCGGGGGGCACTAAAGTATTGGACTAAAGGGTTAATGGTGCTGAATCAGCGCTGCGGACTGGTCGTTTTGAGCATCGGTGGGGGTCCCAGAGGTTAGACTGCCATCGCTTTACAAAGTTATGGCATATCCTAGCTGATTCAATGAGAATACCTCTTTAACAGTCTGCACCTGTGGTTTACTGGCAGTCCTATGTAAAAACCTTCAGATTTACCGTGAGATGTGCCAAATGACAAATTCAGCTCTGCTACATCTGTATATGCTATATAGATGTATAATAAGCTCTAATGGCCACATGTACAACGCTGCTATGTGGCACTCATTCTTTGCTATCCTTTGTCTTCTGCAGAGGAGAATTTGCGCTGTGGCTGGACGGAGATCTTTACCACGGAAGAAGTCACTCATGTAAAACGTTTGGGAACTCTACGCTTTCTAAGAAAGAAGATTTCATCGTTCAAGACATTGAAATTTGGGCGTTCGAGTAAATATGTACATAAACCTAGCGACAAATATCCCTCCGCCCCCCACCCCCTGTACAGAAGAGAGACTCTGTGTACCGCAGCTTACTAATATATACCCTTTTAATATATTTGTATTTTTGTTAATATTTAACCATAGTTACTTTTTATTTTCGGTAGCTAGATCTATTTTCAGACATGAATATTGGGTGAAGCTGTAACTGTACGTTCCGATGAATGTTGTACATTTCCGTCGCTCCCTCAGTCACAGGCTCCAGAAGCGCACATATCGCAAGCAAACGTCAGGATCGTCACGGAACAAACGCAGACATCCGAAGTCAGATCTCACAAACCATAGACTTCAAAGTACTTAAAGGGAAGGTCCATCTTTGTGGCCAAATGCTTTGTTTTTGATGCATTGGAACAGAAAAAGCAAGTTTGCAGTAGCTTTAAATTCAAAGGTTTCTCACCGGTTTGAGTCTACAGCTCTTACTAGCGTAAGGGATAGATGGCTGGCTGCAGACTACACAGGGTTTGTTTTGTGTTTGTCACCATGGAGACACAATGGTCTGCAGAGGAGCTGTAGACATTAAACAGTAGAAAATCTTTAATGAAGACCTATCGCAAAACCGCTTCATTTTACAATTTGGACTTCAAGGCTATGTACCCACCTTGCAGGTTTTCTTTGAAGGGGCTGTTCTATCAAAAGCGGTTATTCACTACCTAAAGTAACTATCGGATCAGTGGGGAGTCAACTGCTGGGACAACTACCAATCTGGAGAGCATGAACCCAAAGCTGTCTGAAAGAACAGAGCAGTGGTCACCCATGTAGGCTACCACTCCATTCATTTCAGTGAGATTCCTGGAGACAGTTGAGTTCTTGTACTTGTTTATCTCCAGTGGTTCAGTTGACATGAATGGAGCCATAGTGCGCACACGTGACCACCGCCCTATTTTTGGGGGGCCTTCAGGACCCCTGTTCACTTAATCAGTGGTGCCCCACCCACCAGATGCTTATTCCCTATCCTGTGGATGGGGAATAACTTTTTTTGGGACAGCCTCTTATTAGAGGGTCTGTCCCACTTCTAGCTGCAGGAGGCAGACGGCTCTATACACAGCAGGATGAGTCTCATTCACTTCAATAGGACTTGGAGTGCAGTACCAACCCTAGCCACTGTGCAATGTACATCTCTCTCTCTGCTACCTGCAGCCAAACAGCTAGAAGTGGGACAACCCTTTAAGTTTTTTTTTGTTTTCTTCTTCTATGGACGAGGAACATAGATATGGATTTGCAGAGGGAAAGCCATTTCGGGTTCATATGCTGGACTACAATAACGTATACATAATATAAATACAGGGGGGGAAATTAGCAGGAAAGTCTCGTAGTTTTGTATCAAGTGCATATATGTTGTACATTTCTAGTACCTGATCTGAGAAAAATGGTTGTCATGTACGACGATAAATAGACAATATTGTAACTTGTATTATTTGTGGAATATGCAAACTGTCATGTGACCTCAGAGGAAAAAAATCCACCAGTCTAGACTTATATCAGTAGCCGTTCTGTAGAGAAATAAGCCTTTTGTGCAATAACTGCTCAGCAAAACACGTTCAACAAAGCTTTCTATTCTGTGTTATGCGAGTAAATTGCCGTTCTCAGTGTGACAGTGGGTTATATACAGTATATATATTTTTTTTGTGCTGGAGACTCAGCAGTTTGATAAACATTGTATATTCTCTTGTAAATCTAATGTTGAAGAGTAGCGTTGTTCTTATAGAAATGTGTTCATTTGACGGGTTTGCTTCTAGCACTTTAACTTATTTTTTCAGAAACCAAGAAAAAAAAGCCAAAAAGACTGGCTTTATAGGCCTTACCGCTAGGCAATCAATATATATATATATATTTTTTTTTCTTTTCCCTCCCTTCATCCGTTCATGTCGCAGCGCTCGCCATACGCTGCCAGAATTTTTCCGGAGGGAAAAGATAGGAATGGTGTTCAGGCGGCGGGACACTTTGGGTTACATGAATAACATCTGAATGCCTATATAAAGGGAATGGTTTCAAAATACTGTTCTGATTTATATGTATTTATAGCAGTTGGGGCCCTATTTTATTTACTTTTTGATAAGTCTAAAATATATACTGGCTGCCTGCAGCCACCACTAGAGGGAGCTTACTGCATACATCAACCTCCAAAAGCACAGTATGGCGTTAGCTCCCTCTAGTGGCAGCTATCATGCTTTTTTTTTTTTTAAAGAGGACCTGTAGCCCTCTGATAAGTAGTGCCATCTGCATAGCTTTGTAGCTGTGGCTTTGCTTTAACTCCCTATCGCGCATCTATCCTTTGTACAAGCCTCCGTTCCCCAACCTCCATTAGTTACAGCTCCCATCGCTTGTAATCAGTTGAATGGGCCGTAGTCACTGCTCACTGTCAGTGGGTGGAGGAACCCTGATGTACTCAATTGACAGTGAGTGCAGGGCACCACCCACTTGACGGATTACAATCACTGGAAGCCGTAACTAATGTAGCTTGATGCAGGGGAAGGGAAGGGTTTACAAAGACAGATGATGAGATAGCCAGTAGGACTATGGCTTCAATGCTATGCAGCTGGCCCTGCTCATCAGAGGATATGACAAGTCCACTTTAAAGGGGGTTGTCTTGGACTTTTACTATAGGTGACCTATTTTCAGGATGGGTCATCAGTAGTTGATCGGCTGGGGTTCACCGCTAAGGATCCACACCAATCGTCTGATTCTCTGCATCGCTGTTAAAGCAGACCACTCTGGAAGCAAATAGTGCTGTTAATATTACAGCGGGCTGGTTTTGTACTATAGGCACAGCTGTGTCTGCAATACCATACCAGGCTGCTGCAGCATCTGCTTCCAGTTCTGTACACTCGGACAGCAGGCCCAGGGGTCCCAAGTGGCAGACCCCTTCCTGCTGATCAATGTTTGGTGACCTATCCTGAGGATAGATCATCATTAGTGAAAGTCTTGGACAAGCCCATTAAATACAGTTTGGTGCTGGTGATTTGGAGCTCTGTATCAGGAAATGGGGCGCTCACTGCTATGGAGAAAGACTAAGGGAACTTTCAAACAAGCAGAATATTTCTGCAAGATGCACTAAAAGACACAGAAACCGCTGCACCTAAACCGGCATGTAGACTCGTGGGTATTGGAGCAGAATCCTGCAGATTACCCCGTGGCTTTCAGTGCTGCTTGCAGAAATATTCCACTCGTATGAAATGTCCCTCTGAAGTCCGAGAATGAGAGGATTTCAAGCCTAAGTCCCTCATGATGAAGAGAGGTGGGGATTCACTTTAAGGTTGGGTCTCCACAACAACATGGAGTCGCTCACAGGTTGCCATTGAAATCTGACAGTTAGTTTACAGGATTGCCACAAGTTATCTGCAACTTTATTTTCTCTGTTTTAGATGGAAGCGTTGAGATTAAGGCCTTATCCACACGGGCTACAAAATAGCGCGACTTTGTAATGCTACGAAAACGCATGTATGTAAAGCCCACGGTTTCCAATGGGTTCTTTCAGGTTACAAAACATCCCTCATGTGAGAGAACCCATTGGAGACCTTGGGCTTCACATACATGCGTTTTGTAGCGGTACAAAGTCGCGCTATTTTGTGATTGTGTGAATAAGTCCTAATGGTGTATCGTGGTAACGACTTGTGGGCGTCACTTTTGAGCCCTAACCGAAATGGTTCCACTGACCTTATGAACACCAGTTTAAGTCTTAATATAATCTACGTGACCAGTTTAGTGAGGCCTCATGGATCCATTGTACATCCGCATACATGTTGTCTATGAACCCATATTTTACCTCTACATATGGAGACATTTGCACTGTGTTATCTCGCCCCCCCCCCCCCCCCCACCCCCCTACTCCCGCATTCTACAAGAAAGCCTGTACAGGCTGTGTGCACATGGCGCTTCCTTTGTAGCCTCCTCCATCCTTGCTCTTTTACCACCAGAGCTGTATTCATAAGTCTTCTCTAACCACTTCGTAGATATCCTATAATGCAATGTTCTGCACTGCACTGCATTGTGGGAAGGTAAGTTATCCTCCCCACCTAAAACTGGTAGATTATAAAGACTACCCAGAATTCAAATCACCAGAGTAGATCCTGAACATGCAGGAATACTTGAGATTTTTGAGCTTAGATGCCGCTGAATTGTAAATGTAGGTGAGACTGAGGGGCTGGCCACATTGGCATATGCTCATCCGTGAAAAATGTAGTTTTTTTTTTTCTTCTTTTTGTCCAAAAACAAATGAAAACCTAGAGTTTCACGGATCCATAGGCTACAGTGGTCTAAACCTAAACTATGTAACGTTTGACTATATTCAGCCAAGCCTTTTTGTAAGACTGAAAGATGTAGCCTACTAATTTTTTTTTTTTGTGTGTGTGTGGCACATTGCAGTCAATGACAAATGTATGTTGCCATACACTTCACGTATCCGTTTTTTGAGATTTGGGTGTGTGTGTGTGTGGGGGGAGGGGGCGCGCGACTACAAAACCTTATTAGAAAAAAAGATTACCATGAAAAACGTGTTTTTCTATTAACAAAAAAAATCCACGCTAATACCAATCATATGATTTCAAAAACTTAAACATGGGCTTAAAATGTGTGCATTTTGTACACTTTTTTTTTCCATTTACGTTTTTCCGCATACGTGAAAGGCCCTGAGAGACCGATCACACGGTATCCATACGAGATAAGAGCAGCAATAGATCTAGTGCTCACGTAGATTATATCCACAGGTAAACTGGTGGTCCGAGGTGAACGTACGCTGTCCGTTATCTGAGAGAGGGGAGGAATAACCCACCGAATCTAAGAGATCCCCCTACTACTGCTTTGGTAACAAAGGGAAGACGACGTAATGCTGAATGTGACTAGGAATACAGGGCATCACTTCTCTCTGTATATAGTGCTTCATCCTGCTAGGTCTGATGTAGAATATATGTAAATAGATCAGCATTTCCCCCTCTGGTCTTCCACAGCACTATTATTGTCTTTGTGGATTTAAGACTATTACTAATCCTGTAACGGATTTTAAGTACTATAAGGTCATAGTGATATAACTATAAATATATGTATAAATATATATAGTAAATAAATACATGTATATTACGCTATTGTCGTGTCGTGTTTTGTGTGCGTGCAGCGGACCAAGGGGAAACCTACTAGTAAGTCAAAGGGCCCATTCGCACGGACGTATCTTGTCTGTATTTGGTTCGTACTACTTACTGACAGCACACGGGTCAATTGAATTAAATTGGCGTATTCAGATTTCAGGGTTTTTTTGTTTTATTTTAATGCAGACCGATGTAGCATAAAAGAGGAACAAACCAAATTGCAGCATGTCCTAGCTTGGTGTGTATTCGCAAACCAAATATGGGTGCTATGGGGGGGGGGGGGGGAGGGAGGGAATGTGTTGGTAGCTAAAACTTAAATCATGCAAACCTAAATGTAAAAAATGCCATTTTTCACACTACATTTAAGGCAATATTCTTGACGTATTCACAGAACATCCGGAACCTGATGGGCTTACTTTTCAATACCATCTAAAATTGATGACTGCTACTTTCCATGCAAATGAATGGTGATAAATTATATATGGTATACGGGACGATATTCTTTGTAGACGTTGGGAAAAGCTCATAACAAATATGCCAAAGAAATGTTCCCAACGTACAGTGTGCACTGAACCGACTGAAAATACACAGCCTCAGGCTTTCTTACAGCAAGAATGGCGCAGTCTGCAGCGCTCCCTTGTCGTCAAAGACATGGAAACACCCATGACAAAAGCCTGAAGGACCGCATTATAAGTCATAAACTGGGATTCTTTGGTATTTGCTTGCAAATGGATCCAAAAAGCCGCCATAAATTTGTTAGAAACTACTTCTGTAATGTGAATGTGAACAGCGTGACCAAAACCACTTGTTCTAGCAGAGCTTCAGGTTGAGTGCTATGGATAACCTCTGCTTAAAGGATCAGAAGAGCCACTCCAAGCCAGGAACCTGCCTAAGGAACCTTTAAGATGAGCCAATTCTTGTTTGAACGAGCGAGTGACGTCGCCGTTGGCTCATTCGCTCTCGGGCCGACTGTTTATACTGGCAGATACATCGTTTGTTCGTTCAAACGAGAATCTTTCTATCTATCACATTCACTGTAGAAGCAAATAAGGGGGACTGAGTGATAAGCGAACAGGCTTATGGCAGTTTTTATGCCTGCATAGAAGGAAGGATTCTTGTTTTGGTCGTTGGCTCTCGTTTAGACTGTATGATTATTGGTCATTTTTTGAACTCTTAATCTTTCCATCTAAAAGCACCTTAAGACAGGATGTTCCTTTCACTTGGGCACAGGGTCATATTCCACTGAGAGATCTGACCCGGTCGTGTGCACCCGCCTTAAACCCTGCAGTACTCACTCTGACGACTAAGTCTAATAATAGTCTAATACTTCCTGTTTTTTAGAGAGTGCTTCTCATCGGATTACAATGAAGGTTCGGGTTGTGACATCCACTACTGTACACCCAACACACTGAGCCCCTGACTATGCATCGGGTCCAGTGATGAACTGGTACTGCTGTGTAGGAGAGAGGCCATGTGCAGTGCAAACAGCTTCTCCTGTCACCAAGCCTGGGGACGATAGTGGGAGTGGGGCAAGGCTTATTTGAACTCCCACAAAGGTGGGACTGATTGGGGACTCAGGAGGATTGAAAGTAAGTGAAATAAAATGGAGACCTTTACAAACACACTGGCACTGCATCCGGGAACAGCTGGTACAAACACAGCTGCAGCACCCTCTTCGGCTATACAGTGAGGTGAAGATGGATTTCTGCTGATGAAACCTATTGCAAAAATGTTTAAAATCGCCCATTCTGTATATTAAAAAAAGTGCGGTTACGCTTTAAAAATGATGCGACGACACAGCTGTATGGATGATGGAAATAGTTTATTAAGGTAAAAAAAAAAATAAGTTAAATAGATTAATAAATAATACAAAATGTTTCTGTATCCTCTATAGCATGAAGACTTAAGAACAGCAGAAATGAATTAAGACCTGTAAGAGCAGGGGGCGTGGCTTGACCGCTGCAGGAGATGGAGTCCTAAGCCCGGAGCTCCGTCTCACCGGCACCCGCGGGGACCTGTAATAGCTAGCAGAAGCAACCAAAATGGGGAAGACCGGCAAGGAGAAGGGAGGGGAAGCGCAGAGCACCCCCAGAGCCGCCCGGGGACAAGCGGACATGCAGCGCTACCTCAAGGAGCGGGGCGCCCGCTCACCTCGTCCCCTGTCCAAGATGGCGCCGGCAACAGACACCGCAGCAGCACACAGTAAGGAGGGGGAGGAGGGGGCCTCATCAGACGGAGAGGAGGGAGAGAACGTGTCTAGGAGCTTTATGAGGGAATTATTCTCTCAGGCTCTGCATCCCCTGAAGGCAGACTTATTAGAAATTAAAGAAGATTTGAAAAACATGGGCCGCAGGGTGGAGGAGCTGGAGTCCACGGCGGCAGCCATTACGGTGCACGCTACTGACATGGAAAAAGCTATCAGAGAGCACCACAACCAGATCAATAAGTCCTTAATACTCCAGGAGGATATTGAGAATAGAAATAGACGGAACAATGTCCGTATAAAAGGGCTCCCGGAGTCGTGGGCAGCTGAAAGTTTAAACAAAGTGGCCAAAACCATCTTTAGTCAGCTCCTTGGGGAGGATAGAGCAGCAGCCATCTGTATTGAACGCATACACAGAGCGCTCAGACCGTTGCCCCCTGCATCTGACCCCCCGCGGGACGTAGTGTGCAAAATCCTCTCCTTTACGGATACCAGCGACGTATTTAAAGCCGCAAGAGTCTCTAAGGACTTAAAGTTTGGGGACGCGGATATACAAATTTATCAGGATCTGGCCCCGTCCACCTTGGCCAAACGCCGCTTGCTGCGACCGTTATTGGAGGCGCTAAAAAGCAATGGGATAAAGTATGCATGGCTATTCCCTTTTGGTCTGGGAATAAATCACCAGGGCCGCAAAATAAATATCCGTACCCCTGAAGAGCTTCAGCAGTGTTGGCAGCTACTGAATATCGATCCCGTGGAAGTACCGAGCTGGATGCCGCTACCGGAGCTTCCAAGGTTTGCTGTGATGCCGACGCCAGAGACTTGGCTGCCAGTTACAAGTCATAAGTCCCCCAGGGACAAGAAAAAGAAATCAAGGGAAGATCTGGATAAGTTGGACACTTGAGCTCCCTAGGGGAAGGATATGTTCCCTGCGTTTTGTTATTGCGAGTCTGTTGCTCGCCTATATCCGGCGCTCTGAGCCTGACGCGGCACCCACTCCAGGAAGAGTTTAACATGGAAGCTCGTTGAAAGGCTATCCGTTTCCACTCGGAGGTGGGGTTGCCGGGTCCGGGCGGTAAGACGACGACGTTATCAGAGTCCGGAAGCTGAGTCCCATGCTAGAGACTGAGGGTGACCCTCCACCCAACTTTCCTGTTCGTACGTTTATAGATCCCGTAGTGTGACAGCTTAGCGAATAAGATGTAGATGATATTGATAGTGGTGTCTACTATAGCGAGAATTGCACAGTATTATCCGTTTGTACTGGATCTATTGTAATAACTATTTCCCCAACGAGACAGGTTCCCCGACCGTGCCTGTCAGGTCAAGCCAACTACCTATAGCCGTAGAACAGGTCTTGCCACGGCAACACCTAATTGGCTCGCCCCCAAGAGAGGGCTCTGATTTACATCAGACCCTCTGGCTGAATTTCCAGCCTAGTTAATTGCAACCTTATTTGATATTATAAGTAAATTTCTAAGCTTTATTGTTTGTACCGCGCTTTTTTTTTTATTCTTTGTGTATCACATCCCCCTCTTACCTTCGGCTTTCCCCTCACCTCCCTCCTTCCCCCCCCCTATCCCCAAAGGAAGATACCTGTGCATAACTAATTGTTTTTCTTTCTTCATTGTTCACCTTGAGTAATCTTTAATGGACGACCTGCGATTCACTTCGTTCAATGTCCGGGGTCTCAACGCGCCGGCGAAGCGACATAACATTGCCCAGCTCCTCAGGAGATACGGTTCGAAAATAGTACTTCTTCAGGAGACGCATTTCAAGGGGGACAGGTGTTTCGCACTGCAAGGTAAGACATTCCCACAGCACTTCCACAGCTCACACACCACATCGGCCTCCAGGGGGGTGTCAACTTTATTCCAAAAATCCGTCAACTTTGTGTGCGACTCACAGTACACAGACGGTGATGGTAGAGTACTGTACCTAAAAGGCTCCATCAATGGCCTGCGAGTCGCGGTGGCCAACCTATACGCACCGAATACTGACCAGGTAACGTGGCTGGTAGCACAGTTGGAAGTCCTAAAAAACTTTGCAACAGGACAGATAATCCTGGGAGGTGATCTGAACCTCACCATGAATCCTCTCCTGGACTCCTCCACCTGTCGTTCCCATATCTCTCAGCGTAAGCTGAAGAAACTGATTAAAAAACTACAAGAGTTGGAATTGATAGACGCCTGGCGCCTATTATACCCAGTAGACAAGGATTATTCCTTCTTCTCACAGGTGCACGGTACTTTTCAAAGACTGGACTACCTGATGATCTCCTCTAGTCTCCTCACATCGCTGAAGGGGGCAAAAATAGATACGGCCACCATCTCAGATCACGCACCAATACATATAACTTTGCAGCCTGCACACCAGCGTCCTAGGGAGTGGAGATGGAGGCTGAACGCCTCCTTGTTAGATAATAAGGAAGATACATCTGCTCTTTCCGCCCTAATTGAGGAGTACTTCCAGATCAACTCCCAAGGAGAAGTGAGTGTCCCTATGGTGTGGGAGGCCCATAAGGCTTATGTCAGAGGGTTACTGATAGCGTTAGGCTCCAGGGTCAAGAAGAAAGCCCAGAAAGAAATCGATGATAAGCTTATACAGATCGCCAAACTAGAGCAAAAAGCTAAACTCTCCCAAACACAGTCGGTTTTAAGCCAGCTAACGGAACTGAGGAAAGACCTAAGGTTATGCCTCAACGCTAAATTTAATAAAAAGCATCTTTACTGGAGGCACACTGTGTACATCCAAGGCAATAAGGGGAGTAAGCTCACCTCGGCACTAATTAAAAAGGCTCGGGCTAAAAATACAATTTCATCTATAAAAGATAGGACGGGGAAGATAGTCACCTCCACAGCAGGGATCGCCAAAGAATTTCAACTCTTTTATGCAGAATTATACAATCTCCAACCTCATCACCTTACCGACGACCCTTCCAAATCAAAAAATTTAATTGATACCTTCTTGCAGCGGCTACCCCTGCCAAAACTAACGGATGAGGAAGCCCGCTCCCTGTTATCACCCGTAACACAAGAGGAGATTAAAAATTTAATAGCGGCATCCCCCCCCAATAAGAGTCCTGGTCCTGACGGCCTGTCCTTGCCTTATTATAAAACTTTCCAACTGACACTTATTCCCAGATTGACCTCATTATTCAATGCTCTCCTGGCGGGAGCTTCTCTTCCCAGACAGGCACAAGAGGCAGTGATAACTTTAATTCATAAAGAAAATAAAGACCCGGCCCTCTGTAGCAGCTACAGGCCCATCTCCCTAATCAACCTGGACGTCAAGCTATGGGCGAAACTACTAGCGGAGAGACTGTCCAAATTTATCCCCAAGTTAATTGATGCAGAACAGGTGGGGTTCGTGAGAGGACGGGAGGGCAGGGATAACTGCCGAAGGCTCCTGCACGCGGTAAATTACGCCCAACTCCACAATATCCCTCTGGCCCTCATAGGAACGGACGCCGAAAAGGCGTTTGACCGGGTTGACTGGGGATACATGAGGTCTACGCTGCTGCACTATAATATCCCGCCAGAGTTCGTCTTAGCTATCTTTTCCCTCTATGCCTGTCCCTACGCCAGATTGAAGGTGAATGACTCCTTATCACCGGCATTTGACATCAAAAATGGAACAAGGCAGGGCTGCCCCCTGTCCCCCTCTCTCTTTATCTTGGCCCTGGAGCCTTTGTTGCTACAAGTAAGACAGGACCCCAACATAACGGGCTTGGCAATTGGAAACATGCTCCTCTCTGTGGCGGCTTTTGCAGATGATGTCGTTTTCCTAGTTACAAAACCAGAAACGGGCCTTCCTAGACTTGTGGATCTTCTGAAGGAGTTCGGTAAACTCTCAAACTTTAAGATCAACTTTGAGAAATCCACAGCCCTTAACATCTCTATCCCCTACTCAAGGTACGTGGTGTGCAAGGATGCCTCCCCCTTCACATGGTCTGAGACATCTTTAGACTATCTGGGTATCAAGATTCCCAAGAAGCTCAAAAACCTATATAGGACCAATTTTGTTCCTCTCCTAGACCGGGTCAAAACGCTACTAACAAATTATGAGATACCGTTCATTTCCTGGTTTGGCAGGAGGAACATATTGAAATCTTATATTTTGCCAACGATCCTGTATAGGATTAGGATGATACCTATCTACCTCCCACCTAGTTTTTTCAGAACACTACGTTCGATGTTTACGAACTATGTTTGGAGACAGAAGAGGCCGAGGCTGGCTTATAGCCTAATGATTAGAAGAAGACGTGAGGGTGGCATGGACCTCCCGAATGTCCAGGATTATTACAGGGCCGCGCAGCTAGGCTATTGGATGGACTTAGTACATCCTAAAAGGGATGGCCTTCTACCTAAATTAGCCACAGCCAATAGCACCAGGGGAGCCCAAGCGGATTTATGGTACCCTAAAAGGAGTAGCTACAGATCCGGGGAATTTAACCTCCTATTGAGAGGCCCATGCGAGGTGTGGGATGACTTAAGAGCAATCTTAGCGCCTACCCCCTCCCCGGTTTCTCCGTTGAACCTCATTTATAGACTGATGGATCTATCATTAGACCCAGTCTCCTCCGCGGTCTGGACGAAATTCAAAGAACTCACAATAGGAGAACTACAGAACCTAGCACATTTACCGGCAGGGGAAATATTAACCTCGCTGCTCCCGGAGTGGAATCCTTCCTTTCTCCTTAGAGCTACAGTTGAAACTGTTCTGAAAGAATTTGTTAGGATACATAGATCGACCAGACCGCGGACCCCTTTTGAGCGTTCCCTAATGGAATCCGGCTCAAAAGCTAGAAAAATCTCCAACATTCGTCGACAATTTATTGCACCACAGCCCACAGCTAAACCAGGGTTCCTGGTATCCTGGGAAAAAGAGCTGGGCATATCATTGTCACATGAAGATGTAGACAACATTCTCTTCACCTCATATGGGCTCTCTCCATGCGCTCTGGCTCAGGAATCGCATTATAAATTGTTGATAAGATGGTACAGGACTCCCCAGTGGTTGCGTGCGTATGGGTTGGCAGACCACGATAGATGCTGGAGGTGTAATGACAAAACAGGCTCATATTTGCATATTTGGTGGACGTGCGAGAAGTTGACACCTTTCTGGAGGGGGGTAGTGGAGGTGCTGGAAAAGATTAAACAGAATTTCCGCCTCACCCCGGAGATAATGTTTCTATGGAAGACGTCCTCCGCGTTCCACCCGCGTAGGGATAAGTTAATAGCACACCTAGTTGATGCAGCAAAGGCGCTGATCCCATTGCAGTGGCGGTGCGAGAAACCTCCCTCCCTTTCTCAATGGAAGGAAAGAGTCGACATGATCTATAATCTGGAGGAGCTGGCGAGCTGGCAAAACAATTCGTATGACAAATTTTTGGAAATCTGGTTTCCGTGGCGCGATTTGAGACTCCTGGACGTATTGGCAGTAGTGAACTGAACTAACAAGGTATCACTTCCCGTACTCCCCTATCCCTCTCCCCCCCCCTGTCTCCCCTTCGACTACCCCATCACCTCTTCCTTACTCTAATGCTATCCTGCTCTGGTCGTGAGGTGAAGAGGGCCTCCCGACTCCTTGGCTGTCATCCTTGCCTAGAATAGAAAAGGGGACGTGCTAATTGGCGGGTCCCTAACTGGGTTGTTTGATTGGATGGCACGGGTAGGAGAGCGAGACGCCCTGCACTCTATATCATCGGTTTGTGCATTACTTAGCAGTACCAGAGTTTACTTGTATATGTTCCCCTTCCTTGTTATATGATATCAAAAATGTGAATAAAAACTGATTTGAAAAAAAAAAAGACCTGTAAGAGCAAACCTATCAAACTCTGGTCATCAATCACATTAAATGATATATACGGTGTGTTGTCTTTCATGATGGATCATCTTTAAAGCACTTGTATCAGAATAGTCTGTTTCCTTTTCCGCCCATCCTATAACCACTGTTCTCCATACAGTCGGGTAGTGCAGTTTAGCCTCATTCAAGGGAAGAAGAAACAATGTTTTTGGAAAAGTAACTTTTTTTTTTCCCCCTCTCCCTCCCAATCTGTCAGGTCCAAGGAGGCTTCAGTCTTCACTGTAAAAGCTCTGTGTAGTTATTAGTAAATCTTGCTCTACTGTCATGCATGACAAAATAGCAAAGAGGAAAGAAAAAGTTGCACAGGACTTGCAACAGTCACTCAAATAAAAGCTGTATGTACAGATCACTCAGTGTGCTCCTTACGGCCTGCAATGGTTGTGGTCTGTGCCGTCTGTCCATAAAGGCTATGCAACTATGGCCTGTAGAGTAAAGGGCTCTTTCACACCAGCGTTGGGGATTTTCTTTTCTCTGTTCCGTTATTGGAGCAGAGAGGCAGCATGGACAGTTTCTGGTTTATTCCCCATTGATTTCATTTTCTGTTCTTAAAAAGTAGCGCGGTCGGCAGCACCATTTGTTCCTTTTTGAAAACTGAACTGAAATGGAACAAACTAATTTCAATGGGGTTTTAAAAAAAAGGCCACAACAGAAAGGAAAACTATGGCTGCAAAGAAGTTTGACAATACCAGTGTGACCATCCAGTCCCAGGATAACATTTTTCTAGGGTCTGGGGCAGGGAGTTATTACTTGGTGCCCTCCTCTCTCCCGATTCCGCCACTAATCTGCTTGTTCCTGAGGGCCCTTCTGCATTGTGCCAAGATGCATTTGGTAGTTCTCTAGCTATGTGCCACCCGTTCTCAGTTGTATTGGGTAGGCAGTAGAAGACACTACTTTCACTGATGGGCCAGTGCTGCTCATTTGAGTAATGCTGGCCAACCTGAAAGCAGCATGGAGTGTCTGACTACATATGTACAGTGCTGCGGTCATGTTGGCGCACCAGAAACAAGTGATCACCAGCAGAACAGGGAGAAAGTAGGGTGGTGGGTAATATAACTCTCCCCCCTGGTGGCTGGACACATTTTGTCCCTGGGACTGGAAGGTTGCTTCACTGAGGTGGTCCAGGAATAGAAAGAAGGGTCAGCATTTTTCGGTGCTTGGAGTCTGTGAGGGTCCCACTCCTGGCACATCCACCAATTTGCTATTAAAAGGGGCCGTGGTGCTCAAGCAAACGCCATGGCTACTTTTGCCTGGAACGTCCTATTCGTTAGTCATGTGGCCTTTCTGCAGCTCTGTTCCATTCAAATAAATGGGCTGGGATTGAACTGCAATAACCGAGACAGCCGCTACAAAAGGTACGGCACTGTGCTCTGTATACAGTTAGGAGGCTGCAGTGTCTGTCTGAATGCCATGACTACTCCAAACAGCAGGAATGCCGAAAATTGGACCTTCACCAATTTGATGTTTGATTAACTATTCTAAGGATAGGTCATCAATATTTAAGGCCTAATGACCAAATTCTCTGGACTATCTGTACGTCTGTGGTGTAGATGAGTTATGCCCTAAGATAATTATAATGAAGAATATTGTTTCTCGACTAGCGATGTCTGAAAAATAGATATAGAACCAACTAATAGAAAACCGTTCATAATCATTACCTGGCTACAATAAAGTTATTATCACATGATCATCTCTGCCCTGCCACAGCATTTCCCCTGGGAAATCCACCATGCCATGTTTTCTGGCCCTCAACAAGATTCCAACCACTTTATCAGAAATCCGTACATATCTATCGAACACTTCCCCAAAGGTGACGCGGACTTTCCCGTCTTTCCCTGGGTCGGCCATTGTTGAAATGATGAAGCAGAGGTCTCTCATCTCGCGGTGTATGTGTGCCTGTGCCCTCATGGCTCTCTCGGCAGTCTTGGTTCCATCCTTTGGACGCCCGTACCCCTCGTCGCCCTTTTGCAATCGTTGAGACATTGCAAATTCATGATCAAACTCATCACTGAAAGGATTGAGCCTCTGGGTGAGGGAATGATCCCCGGACCACTTCTCCCATTTCCCCTTGAT
Source organism: Eleutherodactylus coqui (assembly GCF_035609145.1). NCBI lineage: Eukaryota > Metazoa > Chordata > Amphibia > Anura > Eleutherodactylidae > Eleutherodactylus > Eleutherodactylus coqui. Next base: position 97,195,286 of record NC_089845.1, on the reverse strand, counting down.
GTTATCCACAGGGCTGTATCTTTTATAGGCTTTGTTGATGCTCTGAAGTTCTCCTACAGCTTTGTTGCTCCTGTAGAGTTAAGACAAATATGACATTTATTATATTCATATTTGGAGGCTTTTAATATTATTTTTTGCAGATTTTTCTTTGTAACACATTGTAAACCTGAATGCCTTCCCATGGGATTTGAAGTTATAGGACCAGGCTTTGATGCTAGATTCATTACAGGAATGCTATGTGCAAAGCTGCAGCCTTGTGTTGGTATGCAATAGATTAGTTGGGTATTAAACCGGAAAACTCAGAGACAGGTGCAAAGTAGTGGATGTGTGGAAAAAAGGCAGACCTTAAGGCATAGACAGCTATGGCATGCAAAGCCAATCTTAGATTGATGGTTCCTCGTAGTGCATCTTCATATGGCAGATGTTAAATCACCCATACATAGTAACACAGTATTTTAGGCCAAAAAAGACACATGTCCATGCAGCTCAGCCTATCACCCCCATCCCCCCAATGTTGGTCCAGCGGAAGGCATAAAAGAAAATGAAGTAGAAGCCAATTTTCCCCACTTAGGGAAAGAATTCCTTCTCAACTCCAATCTGGCAATTGGAATAATCCCCGGATCAACAACCCCTCTGAAATAATTAGTGAATATAACATGTCCAAATAATAGCATACTTGTCAATAGTCCAGTTTATTACTGGACCGCACTACAGATTGGGCAGAAGAGGGGTGGCGTTTATGTATTTAACTTTGGGGTGCTACCATGCAGAATGGGTTTTTGCTTTGTATCTCACATTCGGCTTTGAAGTTTTAGGGGTTCTATAACTGTTCCAGCAGTGGCCAAATAGAACCATATGGTTGCCTAAGTAATTGGCAATTAGTATACTAAAGAAAAATGTCATTTTAATAGGCCTAAGGCTGCATTCCCATGAACGTAGATCGGCTCGGTTTTCACGCCGAGCCGATATACGTCGTCCTCATGTGCAGGGGGGGATGGAAGAGCCAGGAGCAGGAACTGAGCTCCTGCCTCCTCTCTGCCTCCCCTCCGCCCCTCTGCACTATTTGCAATGGGGAGAGGTGGGGGCGGGGCTAATTCTTGACACTTAGCCCCGCCCCACCTCTCCCCTTTGCAAATAGTGGAGAGGAGGCGGGAGCTCAGTTCCTGCTCCTGGCTCTTCCATCCCCCCCCCCCCCCCCGCATATGAGGACAACGTATATCGGCTTGGCATTAAAACCGAGTCGATATACGTTCGTCTGAATGCAGCCTAAGCATGGGGATTGAGAGTGAATGCATTTGGTACCCCGACCCTTGGAGTTGCTGATGCTTGCTTCAGCAGGGAAGGATGATATCCATTGCAAAACCATTAGATGCCCCCAACCTAAGACCAGCTGTGATAGTATGCTCACAGGATATGCCATACATTTCTAGCAGGTGTGGGAAATGGAGGTCTCTAATCCCTGCTCCACCAGGTAAGTCAGCCACAACCTCCAGGAGGGGATTGAATGGAGAGATGTCAATATCACCTGGTAGAATTAAGGAGGAGGATCTCTATTCTGCCAATAGTTGGGACTGCCGAGGGTAGATTCCTGAATTATCAGACATGTATAGCACATACTGTAGTAATGCCTATAGTGGGGCAATCCCTTTATGAAGAAACTATAAAGAAATATAAACAGATCTTCCAATGAGATGACTTAAAGGGGTTGTCCCATTTCTAGTTGCTCTGCTGCAAGAAGCTGACAGCTCTATACATTGCACAGTGGCCCGGGTTGGTACTGCAGGCTGAGTCCTATTGAAGTGAATGCCACCAACCAGGCCCACTATGCAACAGAGAGGTTTGCTTCCTGCAGCACGACAGCTAGAAATAGGGCAGCCCCTTTAAGATCCCCATACACCTTTAAGAGATGTCAGCAGAACAGTCATTCTTCTAACGGTCTCCAGCTCCCCATACTTATGAATATTCGGCTACACCATGTGTTTAGGGAGGTAAGCCATAGCCAGGTAGCTATGATTGTGGCTTATCAATCGGGGAACTAAAATATTAGGACGGATCAGGGACGTTGTATTTCAATGCCTACCTGACATCATCTGTTGGGTGGAAGTTGAGCGGCCCCTGTATACAGTAGTGTCGTTGGGCTCTGCCAAAATCAGCAGATTCAAAGGACTCCAAACAGAGCCATATTATGACCATAAGGCTTAAACTACAGCATCTAGAGCAGCGCCCCTAGTGGCCAAACCTTAAGTACAGCACAATGCATTTATTTTCACGCTGGATTAAAAACGCTGCACGATTTATTGTTTTATGTATTGTTATTTTAAAGGATACAATAAAGTTTAATCTAGAATTAAACCCTGAATCAAAGGGGATTAGTCCCTGTAAACAATAGACTTAGGCAAATCAAATCTAGCTCACCACGATTAGTAAATGTTTTAATAGCAAGTGCTTAAATCAAAAGTGACTGTAATGCAAATAATCTTTTTTTCTGGATTTTATGCCTCTAACCGGGAATATATAAAGTTATGTAATGTTTTAACCCTTGCAATGATCACTGTCCTTGTGTAGCTGAAGCCTATAATGCTGAAGGTATCTGTAGGTGACATCCTGCTCCTCATCATATATATTACTACAGGCTGCATTATTAAGCCCATAAGAGTTCATAGTCCACACCTGTTGAGATTTAGGACTAAGAATAGATATAATATACTATGCAATGCTTCCATGGGGGAGAATAGCTGCCTAATACGGCGTTCTACAGAGTGTGATTGTTTCATGTCTGATAGATATAATTAGAGATGAGCGAGCGTACTCGGAAAAGCACTACTCGCTCGAGTAATGTGCTTTATCCGTGTATCGCTGTGCTCGGGTCTGAAGATTCGGGTGCCGCTGCGGCTGACAGGTGAGTCGCAGCGGGGAGCAGGGGAGAGCGAGTGGGAGAGAGAGATCTCCCCTCCGTTCCTCCCCGCTCTCCCCTGCAGCTCCCCGCTCCGTGCCAGCACCCGAATCTTCAGGGACGAGCACAGCGATACTCGGATAAAGCAAATTACTCGAGCGAGTAGTGCTTATCCGAGTACGCTCGCTCATCTCTAGATATAATCTGTGTATGAAATTGTAGGTATATGGGCATACAGAACTATAATAGCATTCAATACTACTTGTGCGTTGTATGGAGTTGTGATATAGACATGTGCATGAGATCTATGAGCTATATTAATACATTAAAGTCATCTCAGTGACTGTGTTAAAAAATAGCTTTTGGCATGTGACAAAGCGATCGGATCTGATAACTCAGACCATTGTGATCATTTCTGCATAGTGATGACCAGGGCTGGATTATAGGAAGAGGACATGAGGAACATGCCCCAGGACCTCTGCCCCTTTAAAAGGTTTGTCAGGGACTTTTACTATTGATCTATCCGCAGGATAGGTCATCAATATTTGATCGGCAGAGGATCCCCACTGATCAGTTGATCACTCGGCCTACTGTCAGTCTAAACAGCACTGGAACCAGATAGCACTGTCTGCGTGGCAGTAGATTTTGTGGGTACTGCAGGTATACACTGTATTCAATGGGAGCTGTGCCTGCTTTATCAAACCGGACAACTACAATGTTGACGGCACTGTCTACTTCCAGGGTTGTCTGCACTGACAGCGGGCTGGGCGATCAGCTGATTATCAGGGATCCAAGTGATAGACCTTGGCTGATCAACTAACTGATGACCTATCCTAAGGATTGCTCATTAATAGTAAATATCCCGGCCAACCCCTTTAACTACCTAAGGAGCATCCACCTCCCACATGTCTGCCCAGGATGGCTCTTCTCACCTGCCAGTCGTCTTCCTGATACACTGCTGGCAGTCGCTATATGGGTAGCGTAGCATGCACACTTCTCACATCTAGGTAGGACCCTCACCTTTCAAAAAAGCAAGAGCCGTTAGATGGCTGTTCGGCAACCTTACGTAGGCCAAGGAGAAGTGGTTGTGTATATGTGTAGCTCTTGTCTTTCAAAATCGAATGGTGGCTTTAGACGGGAAAACTATCATCTGAGTGATTTCTAAAAAGAGTGTAAGCGATAGTCGTTCCTTGTAAACACAACCACAAACAGGGAGAAGAGTGATAATTCACTGAATAGTCACGAGTCGTTTTAGTTTCAGCTCATCTAAAAGTAGTCGCTCATTGATCTTTCTCACTCTCCCTCTCTCCTCGAAATGGAACAACTACTGAACAACGATTCTTCTATGTAAAAAGCACACAGTCGTTCACACGCTAACAACTTTCTTTAGTGACTATTAAAGACAATATTTGTTCAGTGTAGAGTCCCCTTAAGGGAGCTGCTGACTTTGTAATCTCATAACTACTGTAGACTCATGTGGAGAGGACCATGGGCATGTGTCTAGGAGGTGGAATGGCAGCCCACACCAGTCTTAATCCAGCCCTGGTGATTGCTAGGACCTGACATATGAATATACAATTTTTTAATTTTATAACATGAATGATACTAAACAGTAGCAGTTACTGACAAACTAGTGCCATATACATGATAAATAACATGTTATAAAGTCCTTAATATACTTACAATGAAGACGTTGCCCGTTTAATCCTGGCCGTTTCTTCCTTATTCTCTTTTGTACGATCTGTCGTCTTTGGCAGGTCTGTCTCGATCTTCTTTTCCAGGTCTGATTTGGTATCTCCCTCGTTTTCTCCATATCCACTATCTTCAGTTTCCAGACTTTCACTTCGACATTCAGCAAGTTTTGGTAAAGACCTTAAAGCTTCTTCTGGTTCTTCATCTTTATTTTCCATTTGCTTCCAGCCTTTTGTGAGTTGGGAGACCAGATTGGAGCATTTCCTTCTCCTTGTCGGAGATGCTTGACTTCTCAGTAACTTATCCAGCATAGTGTCTTCATATTTGCTGTGTATTTGCGTGCAGGGTTCTTTTTCGTACCTTTCAGTCAATGAGCCAATGTCATTTCCTCTTTCTTGGGCTTTGCTTGAAAAACTTTTGGTCACAGCTTTGGTTTTTATGTGTGTCTTGGTAGCATTTTCTGAGGTACATATACTTTCTTTCTTAGGTTCAGTTACAATGGTAGGCTTGGTCTTCTCCAAGGTGGATTGAAGATCTCCATCTCCTGGAGCCCAACCTGAAGGTTCTTGAGCCTGCTTCGTTGAGTGCTCTGCTGCCCATTGCTGCCAACCTCTGGTTAAGCTGGAGACTAAAGCCGCTGTTTTAATCTTTCGGACAACTCTTTGGATAGGTTTCATGGTTTTGGTTTCATCAGGAGCCATTGTATTGCCTTAAAGTCTTCCCTTTTGAAATGTCAAGGAAGTTAATCATAAATCCACACTCTTGGTTCACTTCTAACAATGAAACCAAGAGCCGCTGGGCTCTTAAATAGGCTGGGTGCTTTATGATCTTGGAAACTATGCCAAGCATTTGTGACCAAGGGGTGGTTACTGTGACACTGTTACTTTTTACAGAACTAAGGATTACATTTCATCACAGTGCCAGATGGAAATTACAGATGGTAAACAGGGCATATTTGTCCTTTAAGAGTTACAATATCGAATTGGAATTCTATAAGTCTCAGTTTCCCTGAAGAGTTATCTTGCATTCTTTATTCTGTCAAATTATAATCTTAGTCATTATAGGATTATACATTTAGAATAGTTTTTTTTTTCTATGGTTTTACATTTTTTGTGGCTTTGTTGGTGGGAACATAATACAATTGTATTATTGCACTTTTTTTCTTTATACTGTAGGACACAACATTATTTACAAGTGATCTCAAACGCAGTATTAAGTAGGAATATTAATGGTTTGTAGCTCCTAACTGTCTAGTTTTTTGCAGTATTAAACTTACCTCATAGTAGGTGTGGCTTATGTAAATTTGTGTAAAAGTGGGCATTCCTAGTCTCTTGTGGGCAATCCCTGTTGGAGTAGGGTGGGGAATTAAGTGCCCCATGAATGGTGATGCACATGTTAGGAGGTATGGGATTATCAACAACAGAATTCCAAATTTATTCTCACTCTTAGTGCTGAGTAAACCAAAACAGCCGAACCCTGTTTCAGATTGAATTTCCTGGAAGTCCGTTTTTTTATTAACTCGAACCTCTGGCAGTTTATCTCAACCAAACACACTAACATTTCTTCTCCTCCTCCTTCTTCAGGCTTTTATGACTGTTAGACAGTGGTGTACACCAGTTTTAGGGGTATTGGTGAAGTTCAGCTTCGGTTCGAGAAAATTCTGACCAAACTGAACTTTTTGTCCAAATTCAGCAAACTGCCCAGAACAGACTTTTGAAAATTTTGCTCATTAAAGGGGTTGTCCCGCGAAAGCAAGTGGGGTTAAGCACTTCTGTATGGCCATATTAATGCACTTTGTAATATACATCATGCATTAAATATTGGCCATACAGAAGTTATATACTTACCCCCTCCGGTGTTGGCGTCCCCGTCTCCATGGCGCCGACTGAAGCCTTCTTCTGCCTAGATTAGACGCGCTTGCACAGTCTGCCCTCTTCTGTCCCGCTCCAGCGTGCTCGCGCCGCAGAGGTCTTCTGCGCATGCGCAGAAGACCTGTGCGGCGCGAGCACGCCGGAGCGGCTCCTTCAGCGGGACAAGAAGCAGAGTGCGCAAGCGCGTCTAATCCAGGCAGAAGAAGGCTTTAGTCGGCGCCATGGAGACGGGGACGCCAACACCGGAGGGGGTAAATATCTAACTTCTGTATGGCCAATATTTAATGCACGATGTACATTACAAAGTGCATTAATATGGCCATACAGAAGTGCTGAACCCCACTTGCGTTCGCGGGACAACCCCTTTAATGCTCACAATGTATATTCAACACAGTCCTAAAAACTTACATTGGATGACACATTATGTGTGGACACTTTGTATATCATAACAGGACATACATAACATGGGTACCAGTTTCAGCATGTACTCAGCCACTTCTCCATTGAAGGACACTCAAAATAACAAAGTTTGTTTTTTAAAATTTTGTGAAGTTGCTGCTATATCAATGCGACCTACCAATATTGGGCCAATATTCTGTCTTGGAGGGGTACATTACCTGTAGTTGATTTTGTGGCCGTTATTTGGTCCTGCCAACTTGGCGTCTTGCTTTCGGGTGACCAAGCTGACCACCGCCATCTTTAGACTACCTGATGGTCCATACTGCATTGATAGTGTTAGACCATTAATTCACTATACCTGCTGTGAGATTCGCCAGTTCATGTGATCAGCAGGGGCCAACCACACAGTAGTGTATAGTGTAATTAGAAAATTATGGCACCCAACTTGTCTGTGAAAATGGCACTGGGAACAAGTGACATTCAACTCTGCTGTGTTAGTTGTGACGAATGAGCATTTGTTCATTCATAGGCCAATTTTTGACTCAAACAGGCCTGCGCAAATGGGCCTTTAGCCTCTACCTTTATGTAAATACCCTGGCCATGGGAGAGTAATAGGCATCATTACATCATGTACAGTAAGTGCTGCCTTCCAATAGGTGGCACTGTAGAGGTATTGTTCCATATTTTCATTTGCATATTTCCCAGAGGAGCATGGATGACCTTATAAGTCTTCTCTCACACCTTCTAGGTGCTCTTCTCAAGAAGAAACAATACCCTTCCTGACCAGGGATAAATAACTACAGTCACACCAGAGTTTTAGTTTTGAACATAGGTTTTAATTCATAGTTTTATTTGCCATCCTGGTAGACTCTAATCTACTGTAGTCTAAAGTTTACAGCCAGAGGAATAACTTGAAGCTACTGGGCCCTAGTGAAAATCTGGAACTGGCACCAACTATAAAGCTTCATTGATAGTATTGGTTTGCAATATGGAAAAGAGAGACTTTATGGGCCCTCGAGGGCTCCTGGGCCCTTTGCGACTACACCGTCTGCACCCCGAATACTTAAGTCCCTTTTAAATGCAGCAATAGTTATAGTAATTAAATAATTAAGCCCCCTCATTGAAACATCAATCAACACACAATCAAATACAATATTATATGATGTCCAAATCCTCCAGGTCCTAACCCAGCAATTACAACTTTTCCAGAACTCATAAGAAGAGAATGAGTCTTGTACAGCAAGCTGACTCATTTAAGTCCAGCAACACACAGAACAATAAAGACATTTTCTATAAGATAAACTAGGAATAAGCTTCTAGTTCTTGCTATTCTATCTCTCTTTAAGGTTTGTGATTCAGCTGATAGGACATGTAGTACTGTCTGTGGAATGAAACCAGATCCCATCGTATGAGTTATAAGGAGTCATTGACACCACGGATGACTGGGTCCTGTGCGTCAGTAATTTTCCAGAGCATGCCAGCATGTAAGGAGTGGAGGAGCCCTCATGGGATAAGAGATAGTGTTCTTTTTCCATGCTCTATTTTCTTATGTTTTTAACATGCATTCACCCAAGTGAACTGTGTCCTGTATAATTTGCTAGGGAATAACTGCCCTAAATGCTCCGACTGTTGGGGATAGTGACTTCAATTAGCGTTGACCGTAGTTAGGATGCAAGGTTATGGATGTGCTGCGTTACTCACATTATTTAGGAGCACTTTTTCCTACTAAGTGAGATGGAGTTGGAGTCAGTGTGTGAAGAAATGAAGATATTTTCATATGGGGCATCCTGTCTAGTGTGGGGTATCTAAAGCTAGCTGTAGAAAATAAAGGGTTCTGGGCAATAATTTCAAAAGTTGTATATATAAAATAATACTCCATACAATGCCTAAATACCTACACATAATAGAGTGGTTTTTTGCTCATAATGTTACATTGCCTCCACAATCCTTCAGTTTATTGTCCAAATAAAATGACCAGTCAGTGTCCAAGTAATAATCCTATATGATGTACATGTAATGTCACCATTTATCCTCAGGGTAGGTCATCCGCGCAGTATCCTCGCCAATCAGCTGATCTTCCAGCCCGCTGTCAGTGCAACAGGGCCGGACATCCACACCGCGGTCAGAGCCAGAGGCGGAATAGAATGAATTTGCTCCTATATAAATCAATGGGAGTGATGTCTCCTACTTCTATTACATTGTGATCAACGCCTGAAGTGCAATAGAAGGCATTTACCTCTACCTGAATTCTAAGAAGACTAAAATTATGGCAACTGCATAAAATGGCCACATTCAAATCATAATCGACATCGCGACCATAAAAAAAGCGTGCGAGACATCATCTTCCTTTGCTCAAAAATTGACCAGGATGGAGAATCTATGCCTGAGATAAAACGTAGGATAGCATTGGGGCGAAGCACGATGCTAAACATGGACAAAATCTGGAATAGTAGGGATATCGGTAGAGCAACTAAATGCAGGATAGTGCAAACCATCGTTTTCCCCATAGCCATGTATGGATGTGAAAGCTGGACTGCGAAAAAAGCTGATAGAAGGAGGATTGATATGTTTGAGCTGTGGTGCTGGAGAAAGCTGCTACGTATACCCTGGACGGCGAGAGTAACAGAGAAGCCCTGAATCATATAAGACCCGCTATATCACTGGAAGAGATGATAGCCCGCCTTAGACTTACGGAGGGCAAGATGACCGGGCTCAGACTCACATATTTTGGCCATATAATGCGAGCAGAGTCGCTAGAAAAATCTATAATGCTTGGCCAGATCAATCGCAAAAGAAGACCTGACCACCAAAGAACACGATGGCTAATTCTGTCAGAGCTAATACTGGCATGGATATCACACAACTGAAAGAAGCAGTGCAAAACCGAAAAACATGGAGCGAGCTCACCTGTAGGGTCACCGAGTGTCGTGAACGACTAAACGGCTAACAACAACATTATACTTCCGGCCCTGACTGTGATGTCCAGCTCTGTTGCACTGGCAGCAGACCAGAGAATCATCTGCATGGTGGAAATCTGAGCGGTGGATTCCCGCTGATCGACTATAGATGACCTCTACTGAGGATAAGTCATCAATAGTAAAGTATCGGAAAACCCCTCTAGGCCTCTTTCACACGGGTGACACAATATCGCTGCGAGAAAATCACATAGGTAGTCTGTGATTTTGCAGAGCTACATAGTCGCAAGTGGTTCTACAAAGGCAAAATATAAGCCATATCCCAAAAATAAGCCCTAGGCGCAGAAAAAAAAGCAAAACAATATCAATAGCATATTTACCGGGTAAAAAGAAGTTTGTGTTTAGCGATTTTTGCGCGATGCATTGCTAACATTAGAAAGTCCCATTAACATTCGCGTTACAAAAACGCAGTGATAATGCCTCGTTAAAAAACGCAAGTGGGTAGGAGTCCTATGGACAGAGGTTATTGCTATTTTAGGTATATTGAGTCTAGGAGCAGTCGTACCATGCACAGGTGGAAGTAAAGAAATGATATTTCGGTTGAGGTTGACATGTGTCAGTCTCTGTGGACATACAGCTAGACCTAAGTAGTGTTTCTTTTATAGAAGGTGTCACAGCACAGAGGAGCCTCCACAATGTGCTACTCATTACAGCTCATGCTAAACAAAGCCTCACATTCACGTGGCCAAAAATATACTCTTAAGTCATCATCAGCCCAGACACACAGTGACTCAGGTCTCTGATGCCACTGATGCAATATATGCAGTAATAGCATAAATATAACGGATTTTACCTCATTTCATTGGACGTTTATATAGCAGAACTCCACCAATAAGTTTACTCTGATGTCATAGATGGAGGATTCAGGGGCGTAACTATAATGGATGCAGAGGATGCGGTTACACCCGGTCCCATCAGGACTCTCTTCTCCATATAAGGAGCCCAGTACTATGAATAAAACATTATACTTGGGGGCCCCAGCTTAACTTTTGCACCCGGGCCCCTGAGCCTTTAGTACGCCCCTTGCGGATGTCTTTTCCATAGTTTGCTATCTTATTGCAAGTGCACATCAAGAGCCACGTCACATAAACGTGGGTAGTTTACCCAATGTGTCTTCCCTTTGTTCAGAGCACTCATGGGGTTCCCAGCTTACAGACGTCCACCTATGTGTATATGATGCAACAATTCTAAGGTCTTCAAAAATGATCATTTTGCAAAGGCTGATCAATAATATTAATAATTTGCCTAATAAGAGCCTTTATGATTACTCAATTGACTTTATAAAGTGTCTATCACCGCAAATCTACATGGATTTACATATTAAAAGAAGTTTCTGATACTTTACTATTCCTATCCTCAAGACAGGTCATCAATAGTTGATGATTGGGGCTTCACTACTCCGAAACCTTGCTGATTAGCTGTTCCCCAGGTCTGCTTTCATTGCGAACAGAGCCAGAAGCAAACAGCACTGTTCATATTGCAGTGACCTATGGTGGTACTCCACTGAATTCAATGAGAGCTGAACCTGCATTATCAACCTGGCCCTCTGCAATACAGACAGAGCTATCTGCTTCTGATTCTGTCCACAATGACAGTGGGGATCTGAAGCTGCGGACCTCCTGACAATCAACTATTGATGAGGATAGATGATCAACAGTAAAGTTTTGGAAAACACCTTCAATATCAGAATCACAAGACTTAGGCCCGTTCACACAACAACATTTCACCATAGATTTGGGGAGCATTCTGTGCCTACAGTAAATCTGCACCATTTTAGCACTTTACTGAATGCTGTGGAAACCTGCACCAAAATACTGTAGTACAAAGTACAGGCAATTAGATGATCACAAGTTCAAGTCTCTTAAGGGAATAAAAAGGGTAAAAACAAAAGTTTAATGACAAACTTTAAATTATTGCAAAAAACTAAAAATACTAAAAGTTAAAAATGACTATATCCCATTTGTCACATAAAAAAATCAAAATGACAAAAATATTTAGAATTGGTATTGTTACATCCATAAAAGTCCAAAACATAAAAATAACACATTATTTATAGCGCTCCGTGAACGTCACGAACATAAAGAATACGCAATGACAGAATTGTAGTTTTAATGTCACCCTGCCACTCAAAAAAGATTGAACAAAAGGTTATCAAAAAGTAATGTGCACCTTATAATGGTATAAAAAAAAATACAAAAAAGCACACACAACCCCAAACAACTAAAAAATAAAAAAGTTATCAGCGTCAGAAGATGATGACAAAAAGCTGATTTTTTTTCTTTTAAAGTTTAATATTTCTTAAAAATAGTAATAAAAACTATAGAGAGGAGAAGAGGGGAGGGGACCAAGGAAGAAAAAAAAATTGGGACCCTGCGTTCCACATACAAAAATGCTCAAGTCTCCCATTGTAGTCAATGGGGTTTGTTACTCGAGTAGAGCTCTGGAATTTTACGAAAGACTCGAATAACGCGGACCCAAGCATTTGGGTGCTCGCTCATCTCAAGCCAGCACAGGTGACACACCTACTAATCTACTAATAGATCACAGACTGAACATGAGTCAACAGTGTGATGCAGCAGCAAATAAAGGCAAATACAATTCTGGGATGTATTAAGAGAAGCATAGAGTCTAGATCACGTTAGGTAATTGTCCCCCTCTACTCTTCCTTAGTCAGACATCATCTGGAATACTGTGTCTAGTTCTGAGCACCCTCATTTAAAAAAAGACAAAGACAAAATGGAGCAAGGTCAGAGAAGAGTTACCAAGATGGTAAGTGGTCTGCAAATCATGTCCTATGAAGAACGGTTAAAGGATCTGGGAATGCTTAGCTTGCAAAAATGAAGGCTGAAAGGAAACATAAGGCCCTATTAGACACAACGATTATCGCTCAAAGTTCACTTAAAAGCCATCTTTTGAGCGATAATCGTTGGGTGTAAATGTATCCATCTTTCAGTTTTCTACGGAATGACAGATTTCAGTTCTGCTTGAAAACCATTGTTTGGTAGAACAGCTGATAAGCAGGACTGTACGCTGTGTTCTGCCAGGGGAGCACTGATTACAGCGGATTGCTTTGTCCCAGCTGTCAGCCCCCTCCAGCAGAACATCTGATAAGCAGGAGAGCACACTGTGTCTGCTGTCTATGGTGCTGAATTCTCCACGGGAAGCGAGAGATTACATTGTTTTCTCTTAGCAGCCCATGGCTAAATGATACAGCTAATTACAGAGCTCAGACCTCCTGCTGAGTTGTGCAACAGCTCCCAGAAGCTCATTTGCATGAAAATGAAGCTAATAAAGTACTAATAGCAATTAGTGCCTATTAGTACGTTATGCTAAACGATCACTAATCTTTTGAAAGATTATCTGTGTGTGTAAATGGGCAGTCTACAAATATCTGAAGAGCTGTCACACTGCACAGGGATCAGCCCTATTCTCATTTGTACAAGGAAAGACTAGAAGCAATGGGATGAAACTGAAAGGGAGGAGACACAGATTAGATATTAGACAGTGAGGGTGATCAATCAGTGGAACAGGTTACCACGGGAGGTGGTGTGTTCTCCTTTAATGGAAGTTTTAGAACAGTGGCTGGACAGACATCTGTCTGGGATGATTTAATGACTCCTGCACTGAGCAGGGGGTTGGACCCGATGACCCTGGAGGTCCCTTCCAACTCTACCATTCTATGATATATGGGGAGTTTTAAGCTGCTAGAATAGTGCAAACTGCAGCTTCGAACACCCTGCAACGGGGCTCAGACTGCTCAGCCCATTCCAGGAGCGTGTGTTACCTGTGCTGGCCTCATTTGTATTCTCTAAGGGTTTTTAGGTATTAGCACAGAGTCTTTCTGCCCTTCTCCTCACAGGCTCTAGTGCAGACTATTTTTATATCCTGAAACATGAAGCTTTAGAAGACCGCTGAGAGTCCTCGCACCTTCTGACACAGACGGACGGCACATTCCACTGCTTTCCATTTGACATTTAAGCCATCCTCCTATTTATTGGAAGCTGTCAGCATAAGGTTTAGTAAATTTCCATTTAGAAATTGAGGCAGATATCTGTTTGAAGTGTTTAGAAACATCCTCATTCCTTCTACAACCCCTAAACCACCAAATGTGTACTGTCATTACTGTAATTAAAGAATACCAACACATTATTTCTGATGTATTAGTTATTGGTAGTAGAGCTTTGATGAATCTGAGTTAAGGCATTCACATTGAAGCACTAATCAGTGGTGTAAATGTTAAAGGGATTCTCCACAAGCTTTTGCATTCAATTGAATAGGACTGAATGGGATGCGCTGACAAGACGCTGTGTTGGCGTAAAAAACAAAGGGCATATGGCACCCCAGCTCCATCATTTCCGCTAATCCCTATATTTAAAAGGAAATTGTCACATCCTATGAGTCCCATAAACTAAGTTTAGGGGCTCATTACATGGCGAGTGCTGAGTCCAGAGATATGGCTTTCATACTCACCTACTTGTCTGTTCCCTCACTGTCCAACTGAGTTTCTACTCAGTCAATGGAGAAGACTCCTCTTCATTGAGTGCGCACACACTGTCCTCTCATAAACAGGTAGGCTGGTAATTATAAGAGTCACGTCCCCATACGTGGTGCCCCCTATCCTATGAGCCTATAACCTTAGTTTATTAGGCTCACAGGATGTGACAGGTTCCCTTTAAAGGAGTCTTCAGAATTAGAAAAACATGGCTATTGATGCGCTATCCTGAGGCTAGGTCACCAATAGTTTGGACCCTGGATAACCCCTTTGATATATAGAGTCTAGACTATACCCTTATAGAAGTGTTCCTAGCAATGGATGATACTGGCAGGCTCAGGGAAGACCTTACTTGCGGTTGTAGGGATGGTTCAATATTTAGTGCTGGAGGCCACCTTACCAGTGTGCAAAGCCTCTAAAACAAGGCTATGTTGCATCCCTGTCCAAAGTTCAGGCAGTAGACCGGCATTGAAGGTGGTAGAGACCACATGCTTGCAACAATAAAGTCTTTATTCCCAGATATCAGTATACAGCCTATCTCCATCTCCTGTGGTGGATTCACCTGGAGAACAATGGAGGCAACTGTCCTTCACACTCTACAGTTGTCAACCAAAGTGTCCCATATACTAATGCCAGCCACATTTGCCCTTCTCTTGCCTAGATCATTGTCATATAGTGATCAGTGGACATAAAAATTAAATAGTGTAAAGACACCTTTATTTGCACAATTTCCTCTATTAGTATTAAAAAAAATAATTTAAAAATCCCACATATTTGGTATCATCGTGTCCATGACCACCTGTACAATAAATTACATACTATTTTTCCTGCGTGGAAAAAACAGTTAAAAATAAACCTAGGAAATTGAGCCAAAATGCTTATTTTTTTGTCACCTAAAAAAAGCACAATAAAAGTGATCAAAAAAAGCTGTATCTAGTCCAAAATGGTACCAATAAAAACAGCTCTTCACGTAAAAGACAAGCCCTCAGAGCTCCGTCCATGGAAAGCTACTAAAATTATGGGACTTAGAATGCAAACTATGTAAAAAAAAACAAACAAAAAAAAAATTGATGTGTTTTCTCTCCCTGCTCCCAAAAGAGATTTATAAATATTTTACAATACATTATATGTACCAAGAAATGGTGACAACAAAAACTACGCAAAAAACAAGCCCTCATACGATCATCTTGGTGGAACACAACCAAAAAAACAAAGTTATTGCTTTTGAAAAGTGGAGATGAAAACCACAAAACACAAAATTAATTGTTGTATCCATGGCCAAAATAGGCTATGTCCTTAAGGGGTTACATTTCATCCTAAAAGAAACTGTTTTGTACTATACAGTCGAGAGCCATTACTAGGCCCTTGTGGCAAACCCATGTGATCAGGCCTTCACAGAGTGCCATCATCCACTGGTTTATTATCACAATGCTGAAGCATCTCACATCTCTTGTTGCTCCCTGTGCACTACCCTGCCTGTCGGTCAATCCCAGACTGGTTTCCACCATCACCCAACGACTAATATTTTTACCAGAGTATCAGTAATCCTATGGACTAGTCTTTTTGAAAGTCTTCTCTTTTCCTACAGCTGTTTCCATGCATGTGTTAATTGGACTACAAATCAATTAGTTGCACGAAAATTAATGTATCCTCCTTGGTTCCACAAGAGAAGAGGGGGTGCACGCAGGACACACGCACACAGCACTTTGACAAGGTGGTAAGTATATGGGTCTCAGGGTGGCAGTATTACCATTAGTAAGAGTGTCCCCTATATCAGCCCCAGTAGTAATGGCATTACTACAGGGGCGTGTGTGTGTCGTCACTTACTACTGGTGTACCGTGGGTGTCCACTATTACTACTGGGGTATGTTTACACATGGCAGAAATGCTGCAGAATAGCCTCAGCAATAATTTCTGTGGCAAATTCCACAGCTTTTCTGCATCACTAGAGATGAGCGAACGTACTCGTTCGAGTATTAGCGTGTTCGAGATGCTCGTTACTCGTGACGAGTACCACGCGATGTTTGAGTTACTTTCACTTTCATCTCTGAGACGTTAGCGCGCTTTTCTGGCCAATAGAAAGACAGGGAAGGCATTACAACTTCCCCCTGCGACGTTCAAGCCCTATACCACCCCCCTGCAGTGAGTGGCTGGGGAGATCAGGTGTCACCCGAGTATATAAATCGGCCCCTCCCGCGGCTCGCCACAGATTGGTTCTGACATAGAGGAGGGAAAGTGCTGTTGGTGCCAGAGCTGCTATAGGGAGAGTGTTAGGAGTATTTTAGGCTTCAAGAACCCCAACGGTCCTTCTTAGGGCCACATCTAACCGTGTGCAGTAGTGTGGAGGCTGCTTTTTGCAGTAATTATACATACTCCAGGGCCAGTAGTGGTGGTGAGGCAGGGACAGAAGACATATTGTGAGGCAGGGACAGAAGACATATTGTGAGGCAGGGACAGAAGACATTTATTGAATATAGGCAGTGGGCCTTTGCAAAAACATTTGGGGAAAAAAAAAAAAAATCTATTTAGGCTGCCTGTGACTGTCCTCAGTGTACTGGGTCTGTGCTGGGTGTAGTTGTCCTCCTAATTCATACGCAGACAGCTAAGTGTTACAGCAGGCTTGCGCAAAATTATTTCCTGGTGTTCCGTAAGCGAAGTCAGCCTCCAACCACAGGCCAATAAGCGGCACATTTAATTACGGCGTTCTGTTTCTGCACTACTGGTAATACACCATGCTGAGGGGTAGGGGTAGGCCTAGAGGACGTGGACGAGGACGCGGAGGCCCAAGTCAGGGTGTGGGCACAGGCCGAGCCAGTGCGGTGGCCAGGGGTAGAGGCAGGGCCAGACCGAATAATCCACCAACTGTTTCCCAAAGCGCCCCCTTGCGCCATGCCACCCTGCAGAGGTCAAGGTGCTCTACGGTGTGGCAGTTTTTCACAGAGACACCTGACGACCGACGAACAGTGGTGTGCAACCTTTGTCGTGCCAAGATCAGCTGGGGAGCCACCACCAGCATGCGCAGGCATATGATGGCCAAGCACCCCACAAGGTGGGACGATGCCCGTTCACCGCCTCCGGTTTGCACCACTGCCTCTCCCCCTGTGCCCCAACCTGCCACTGAGATCCAACCCCCCTCTGAGGACACAGGCACTACCGTCTCCTGGCCTGCCCCCACACCCTCACCTCCGCCCCATCCAGCAATGTCTCTCAACGCAGCGTCCAGACGTCGCTAGCGCCACTGTTTGAGCGCAAGCGCAACTACGACGCCACGCACCCGCACGCTCAAGCGTTAAACGTGCACATTGCCAAATTGATCAGCCTGGAGATGCTGCCGTATAGGCTTGTGGAAACGGAGGCTTTCAAAAGCATGATGGCGGCGGCCCCGCGCTACTCGGTTCCCAGTTACCACTACTTTTCCCGATGTGCCGCTATTGTGGCTTAATAGTGGGACCTGGGAACTTGAGATGCAGCCCAACATGTAGCCCCTTGCCTGCCTTATCTGTTGCTGTGTCGTTCATCACTTTCTTGAATTGCCCCGATTTTCACAAATGGAAGCCTTAGCGAGCATCGGCGAAATACAAAAATGCTCGGGTCGCCCATTGACTTCAATGGTGTTCGTTACTCGAAACGAACCCTCGAGCATTGCGAAAATTTCGTCCCGAGTAATGAGCACCCGAGCATTTTGGTGCTCGCTCATCTCTATGCATCAAAAAAAAAAAAAAAAAAAAAAAGCTAAATCTGCACCCTGTATATTTTGAAACTGCCCTGTCCTTTTCATAACGATGGAGTTAAAAACCATATTTTGTGATAAGCCCAGCCCCCTGATGTGTTGGCATTTTGTGCAAGTGGGTTTTGGGGTTGCAGTTTGGACACTCAGTCTCTAAAAGGTTCACCATCACTAACCTACATGGAAGCTAAAGGAGCTTCCATGCGGCTCTGTTAGCCCTCACAGGTTGAAGATAGAACTCTCACCCCTTTCCCACTGTGGACACTATTTATACCACACGACACAATAGAATAGATACATTCAGCAGACAGAGCTGGCAGGCAATGATTTTATTAGTTAACCCTTCAGATGCTGCAGCTGTGCAACACGCATACAGAAGATGCCATGACAGCTTTGCACAGTGCATCCACGAGACAATACATGTATGACGTTTATGGAGAGGACCAAGACGATGTTCTAGGCCACTACACCAGTATTCTGATGTATAAGATCTGGCAATTTTCCCCTCTTTTCCTATTTTAATATACTCAAGATGCAGTGAGTGTTTTGAGTTATTCACTCCTTGACCCCATCTTGGGTTCCCCAACATCCTAATAAGCAGTACAGTAATGGGGTATTTGTGCCTGTGATCTGATATTAAAAATAAAACTATCCCAAGCTCTAATTAACTAGTCCAGCCCTCCCAGCAGGGTAGTTGTATGTACATCTAACAGGGACAGAAGTCAATACAGATATTTTATTAATACAAAAGTGCACATAAACAGTGTGTACATAGTGGTTACATATCAGTGAGGCAGCTACATTTGACACAACAGAAGAAAAGCAGTTACCCAAGAGTAAGACAAACACCAATGTTACAGACAAATCCCCCGTTGCCATGTATCCTGGTGCTGCTATTACCAGCCCTCAGATGAAGGTAGAGAACAAGGAGTTGGAAGTGGAATGGTGGTGTGCGGTTGGGATTTGGCCATTTAAGTACAACATTTCTTCACCTAAAGCCTTTTAATGCTCCTTGTTGGCTGATTCTCCTCCATCAGATTCTTGCTCCTCTTTTACTCTGCCAGCCAGTTGGGGGATAAAGCTCCCTACCAGCCAGTTTAGGGGAGAGTTGTTCACCAAGAGATCCAGGACCTCCTCCAGAGACCCCTTCATGTTTGTGAGCTGCTCCTTAGTGGTGGTTAACAGGCTAGCAGACATTTCTCTGAAGGAAGAAACACCATGGAAGGTCTGAGACATCTGCAGCCATGGCACTCACATCTTGAGCCTTCTTTTGAAGGGTTTGTGGCAGACCTTGGACACTGGTCACCAGAGACACACATGTGGTTTGTAGCTGGTGACTGAGATTGCGGGCAATATCCAGAGTGTGGGATTCCATGTGCTAGAGAGAGAAATAGACATGTGAGATTCCCATGGCCTAGATGATGCTGGCATACACTAGGGATTGGCATTACCTCAGTGCCTTCAGGGTCCCCACTAGCATCTTGTCCTGTGCCTTTACTCCACTCCAGCCACTTATTGTAGATCTTCTCCTGTGTATTCTGGATTTTCTGACTGGCACCATCCATGTTCTTTCTCGCATATTCAATCTACAGAGATTAGGGTAGTGTTATATCCATCATGTATTTTTGGGAGAATTTATGGAAGATGCCATCGTTACATGACCTCATATGGTTTATCAGTTACAATAGGAGTTCTAGAAGCTAAAAACACTTACTATTCCTCCATTTTCCAGGCAAGTGAAGAACCATCTCCAGGATAGACTTCAAAGCAACATCTATATTACATTCTGTAGGCAATTTTACAACCAACTATGATACCATCTATGTAAGTTACAGCACATATGGAGACCCAAGCACCATTTCTTGCTTATCTAATTGATGCCTCTACATAGAGGGGGCATCCTCTGGTGGGCAGGTCTTCAAGTAGTAAAGACTATGGTCAAGTCAGTCTAGAGAAGAGTGGAACTACTAGTGTATATTTAGGACTAATCATTTTCCTTCCAGTACAGAATAACCCTTACATTCCTGATAGATTAAGAGGTCTGCAAAAGATTGTTTTTAGTCTTGCCAAGGTTCAGTTCTAACCCCGATCCCACTAGTTGATTTACTCACCAGGGCAACTGTGATCTGGAGCTGAGCAATGGCTTCCTGGCTTCTGCATTTGGCATCCTTGATCCGGGTCACAGCTTGTTGATAAGCACGTCTGCTGGCCTTGGTAGAGAGGGATCCCAGGCGGACATAGTAGCTGACCTTATCTTGAGACAACTCAAAGCCTTCTGGTTTAGAAGCTTCTGCTAAAGTTAGGAGACATCTCAGTTATGTCTATATAGGATTCTTCAAGGGCTCGATCACCATACGGAAGTTAATACAATGGTGCTAGTAGTGGGTGAACTGCACAGATGACCTTTACTTTTTGTCGAGACTGCAGTGACCATAACATGGGATAGAGAAATTATATTTATGTCTAACAAAAACATGCAGCAATGTTTAAAGTGCCTAAAGAGTACCTGCCCTTTCACTTTGGAGTGCTCCTCTTGCTGCATTAGCCATTTTTGGTTAACTGACAGCTGAAGATAACCTCCTGTAGCACTAGGTGGCTGTATTCAGCTCCTGAAAATGGTCAACAGAACAGGAGTGAGCCAAAGTGGAAGTCAAGGTACTTTAAATAAAAAAAAAAAAAAAAGGATGCCTGGACTACAAGACCTTTTGGGCTGAGGTGATGCCCTACAGAGACTACTAGATTTCACTCCCATGTTGAGAGTTATACAGGATGGTCATAATTAAACTAGGAGTTCAGGGGGTCTAACAAATCCCCAAGCTATGGGGCACAACACAATAAGTTGTATGTATGCTCAATAAATTTCTTGAAGAAAATGAAGTACCAAATGTTGCCACCAGGAAAATATTTGGTGCTGTACATGAATAGTTTTGTGTATATAATGCAGCTAGGGAAAGGATTTGGTCAGTTATTCAGACCTGTACAGTATGACTGCAGTGCTTGGACTGACATGGCCTGAATGCATCTTGCTGGTTATACTTCAAGGTGGCAACACATCCCTTGGACATGTACAAGGAGCACACTTTGGAACAGATCTATAGATTTTTCCATGCAAGTCACTAAGCCATCATATTGGAAACCTGATCCCAAACCTCAATGGATGGTTCTTAGCCATGTATTGAGACGTACTCCTGTATCTTACACTTAAAGTGCCAAATATTGCCCTGGTGGCAACATCTGGTACTGTTTTATTCCCTTTAAGAAAGCTAATAGTTGGCGTGTACTCAGTGGAGATGAGTTATTGGATTCTACAGTTTGTTAGAGATAGCCAAACCTCTCTAGTGTAATTAGTATTGCCCTGATTTTCTTAAAATACAAATCACCCACATCTCCAGGTGCTGTGCCACTACAGAGACCACCACATTTAACTCCAAGATGTTGTACCCCTTGCATTACAACAGTCAGCATCTCCAGGTGCTGGAAAGACCACATGCCACATAACAGAGCTCTAGGCCTGTAATCTGGCCTTGTTTCTCTTACCCAACTCTTTGTCGGCGGCAGGTATTGTTCCAGAAGAGATTCAGACTTGGATAGTGCAGTGTCCACATGATCGCTCATCAGCTCCACTATATTGCTTCCCAGGACTGTGCTAATGCTGCCATTTACTACAGCCTTAGTCCTCTCCACACCATCCTGGACAGCTCCCTTGGTTTTATCCACTACTCCTGTGATCATCTGAACAACAGCATCCTTGGCCCCAACAACTGCCTCTGAGGCATTAGCCACCACCTGCCAGAAGAGACATTTATACCCATGAGCTCCAACCCAGCAACCCACCCTCACTATTGGTCACACTGCACTGGTATTATAGAGGAGGTTAGTTTATGGGACATTTATAAGGTCCCTGGGATTTAATAGCTCACCTTTCCAGAAGGCTGATGGAGAATAGGCAGCTTCTCTTCTATCTTATCCAGGCCAACACAGGCCATGTTGTTAGCCAGAGTGACTGAAGAGGGAGAAAGCATCAGTTTGAAGGATAAAACCATGTACTGATGAGCTACAAGCCAGCAAAAGTCCTGGGGAATAATGCCGAGACTGTTGTAGGACATAACATTTAGCTACTAAGCAAGGAGGGAACAAGCTGCACGTCTAATGCAAACCCCAATATTATGGCAGAAGTCAGGGAGTTAGGGGTTTCTTTCTAAACTACTCTTACAACACTTTCCCATCTACCAATTCTTAGAGAACAGTCACCATGAACATCTCTGCATGTAAATGCAAGAAAATCTGTATTTCCAGATTTGGAAGTCACCACCTGAAGGAAAAGTAAAGAAAGTCTAATCCTCAACATCTCAGTCATCAGTGAGGATGAGATCCTCCTTCCATAGACCACCTACTTTGAGGCTCCAGTCGCTGTAGAAGGGGCTCGGTGCTGCTCATAGCCACAGAAGTGATGCTTCTCACACTTGTCTCTGCGACGTCACATACAGATTTCAGGTAGGGATGGTTGTCTTTGGTGGTCACATAGGCAGAAGACACCAGATCATAAGTGGAGCTCACCAATGGGAGGTTCACCAACCTTACCAGCACATTCTGAGGGGGAACAAGACATGGGGAAGTACAGGGAAGGGTTAAGAGCCTAGTGTCAACCAGACTTTTAGATAGTGTATTATGACTAGCACACAATTAAGGCCTTTAATACTGGAGATTTTGTAGTTCTGAGCAAACATTTAGAGGAGGGAGTTATGTCATCCTGTGTGAGATTCCACTATACAAGTACCTGGATGTATTCCTGAAAAACCTGAATATAGGCCGATGTGATTGGTGGAACTCATCACCACTGCTACAGTCAGCAAGAGACAGAGGCATACTACTGGTTTACTGGAACATAGCCATTTCTTGGTATCCAGTTGATTAGCAGAAGGAGCTGTGTAGTCCAGGGAGCTGATAACTGCAACCTTGGTTTTGCTTATCAGTTAGATCGCAAAAGCCAATGTATTTCCAGACTACCCCTTTAACTACTAGTAAGGGTCAACATGAAAAAGGAATTTGACATTTTTATTAATTCAATGGGAGCTGTGCTTGCTAAACCAACCTGGCACACTGCAATACAGACAACTGCCTGCTTCATTCTCTGCCCACAGCATCAACTTACCCGGAGAATAGCCGATAGCTCATCAGTGCTGGTTCACTGCTTGGGATCCCCACTATCTCAAGGTTAGGTCAAAAAGCCCCAGAAGATTCCCCTTAACTGGAACTAGTGTCAGGCTGCAACCAAGGCAGTTAGTGCAGCTAGCTGGAGTTGGCAGAAGTAACCCAAGTGGTTTTCTAACTTAGTCACGGTTGTGGCTACTCTGCTTAAGACAATGGATTACACAGGGGTGACTGAACAGTTCAATGTGACGCCAGTGCCTCTGAGTATGATGTAAGCAAAGGGAGTCCAGATCAGAGAGCTTTTGCAATACCAGAGGCACAGTTTGCTGACTCTTGCAACTTGACAGATTAAGGGTGCATTCAGACGAACGTATATCGGCTCGGTTTTCACGCTGAGCCGATATACGTTGTCCTCGTGTGCAAGGGGGGGGGGGGGTGGGGTGGATGGAAGAGCCAGGAGCAGGAACTGAGCTCCCGCCCCCCTGCACTATTTGCAATGGGTTGAGGTGGGACATGGGCAGGGCTATTTCTTGGACCTTAGCCCCACCCCCGTCCCACCTCTCCTCATTGCAAATAGTGCAGAGGGGCAGAGAGGAGGCAGAGAGGGGGGCGGGAGCTCAGTTCCTGCTCCTGGCTCTTCCATCCTCCTCCCCCTGCACACGAGGACAACGTATATCGGCTCGGCGTAAAAAACGAGCCAATATACGTTCGTCTGAATGCACCCTCACAGTTACTAAGTAATGTTAGTAGAGAGGAACACTCCAACAATTCTTCTGACAGGCATGAAACACCACTTTATAACTCCTGCACTGAGTAGCTGTGGAGGAATTGAGGAGCTAGTCTGGGCTTTACAAAGGGCACACTGACTGTTTACTGCGCTTGGCCTGATTGACTAATCTTGGTCCTTCAGGAGGTCTGCCCTATCCCCCTCCGGCAGGATTGAAAAAGACTCCTCTCAGGTACCATTGCTCCCCAGCTCACTCCTATAACCCAGCGCGAGACACGCACACACTATCCTTAGATTTACTTTTTTCCTTTCCACCCCTGAGCTGTCTTTTAAAGTCTCACTCCAAAAATCAATCCCAGGCTAGGGAACTCTGACAATCCCAACCCAGATTGGAGTGATTGACAGGCAGAAGAGACAGTTCTGCAAACTCATGCAGAAACAAACAAAACAGGCACAGATTACTTTACTGACCTCTTAAGGCCAACACACAAATACAGCAGTTAATGTAACTATACATACATTGACACAAACCCCACACAAGACAGTCTGGGCCACTACATTAGGATCGGGATACAGCAGAAGAGACATGGGTGCACATGACGAGCACACTGGCGGTTGCACCAGAATCCTGACAGAAGGCCAAGCAGCCTGATACAGGAACCTTGAAGAGGCTTGTTTCTTTATCAACTTGTGAGCCATTAAGACATAGTATTACTCCCTCCTACTGAAAACAGTCATTTTATTCTGCGGGCTAACATTGTACCAAACTTCTAACAGACAAGAAGACATGCAGCAACATCTCCTGTGGACCATCAGTCTGCAGGAACAAACAGCCATGGAAACGGTTCAACAAGCCATTATGGGTTGATGTGTCAGCCACAAAATACATACAGCCCCAAAAAAGACTGAATGAGCCCTTGAGGTAAGTTGTGTTACTTCACCCAGATCAGTCAGATAATGGGAAGTTGTGTGTCCTCACATGGAGGCTTCTCAGCAGCTGATAAAGAAGCTTCTGCCTACTGGATGTGCTCAGCTCCCCCATTATATAGAACAGGGTGGAGATCCAGCAGTCAGTAATAATACTCAGTACTTACCTGCTGCTCCATCTCAGCCAGATTACCTGGAATCACCTGCAAGGAGGAAGACAATCAGACACAAGAACTAAGAACCCTCAGCACCTTCCACCATCAGTAGTCGTATCAGCCACCTCACCAACCAACACCCAGGCGCTCCAGCAGTAAGAATGATTACTCCTAGGGGGAGTCTGTGGACTTATAGGCAGCTAACCGCACCCCCCGGGGAATGATGACACGAGAGGGGCCGGGCTTCTCAGCATTAGGCCAGCTTCACCCGGGTGTGTTTGTGTTATCTGTGCAGCCCAAATTTGTGTGTGCCAAACACAGAGAATAGAGCCCATAGATTTCATTGGGTTTATACTCATTAGGCTGCATTCAGACGACCGTATATCGACTGGGTTTTCACGCCCAGCCGATATACGGCGTCTCTCTTTGCAGGGGGAGGAGGCTGGAAGAGCCAGGAGCAGTGCTCTGAGCTCCCGCCCCCTCTCCACCCCCCTGCACTATTTTCAATGAGGAGAGGCATGATGGGGCGGAGATAATTCCCGGAAATTAGCCCCACCCCCGTTCTGCCTCCTCTCATTGCAAGTAGTGCAGAGGGGTGGAGAGTAGGCAGAGAGTGGGCGGGAGCTCAGTGCACTGCTCCCGACTCTTCCAGCCTCCTCCCCCTGCAGAGAGAGACGCTGTATATCGTCTGGGCGTGAAAACCCAGCCGATATATACGGTCGTTTAAATGCACCCTAAGCGTGTTTTGTGCATGCAAAAAATAGGTCCTGCGCTATTTTCCTGCGTTCTGAGCAGCAAAAGTGCCATAGAAGTCTATGGCAGGTGCAAAAATGCGCAAGCGGAAGAGGGAAACACTGCACAAAATACAGGCAAAAGAAGACAGCTGGACCTTATTAGTCATAAATAGCCATTAAATTCCACAGATAGTGTGTGGCACATGCATGTGAATCAGCCTTGTGTGCACAAAAATTACGGTAATATGTGCAGACACGCGCACAACATGCTCATTATAGTCCTCTGGAAACCTTGTTCATGCAATAATATGCTGCCGTGAGCGTATTTGTGCAAACGCTTGCGTGACGCCAGGCGTGGGCTGCATTCACATGAACGTATATCGGCTCGGTTTTCACGCCAAGCCGATATACGTCGTCCTCATCTGCAGGGGGGGGGGAGGAAGGAAGAGCCAGGAGCAGGAACTGAGCTCCAGCCCCCTCTCTGCCTCCTCCTGGCTCTTCCTTCCTTTCCCCCCTGCAGATGAGGACGACGTATATCGGCTCGGCGTGAAAACCGAGCCGATATACGTTCGTGTGAATGCAGCCTCAGGCTGCATTAATATGCCCATTAAACTTGCACGGAAAGTAAAGAACTTGTGTGGAAAACGAACCCAAATCATTTAAATGGCTTTCTATACATGAGTGATTTTTCACCAACAGTCCGAGCTTGAAAAATTGCTGCATGACCCATTTTTGTGCGAGTGTCACACAACTCTTGATGTCAGTTTTCTGCGCCCTTCCTCTCCTCCAGTTTAAAATGGCCATTGGGACGGGAGCGGAGCTACATTCCCGGGCGCAGCTCCGCCCCCTCCCATTGCAAATAGTGGCGAGGGGCGGAGAGCGGGCAGAGAGGGGGTGGAGAGGGGGCAGGAGCTCAGAGCACTGCTCCCGACTCTTCCAGCCTCCTCCCCCTGCAGAGAGGGACGCTGTATATCGGCCGGCGTGAATACCCAGCCGATATACGATCATCTGAATGCACCCTCATGTTGGTGACATGGCCTAACTGGTTTTCACCTTCTCCAGAACTTGCTAGCAAAATTGCTTCACCGTCTGCTAAACCATTTTCATGCTATCTGGGTGTTTCAACACTCTGGAGACCCCCTGAAAAATCATTCTTCATATAAAGGTCTCAGATGGAAACATGACGGCCGTTGTGAAGTCTCTACAACACGAAAAATGTTTTGGGTTTTGAGTCTTGACAATAGCTGTGTGTAACCTCCTTATGATGATGAATAGACTGAAGTAAATCAATTTATCTGTCTGTCTTCTGATGGTGCGGTCGCTTCTGGTGGGGGGAAATTATGAAGACAAATCCATGTACATGAGGGTGCATTCAGACGACCGTATATCGGCCAGGTTTTCAGCTGATATACGGCGTCCCTCTCTGCAGGGGAAGGAGGCTGGAAGAGCCGGGAGCAGTGCATTGAGCCCCTGTCCCGCCCCTCCCATCACAAATAGTGCCAAGGGCCGGAGAGGGGGCGGGAGCTCAGAGCACTGCTCCCGGCTCTTCCAGCTTCCTCCCCCTGCAGAGAGGGACGCCGTATATCGGCCGGCATGAAACGCAGCCGATATACGGTCGTCTGAATGCGCCCTAAGGCTGGAAGAGCTGGGAGCAGTGCTTTGAGCTCCCGCCCCCTCTCTGCCTCCTCTCCGCCCCTTTGCACTATTTGAAATGAGAAGAGGCCGGACAGGGCAGGGCTAATTCACAGAGTTTAGCCCCATCCCGCCTCCTTACATTGCAAATAGTGCAGAGGGGCGGAGAGGGGGTGGAGAGGAGGCAGAGAGGGGGTGGGAGCTCAGTTCCTGCTCCTGGCTCTTCCATCCTCCACCCCCTGCAGATGAGGACACCGTATATCAGCTCTGCGTGAAAACCGAGCCGATATACGGTCTTCTGAATCCACCCTAAGGGTGCATTCCCACGAACGTATATCGGCTCGGTTTTCACTCTGAGCCGATATACGTTGTCCTCGTGTGCAGGGGGGTGAGGATGGAAGAGCCAGGAGCAGGAACTGAGCTCTAGCCCCCTCTCTGCCTCCTCTCCGCCCCTCTGCACTATTTGCAATGGGGAGAGGTGGGGCGGGGCTAATTCCTCGGCACTTAGCCCCGCCCCGCCTTCTTTCATTGCAAATAGTGCAGAGGGGTGGAGAGGAGGCAGAGAGGGGGCGGGAGCTCAGCTCCTGCTCCTGCCTCTTCCATCCCCCCTGCAGATGAGGACGACGTATATCGGCTCGCCGTGAAAACCGAGCCGATATACGTTCGTGGGAATGCAGCCTAAGGGCATGGTCACACGAGCGTAGGTGTATTTACGTTCGCACTGTGCGCAGCATTTAATCGCCGGAAAGAACGTTTTTCGGCGATCATGACCAGAGCTAGAAAGCGTATTATCGTTTATTCCTACTTTGCAAACTATCTTTTCGGCCATCGAATATGCGTTGGCGCGTATTTCGGTCGCATATGTTCCGTTTTTTTTTCGGGTTGACGTTTTTACACGCCATAAAATCGCCCGTGCGAACGAATACATTGGAAACCAATGCCTCAGATGGTCACGTTTATACGATTGGGCGCAAAAACGCGCCGTTTATGCGCTCGTGTAAACGCACCCTAAATGTGGGCCTACCCTTCCTGATATTAGCAGAATCCTGTAATTCTGGGATGCCCCGCCCCTCCTATGACATCACATCTACCAAAACCATTACCCGGTGGGTGTGGTTAGCCATTTATAAGTCTGTGGACTGCCTAGGTATAGTCATTACTTCCTTTAACTGGTGTACTGGAGCTGTTATTTGGGGAAGTGGTAGGTGGTGTGGGTTTGCTGTAGTGTGGGTGGAGGGCTTGTAGTTCTTGTGTCTAACTATCTTCCTCCTTGCAGGTGATTCTAGGTAATCTGGCTGGGATGGAGCAGCAGGTAAGTACTGAGTGTTCTGTAATGGGGATATTACTGATTGCTGGTGATGGATCCCCACCCTGTTCTATATGATGGAACTACACTTACTCTTGGGATCTAACTGCTGGGCAGGACACAGGGTCAAGTACTGGCTCATTGGCCTACACAGCCTCCTTTGTTCTGCACATCAGCTGGATCCCCAGTACTGACTACCATATATTCCAATAAACCAGTAGTATACTCCTGTCTCTTGCTGACTGCTGCAGGAGTGGTGATGAGTTCCACAAATCACCTTGGCCTGTACTCAGGTTTTTCATGAATGCAACCAGATATTTGTATAGTAGTGAAGTCTCACACAGGATAACCTAACTGGGTCCTCTAAATGTTTGATCAGAACTTCAGAACTACAAAATCTTCTATGTATATTAAGCCATTATTGTAGCTAATGTGTTACTTCTAGCACATGTCTGGTTGATGCTCTTAACCCTTCCTTGTACTTCAGTGTGTCTTGTTCCCCTTAGAATGTGCTGGTAAGGTTGGTGAACCTCCCACTGGTGAGCTCCACATATGATCTGGTGTCTTCTGCCTATGTGACCACCAAAGACAACCATCCCTACCTGAAATCTGTATGTGACGTCGCAGAGACCAGTGTGAGAAGCATCACTTCTGTGGCTGTGAGCAGCGCTGAGCCCCTCCTACAGCGCCTGGAGCCTCAAAGTAGGTGGTCTATGGAAGGAGGGTCTCAGTGATGTTGGAGAGTAGGACTTCTTGACTTCTGTGTTTTGAGATGGTGACTTCCATACTAGCAATGCAGGTTTTCTTGAACTTGCACACAGAGGGGATGTTCAGTGACCGTTCCCTAAGAATTGGCAAGTTGAAAACAAAGATCTGGTACCGTGTTAGCCAGTAGAGCAAAATGTGATTGTTCCCAGCAAGAGAAACCAAGTAATCTTGTAGATATGATACCTTTTAATGGCTAACAAAAATACATGATGTAATAATAGCGAGCTTCCGAGCCAACGCAGGGGTACTTCTTCAGGCTTATGGATTGGATCTGAAGAGGCATGGATATTTATACACACTTATAACATACATACTTATGACAAGGCACAGATATGGATGGGATTGGTTCGCACTTAAAAGGAATTCTGCAACATTCTGCTGTTGCAGAATTCCTTTTAAGTGCGAACCAATCACATCCATATCTGTGCCTTGTTATAAGTGTGTATAAAGATCCAATCCATAAGCCTGAAGAAGTACCCCTGCGTTGGTACGAAAGCTCGCTATTATTACATCATGTATTTTTGTTAGCCATTAAAAGGTATCATATCTACAAAATTACGTCGTTTCTCTTACTGAGAACAATCACATTTGGCAAGTTGAGAAATGCTGTAACTTCCTAATGTCTGCCATGACATTGGGGCTTTGCATTAGACATGCAGTTTGTTCCCTCCTTGCTTAGTAGCTAAATGTTATGTCCTACAACAGTCCCAGCATTATTCCACAGGACTTCTGCTGGCTTGTAGCTCATCAGTACATGGCTTTACCCTCAAACTGATGCTTTCTCCCTCTTTCTCCCTCTTCAGTCGCTCTGGCTAACAACATGGCCTGTGTTGGCCTGGATATGATGGAAGAGAAGTTGCCTATTCTCCATCAGCCTTCTCAAAAGGTGAGCTCCTAAATCCTGGGGACCTTATAAATGTCCTATAAACTAACCTTTAAGTGGTGCAGTGTGAACAATAGCTGAGTGGGTTGGAGCTCATGGGTATAAATGTCTCTTCTGGCAGGTGGTGGCTAATGCCTCAGAAGCAGTTGTTGGGGCCAAGGATGCCGTTCTTCAGAGGATCACAGGAGTAGTGGATAAAACCAAGGGAGCTGTGCAGGATGGTGTGGAGAGGACTAAGGCTGTGGTAAATGGCAGCATTAGCACAGTCCTGGGAAGCGGTGTAGTGGAGCTAATGAGCAATCGTGTGGACGCTGCACTATCCAAGTCTGAATCTCTTCTGGAACAATACCTGCCGCCGACAGATGAAGAGTTGGGTAAGCAGAAAGTAGTGCAGGGGGGCAGAAGGCTTGAAATTACTAATTTGTCTTACTTCCAGATGTATCTTACTGGCAGAATTGCGTGGTGTGTTGCAGATCTCCTTGAGTGTTTGCACACTCGATTGACTTCTATGGGGATCTTTGGTGGATATAAAAGTAGAGCATGCTGAGGCATTTTGCTTGACTAATGCATGTGCAAAATACAAGAAATGTGAACTTACCATTTGAAATCTATAGGCTCTTTGAGTATTGTGCATGCACCTCTATGTGCACAACTATGCACATGTGATGCCAGCCTTAGGGTTAACTTAATGGCCAACCACTTCACTGTTGGATTTTTTTTTTTTTGTGTTAATGTGGTCACTGCAGTCTCTAAAAGTAAAGGTTCTGTACAGTTCACCCTCCTCTACCACCATTGTATTAAAATCTGTATGTGATGGAGGCCTTGGAGAATCTATATAGGTATAACTGTAATATCTCCTAATTGTAGCTGAGGAAGCAACTAAACCAGAAGGCTTTGAGTCGTCCCAAGACAGCTTCTATGTCCGCTTGGGATCCCTCTCTACCAAGGCCCGCAGACGAGCTTATCAACAAGCTGTGACCCGGATCAGGGATGCCAAATGCAGAAGCCAGGAAGCCATTGCTCAACTCCAGATCACAGTTAGCCTGGTGAGTAAATTTGCTTGAGGGATTTGTTAAGGCCCATTAAGACGGGACAAATGTCAGGCAAATGATGCCCAACACTTGTCCCCACATACACTCCTGTGCAAAACCATGGGATTGTTGGCTCACGCAGAGCAGCCAATGGAGAGGCTGGAGGGGACTTCACTCCTTGCTCTTCATCCCCCACCCCCCCCCCCCTCCATTGACTTAACACAGCATCAGTTCAGTATTGAACGGCTGCTATTTACACTGAACGATCAGCTCATTGTCCATGCAGCGTGGACTATGAGCTGATTGCTCACTGTAAATGGCTGTTCAGTACTGAGGCTGCTGTATTATGTCAATAAGGAGGGGCAGGGGAAAGCAAGGAGTGAAATCTCCACCAGCCGCCTCTGTGAGCCAGCGATACTAGCACGCCCGCCCCCCTTCCTGTTCCTCCTCTAAATGGGCCTAAAGTCTTGCTTAGGTTAAGCTCTAAAAACAAAATCGTATGGAGACCTCTTAATCTGTCAGGTATAATAGATCTTACATTACTGGTTATACTACTGTAGGGTTATTCTGTACTGTAAGGAAAATGACTAGTCCTAAATGTACGCTAGAAGTTCTTCTCTAGACTGACTTGCCCATAAGCTTTCCTACTTTAAGACCTGCCACCAAAGGACGACCCTCTATGTCAATGTTTCCCAACTCCGGTCCTCAGGGCACCCCCAACAGGTCTTGTTTTCAGTATATCCTATAGTAA
The DNA here is from genome assembly GCF_035609145.1 of Eleutherodactylus coqui. Lineage (NCBI taxonomy): Eukaryota > Metazoa > Chordata > Amphibia > Anura > Eleutherodactylidae > Eleutherodactylus > Eleutherodactylus coqui. The sequence continues at coordinate 97,163,172 of NC_089845.1, read as the reverse complement.
GAACAGCTGTGGCACCGACAATGGTTAAATCACCTGTGCAACACTGAGGAAATCCTGAAACATGACCTGTTGGGGTGCCTTGAGGACCAGAGTTGGGAATCACTGCTCTATGTAGAGGCATCAATTAGAGCTGCAAGAAATGGTGCTGGGGTCTCCAGATGTGTTGTAATATACAACGATGGCATTTCTGGACATCATATAGTTGGTTGTAAAATCACCTATGGAATGTCCTGGAGATGGTTCCTTTTCCTAGAAAATAAAGGAATAGTAAGAATGGCTAATGGCTTCTAGAGCTCGTATTGTAAGGGGATAAATGCATACTAGTGTAACTGATAAACCATATGAGGTCCATGTAATGATGGCATCTTCCACAATCTCTCCAAAAACCACATGGTGAATATAACCCTACCTAATCTCTGTAGATTGAATATGCAAGAAAGAACATGGATGATGCCAGTCAGAAAATCCAGAATACACAGGAGAAGATCTACAATAAGTGGCTGGAGTGGAGTAAAAGCACAGGACAAGATGCTAGTGGGGACCCTGAAAGCACTGAGGTAATGCCAATCCCCCTATAGTGTATGCTGGAATCATCTGGGCCCTGGAAATCTCACATGTCTATTTCTCTCTAGCACATGGAATCCCACACTCTGGCTATTGCCTGCAATCTCAGTCATCAGCTACAAACCACATGTGTGTCTGTGGTGACCAGTGTCCAAGGTCTGCCACAAACCCTTCAGAAGAGAGCTCAAGATGTGAGTGCCATGGCTGCAGAGGTCTATCAAACCTTCCATGCTGCCTCTTCCTTCAGAGAAATGTCTGCTGGTCTCTTAACCACCACTAAGGGGCAGCTCACAAACATAAAGGGGTCTCTGGAGGAGGTGCTGGATCTCTTGGTGAACAACTCTCCCCTAAACTGGCTGGTAGGGGGCTTCATCCCCCAACTGGCTGGTGGACAAGAGGAGCAAGAATCTGATAGAGACTCTTCCAACAAGGAGCATTAAAGGTTTCATGTGAAGAAATGTACGTAAATGGCCAAATCCCAACTGCATATCACCATTCCACCTCCCAACTTGTTCTCCCCTTCATTTGAAGGCCGGTAATGGCAGCGCCAGGACACATGACAGTGGTGAGGATTTGTCTGTAACATTAGTCGTTGTCTTACTCTTTGGTATCTGCTATTCTCAAATTCTGCCAAATGTAACATCACTGATATGTAACCACTATGTACATTCACTGTTCATGTGCACTATTTGTATTAAAATGTTTGCATAAACTCTTGTGTCCCTGTTGTATGTATATACAACTACACTAATGGATCCAATTTTGATCTCCAACTTGCTCCATGTTCTAATGGAGAAAACCTGCTCCATAAAGAGAAATCCTCCATAAAACAAGGAGAGTATTACACATACAGAATTGGGTGGCTCTGGATGCTTAAGACATTCAGCCAGTTGTGTTGGTGACTAGAGTACTAAAACTCAGTTACAATGGGAACGCTCAGTCAGGGGAGATCTCCAACTGAGCAATGTGTAGTGGCCCAGAGTTGGGGCCCCTACAGCACTTTGTTATCCACCGTATGTGCCCTGTCAATTGTATTAATGTGTAAGGTTGACCCAGACAAGGCCAATACAAAGTTTAATGTCTGTCTTCTGTCTAACCTTGGTATGACTGAGCACAACTTGGCCCTAATCAGCTGTCTTGTAATCATCCCTCAGCTCCTACCAGTATTGGTCAAGTAGATTTTCCATTTTGCCTGGATTGGGTTAGAGGGGTTGGTCTAAATGACAGCTCGGTAGAGGAGGTGAGGGGGACAGAAGTCCAAGCTAGCCCAGGCAGTGGGAGAGCCTGGCCTAGGCTCAAAGTCAAGCTATGGAGGGAGCCTAGCTACAGACTTGCTCAGAGGAGAGGCAGGCAGGACTGGGTTGTCTACAGCAACCTGCCCTGAAGGAACATGGACAGGAAAGGTTGGCCTGTCAGCTGGAAGGGAAGTAGCCACTGCAATTGTGAGTTTAATCTGTCCCCATTCAGTGTCTACAAAAGGCTATCCTGTTCCCTCAATTCCTCCATGAATGCCCTCCTAAGACTACCTGCCAGATAACTTTGCCTGGCTAACTCGTCCTATCTCCCACTGAGAATTTGGAAGTAATTGTATATGGATACCTGTATTGGACTCTGACCTGTTTTTCAAGCTACAAGTAAACTGCGAGCCTCCGGTTTCATGAAAGCACTTGGGACTCTTTATTTCATTGTCATATCACCTAAGAGGCACCTGTGTCACATTGGACATGCCATAGCTACTGGTTGCCCTGACCAGGGCCCTTTTGCAATCTGCCAACTGCACAAGCCACCATTTCTGGTCAGAATAGGACAGGATTGGTGTGACCACTCAAGCTACTCTCTGCCGACTCCCGTTCATTGCAAATGGACATATCCATAATGGCTTGTATAGGCTGCCAATTACAGCCCATCTACAAGGGTTGAGAATCTCCACCTATAACAAGAACTAAACATGTCAATCTGCGCTCAGTCACACACAGATCAGCTTTATGGGGGGACAAATTATCCTTGGTCATTACATCTCACTTAGGCTGCATTCAGATGAACGTATATTGGCTCGGTTTTCCTGCCGAGCTGATATACGTTGTCCTCATGTGCATGGAGGGGGAGCTAAGTTCTGTGAATTAGCCCCGCCCGCGTTCTGCCTCTCCCCATTGCAAATAGTGCAGAGAGGTGGAGAGGAGGCAAAGAGGGGACGGGAGCTCAATTCCTGCTCCTGGCTGGGGGGGGGGGGGGGGGGGGGGGGGGGATGGAAGCCATCACAGAACTTAGCTCCCCCTCCATGCACATGAGGACGACGTAACGTATATCGGCTCGGCGTGAAAACAGAGCCGGTATACACTCGTGGGAATGTAGCCTTACACGGGAGATTCATCCAACTAGAAAACATTGTTTATGGACTGATAAATATCACTTTCACACTTAGACAGGTCCCATTATTGGGAATGATTGTTTATGCCTGAATAACCAGCCTCTGTAAATGTGCCTGTAGGTTATGGGGTGGGGGGAGTAACTAAATAGTAATTCAGATACCCCACATTCTGATGCTTATCACTTATCCACAAGAGTTAACAATCATGTCTAATAAAGATGAGATGAGCTCTTAGACCAGGGTCTCCAGAACTATCAAATGGGGCAGCTGCATCCAGGTGGTGATTCATCGGAGAACTAGCTGTGCATGTCATGGCGCCCTCCCTTCACTATTACAGAAGCCCCCAATATCCACCTCTGCTGTCATTCACTGCCTTACTAGTCAGGACAAGGGTCCCCAGTCTAGTGACACATGCAGGTTCAGCCTCTGAAACGCTCAGCTGTCAAGTCTAAGGTGGGAATATGATCTTAAAGAAAATAATTCCAAAAAACTTAAAGCATGCAAATGCTTGCACTTATTCTAGTCATGGGATCCTACAAATAAAGGTATGGAGTCTGTGTCAAAACACCAATTCTATGCTCCATATTTCTCAGGAGTGTACCTTTTTGGTATTGGGGCCACACTGAGAAAGGCATGTTGCCCCAGGATGTTTCTAATGTGACCCCCCCCCCCCCCCTTCTTGCTTGCAGATTGCTCCCCATAACCCCCTCACGAGTCTTAATATTATAAGACTCCACACTACATGATGCATGGAGTATCAGCTGTCATCCCTTCTATACAGAACAAAAACCACTGGAGGTAGTTTGTCCTATATGGGAGGACTGGACTAGCTGATTAGAGCTTGGGACAAGATTTTATTAGTTTACCCCACTGCTGTACTGCTTGTTAGGATGCAAGGGAACACAAGATGGGGTGAAGGGAGAGCACAAATCAAACACTTGATGGATCTTGAATATATTGGAATGGGACAAAGGTGGAACCTTACAAACACTTGTACGCCAGAATATTGGCATAGAAAATGTGCAAATGTGTGCCCTGCTTGCACAAATTTTGTGACTTCTTTCTGCACTGTCCTACGAAGGTGTGGACAGATTTAATTTATACCAGAAATGTATACCTGGTTGGGACACGGTGTATGTTCTGTGAAGGCGCATGGCGCTGCTATGATGTAACTAATACGGGGGGCAGGTGTAGGCCTATTCCTGCATTGGTACCTTTTCCGGCAGCACACACAAAACCGACATTGGAAATTCTGGTCTTGGTACATGTCCCCCAAAGTTAAAAAAAAAAAGAGACTATTACAAAGTGCTCAACAGAAGAACGTAAAGTAGTATCTCCATTAACCACTTGGTATTTGACCAAATAGGGAACAAATTTATCATATGCCATTCTCCTGGTGGGTGGGAAGAGGGGTGGGGCGCAACTATGAACACCTCACCATGTGTAATAGGTACATTAGAATGTAAATCATTAATTTACATCTCACTTATGGCTGGGTTTATAGATGCCGGATTTTCTGTGGGAACCCTCTGCACAGAAATCCACAGCATTTACAGTAGCAGCAAAATGGAGAAAGTTTTGAAAATCTCATCCACATGCAGCAGAAAAAAATCCACCCAACCCACACTTCACAATCAGCAGAAGGAATGACTAGACTTGGAGTCTACATACTTAGTTGGATAACCACACTCACTGGGTAATGGTCCTGGTAAGTGTGATGTCACAGGAGGGGTGGGGCCTCCCAGGATTACAGGACTCTGCACATATCAGGAGGGGTAAGCCAACATTTTTTCATTCTACAGTATTTGCACCTTTATATGGCCATATTTTACTATTAAATCATGGGGTGGATCTATTAAGTCATAATAAGGAATTTATTAGGCTCCCTGTCCACGGTCGTTGTGGAATATTGCTAGCAATATTACGCAGCGGGGGATGAGGGGTTAGACTTGTCAGTTCTCTGCAGTTCTCTGCAGTGAGCCTATCTGAGAAAGCCGGATGCCGCAATTTGATTCTCCGCTCATGGACAGGTGGCTTTGCTATGGAAAGCATGCACTGCGTTACCCGAGGCTGGATTATCGCCACGGATAACGCAATGCAAGACCGCCCATGGACCGCTTTAAAAGCAGTGGTTTATACGTTGGGTTTTGATATAAACCTCGCCAACCCATGGCGCATCTAATGTAGCAATATGTGCAAGTCACTCCCCCTTCTTACAAGCCACACACCCCTTTTTTCCCAAAATTGTGGCATCAAAGTCTCTTTTTTTTTCTTCCTGCAAGCTGAGCTTGTACCAAACTAACATTTGTATGTTGGTTTTGACATCATGAACTCCCCCCATCAGAAGCGGCCGCACCATCAGATGTTGGACGGATAAACTGATTTACTCCAGTTTTCTGGTGTAAGAGGCAAAATCCAAGACACCGGAGTATCTAAGGCATGTAGTTTATAAAAAGGTTGCACACGGCTGTTGTCATGACTCAGAAGCCAAAACATGTTTCGTGTTCTCCGATGCTTCACAACGGCCATGCAAGGCTGAAATGTTCCCATCTCAGACCTTTATATGATGAATGATTATACCGCGGGTCTCCAAAGTGTGGAAACACCCAGATAGCATGAAAATGGTTTGGCAGACGGTGATACAGTTTTGCATGCAAGGTGGGGGGGGACGGTGGAAACCTGTTAGGCCATGTTACCAACATGACGGCCATTTTGAATGCCGCCATCTCGGATTCAACTCTGATTTTCCAACGGGATCGGTGGTGTGGGATGTATCGAATTGGCAGAGAATTTCACCCAAAAAGTAACGGTGTGCTTCATTCTAGCATAACTTTATTTGTTCTCATGTTAACATTGGGATTTTTTCTTCATTACAGGAAATGTGAGTAATGGCGTTATCTCAAGCAGAACGTGTTCCGATCATCCTTCTGTCAGGTGAACGAAGAACATTTTATCACGGCAGATTTCCATCTAGTCACCCAACCAGACCTCCCATTACCCACAATGCAGGGGCCAAACGTCTTTTCAAATTCCAAGAAACAAGTTCTGTCGCTGATAAAACCGAAATGATCAAAAATCACTCCTGATGAATGAGGCCAGAACCGCCATTGTTGATGCTTCATCTGTAACGGTTTTTGAAGACATTTATGAAATGGGACTTTTTAAAAGTTGCACAATTTATGTTTTCAATCTCACTGCTTCAAAAACGCCCCACATGATATAAGCTCTACTAGCACTTTGTACGCCCGCCACATACTGGAGTGAGATTGTGACAAAGGCCGCATTTATCTATGTATTTGCACCTTGTTCGTTGGTGTATTTCCTCCAGAATAACGTTTCCTCTGCTGCAGGACTCATTTATCAACCGTTTGTGCGCAGAAACTACAGCGATTTGTGTCCTCCATGTCTGCTTTTCCAAGTGTCTAAAACAGTTAGTGGGATTTGCCGCTTGATCAGAATTTAAAGACATTTATGAAATGTGACTTTTTAAATAGTTGCACAATTTGTCGCACTCTCACCCCAGTAGCATGGTGACTAGAGATGAGCGAGCATACTGGCTAAGGGCAATTACTCGAGCGAGTATTGTCCTTAGCGAGTACCTGCCCGCTCGGAAGAAAAGATTCGGGTGCCGGCGGGGGTGAGTGGCGAGTTGCGGCGGGGAGCAGGGGCGGGGGGGGGAGAGAGAGCTCTCCCCCGCCGCTCCCGGCACCCGAATCGTTTCTTCTGAGCGGGCAGGTACTCCCTAAGGACAATGCTTGCTCATCTCTAGTGGTGACGTAAAAAGTGACTCCGTATTTTTAGACATATTTTAAGAAGCAATAAAGTTACCAACATCAGGCAACATTTCATAAATTTGTCACATTGTAAACTGGAGAAGAAGAAGAAAACAGAAAACTGACACCAAAAATTCCCCACAAGATAAATTCTCCTCCAAAGTCCTCTCAGGCTGCATTTCCACAGACCAATGCAAGATGTGCTTGAGACTCGGGCGCAACTGACCTGACATCGCACGGCAGACGGACACCAACACATTACATAACCCATTATTGTCTGATACAGAAAAATTGGGCATGCAGCGATTTTTCAATCTCGGACCGTCGGTCTACGTGACAAATCACTCCTGTATATGAACCCAATCACATGAATTTGGTTCATTTTCTGTACAAGTTCTTTCCTGTCCATGATAGTTTAAGGCCTCTTTCACACGGGCTACAAAATCATCGCTACAAAACGCATGTATGTGAAGCTCATGGTTTTCAATAGGCTCTTTCACATGAGATGTTTTGTAGCCAGAAAGAACCCATTAGAAACCATGAACTTCAGGCCGCATCCATACAGGCGATGTGATTATGACGCGAGAAAATCACAGCAATATCGCATTGGTGGTCCGTGACAATAACGCAATCTTGTGGTTGCACAACTTTGTAGTACCACGTGCAAGGATTTTCAGGGGTGGGAGGGGATTGAAATATAAGCCCTACCTTGGAAATAAGCCCTAGCTACATAAAAACATTTTAGAAATCTGATACATCACCTGAGAAGCGCTGTCCAGCTCCGGCCCATCTTCTCCTCGGTCCCCGGCACTGGCCTTCAGCATGTCTTCTGGCCAGGGATTGGAAAATCCCCACCTCCTGGAAGGTTACTGGCTGAGCGCTGTGATGTTCAGCCAATCAGAGCCAGCGCACAATGAACCAATCACAGCCATTCATTGGTTGTGATTGATTCATCGAGTGCTGGCTCTGATTGGCTAAGCTGCGGCCCTCAGCCATTCAGTGGCTGGTGGAGATTTTTCCAATCTCCGGCCAGAGGAGATGCTGAAGACAACTGCCATGGATCGGGGAGAAAACGCAGCGGAGCTGGACAGGCCTTCTTAGGTGATGTATGTGTTTTTTTTTCCTCTGCAGCCAGGGCTTATTTTAGGGCTTTGACAGTAGGATATCCAACTGTCAATGTTGCAACGCATGAAAACGCAGTTTCCATAGGGAAACATAGGCTACAAAAAATACTTGCAAATCACAGCTGTATAGAGCATGCCATGATTTTGTATTCTCGCAATGTCGCAGGCTACAAAACATCACTTGTGTGGATGGACTCATAGGAAAGCATGGGCTTTCCCATGGGCTTCTCCACATACATGTGATTTGTAGCACTGTCACATTGCAATAAAATTGCATGATAAAGTCACCTGTGATGATGCGGCCTCACATAGATGTGTTTTGTAGAAATGATTTTGTAGCCCGTGTGAAAGAGGCCTTATGGCCATGTAAACACGGCTTGATACTGAGAAGCCCGGCCCCTCCTGTGTCATCATTACCGGGGGGTGCGGTCAGCTGCCTATAAGTCCACAGACGCCCCCAGGAGAAATCATTCTTACAGCTAGAGCTCCTGGGTGTTGGTTGGTGAGGTGGCTGATACTAGTGGAGGTTAGGAGTAGGGTAGCAGCTGGTGGGGTTTTTTTTTATTTTTTTTTAAAGTTCTTGTCTCTGATTGTCTTCCTCCTTGCAGGTGATTCCAGGTAACCTGGCTGAGATGGAGCAGCAGGTAAGTACTGAGTGTTCTGTAATGGGGATATTACTGACTGCCGGTGATGGATTCCCACCCTGGTCTATATAATGGGGGTGTTGAGCACATCCAGTAGGCAGAAGCTGCTTCATCAGCTGCTGAGAAACCTCCATGTGAGGAAACACAACTTCCCATTATCTGACTGCTCCAGGTGAAGTAACACAACTTGCCTTTAGGGCCCATTCAGACTATTTTTGGGCTGTATGTATTCCTTGGCTGACACATCAACCCATAATGGCTTGTTGAGCTATTCACATGGCTGCTTGTTCCTGCAGACTGATGGTCCACAGGAGAAGTTCTCCTTGTCTGTTAGATGTTTGGTACAATGTTAGCCCGCAGAATAAAATGTGATTGTCAGTAAGAGGAAGTAATCTTCTACATCTGATACATCTTAATGGCCCACAAGATGATACAAGAAACTTTTTTGAAAGGACTTTTTCAGGCTGCTTGGCCTCCTGCCAGGATTCTGGTATAACCTCCAGTTTTCTTATGTGCACCCATGTCTCTTCTGCTGTACCCCCGAATGTAATTGCCTTGGTAGCAGCTGCCTGACACTGGTTCCAGTTAAGAGGTTTTCTGGGATAAGAATAATAATTCTAGCCGAAGGATAAGTCCTCGGTAGTTGATCAGTGCTGGTTCACTGCTTGGGATCCCCGCTATTGGCCGGGTCAGTTGTTGCTGCGGGCAGAGAAAGAAGCTGATCACTGTCTGTATTGCAGTTGGTTGATTTTTGCAAGCACAGCTCCTATTGGATTATAGAAAATCCCTGAGTCCTTTTTAATGTCAATTATAACAAGTGGTTAAAGGGGTAGTCTGGAAACACATTGACTCTTGGGTTCTAAGTGAACCTTCGTTCTGCTAATTAGCTGGGTCCTAAGACTTGGCTGTTCCAGTAAACCCAGTAGCATGCCCCTGTCTTTTGCTGACCAGTGGAATACTCCAACACTCCTGCAGCAATCCCATCTGCCTATATTCTCTTTTTTTTTTTTTTTTTTTTTTCGGGAATACATCCAGATACTTATCCTGTGAGACTCTACTACTATTAAATATAACTGGCTCCTCCTAATGTTTGAGTAGAACTACAAAATCTTCTGTGGTAGTAGTAATGCACATTATCTACAAGTCTGGTTGAGGCTCTTAACCCTTCCCTGTACTTCAGTGTGCCTTTTCCCCCCCCTTAGAATGTGCTGGTAAGGTTGGTGAACCTCCCACTGGTGAGCTCCACATATGATCTGGTGTCTTCTGCCTATGTGACCACCAAAGACAACCATCCCTACCTGAAATCTGTATGTGACGTTGCAGAGACAAGTGTGAGAAGCATCACTTCTGTGGCTATGAGCAGCGCCGAGCCCCTCCTACAGCGCCTGGAGCCTCAAAGTAGGTGTTCTATGGAAGGAGGGTCTCATCCTCACTGATGACTGAGATGCTGGGGATTAGACTTTCTTTACTTTTCCTTCAGATGGTGACTTCCATATCTAGAAATGCAGATTCTCCAATTTCAATACTAAAGGGTTGTCAACCAGTTATGATTGTATAGAAATGTGTAGGGAATAAATGTGTTATACAGGGAGCTTAAAAGGAAACTGCTGTGACATCTTACTTCTGCCATGATTTTGGGACTTTGCTTTAGATGTGCCATTCCTTCCCTCCCAGTTTAGAATTGGGTAAATATCACATCCTACAGCCAGTTCAGTATTCTAGGCACTCTGACTTGCTATGTACTGATGATGAGTTGTATCATAATGAAGGATAATCTTTCTCCCTCTTCAGTCGCTCTGGCTAACGACATGGCCTGTGTTGGCCTGGATAAGATGGAAGAGAAGCTGCCTATTCTCCATCAGCCTTCTGGAAAGGTGAGCTATTAACCCTTTCTACTCCAATGCCTCACCTGTTCCGACATCATGAGCTTCCTCTATAGCTCCGATGTTGGAACAGATGCACTCCTGCACTGGTCCTCATCGAGGACCCCCGAGGAGGAGGCAGGAAGAGTTTAACCTTTTCTGCCTTCTCCTTTACACATTACATAGCGCTCTGTAATGCAGAAGTAACACTTCTGAATTCTGCCCGGTGATCATGCTGGGAGTCACCTGACCTCAGCTTTCACTCACAGCCCAGGTCAGGAGGATGAAGAGATGCCCGGAAATCATGTGACTGGTTACCCTCCTGTTCTCGGCTATCAGTCACAGCCAAGATCATGAGGGTGATGAGAGAATGCAGAAGTATTACTCCTACATTCTCCCGGCGATAAGGTACCTTCCGACACTCTCCTGATCTCGTCCCTCAGATCAGGAGGGTGCCAGAGAATGCCAAATGGGCATTCAAATAAATTGGAGCTGGGGAGAATAAGGGGGTGGGGGTTGGGGTTGGAAATGGATTGGAAAGGGTTAAATACCAGGGGACCTTATAAATGTCCCCTAAACTAACCTCCTCTGTAATAGTGGGGCAGTGTAAACAGTGGAGGTGGGTTGCTGGGTTGGAGCTCATGGGTATAAATGTCTCTTCTGGCAGGTGGTGGCTTATGCCTCAGAAGCAGTTGTTGGGGCCAAGGATGCCGTTCTTCAGAGGATCACAGGAGTAGTGGATAAAACCAAGGGAGCTGTACAGGATGGTGTGGAGAGGACTAAGGCTGTAGTAAATGGCAGCATTAGCACAGTCCTGGGAAGCGGTGTATTGGAGATGATGAGCGATCGTGTGGATGCGGCACTATCCAAGTCTGAATCTCTTCTGGAACAATACCTGCCACCGACAGAGGAAGAGTTGGGTAAGCGAAACCAGCCCAATGGGAAGAGGTTATCTAGGAATGCCCCAAAATGACATCCATGCAACTCATGGCAACTTCTCCAAGGACAGAAGTGTAGACTGTGTACATATGTAGCATAAGGCTCTGCATCCATCTGAAATCACACCTTCACACTTTAATTTGCACATGAACTCCCCATCCTAGGACAGGCTGCATGGGTGGCATTCCTTGACAACCCCTTCAAAAAAAAAAAGCACACCTGGGACTACTTACACTGCAAAAGACAGAATACACTATTGTACAGCTATCTGTCACCTTATCTTCTGTGCCAGGAGATCTCCTAGTACATCCAGACTGCCTGTCTGAAGAGCCTCCACTGGGGCCAATTTCATATTTGACTGAACTCGCTGATGTTTTTTGAACTTTTTTTTTTTTTTTAGACCCCTTTATAACCTGTCCACATAGGTGGTAAGTTTGATTGGGGTTCTCACTGCTGAGACTCTACTGATTCTGAGAATGGGGGTCCCCTGCCCTCTCTGCACATTTAAGTTCTTGGGGATCAGTGGCAACCCCCCAACTGATCACTTATCTCAAGACTGATCTTTACTTCCTGCAGATGGTTATGGACAGAGTAACGGTTAGCTGCACACTTGCATCCTCCCTATTGCCACTGTTATATCTGCCAATGAAGGCCTATACAGTGGGAACTCTATATAATCTGTATAGTGATGGAGTCCTTGAAGACTCTATATGTAGACATAACTGTAATGTCTCCTAATTTTAGCTGAGGAAGGCTTTGAGTTGTCCCAAGATAAGGCCAGCTACTATGTCCGTCTGGGATCCTTCTCTACCAAGGCCTGCAGACGAGCTTATCAACAAGCTGTGACCCGGATCAAGGATGCCAAATGCAGAAGCCAGGAAGCCATTGCTCAGCTCCAGATCACAGTTGACCTGGTGAGTAAATCAGCTTGAGGGATTTGCTAGTCTTGTGTTTGACAAGTGCTGTTCTAGAAGACGGCCTTTTATGAAGAAGCATTAGCTATATAAAAAAGTGCTGCAGTGGTCTAAGAGGCAGCAAAATGTAGGTGGTGCGTTTAAGGCTCTGCAGCGACTGAGATGCAAGGCAGAGCACTGAAGAGATGGTGGAGTAGCTGTTAGGGTTGTCATGGTGGCACTACCAACTCCTCCCCTGAAGAAGCCTCTCGAGGCAATGCTAGGGCAGTGGTTACCTGAATAGTGTGGTGGACTTGAAAAATTCAGTCTCGGGTGACACTACCATTTCTTACTCCAAAGGATATCTGACCAGAATATAAAAGTCCACACACGGTTAACTTAATGAACTCAGTTGCTGGGAACGGTCAACTGGGTTGTTGTGTGTGGCTGAGCATTATCCTGCTGGAAAATATATAGATGTATAACATATGCCAGCTATACATATCGAATTATATACAGGAGATATGAGGTCTCTGCAGCCCTATCTTTGGGAGTGCCCTCGCATCACCTCTCCCATGACTTCAATGGGTCCGGTGGCAGCATCACACAGTGTGCTAGGTGCATGCGGTGCAATGCAAGGTCTCCCCACTGAAAACCATGGGACAAACTCTGCAATCCTCTGAAGATCACTTTTTCACTGGAGTGATGAGAGATGTGATTGATAGATAAAAAATACCTTGCAGTCGCAATGAATTTGCATATTGGCGAGCGCGATATCTGATTTCACATTTGCCCATGTGGTCCTGATCTTAAGGGGAGGTAAGTGCTTCCCTTTTCTGCTCTTGTTTAAGTCTGTCTTGGATATGGGTTCTTTTGTTTAGTTGCCTGGAAAGGGGAGGAAGCAATAACAGCTTATTTGTATAACCAGTATTGTAACTGGGGTGGGGGTGCATACCAGTGTAACTCATACATACTACTTATTAGGTTCATGTGAAGACATCTTCCACAATCTCTCCAAAAACCTCATGCTGAATATAACACTACTCTATTCTCTGTAGATTGAATATGCAAGAAAGAACATGGATGATGCCAGTCAGAAAATCCAGAATGCACAAGAGATCTACAATAAGTGGCAGGAGTGGAGTAAAGGCACAGGACAAGATGCTGGTGGGGACCCTGAAAGCACTGAGGTAATGCCAATCCCCCTATAGTATAAGCTGGCACCATCTGGGCCCTGGGAATCTCACATGTCTTTCTCTCTCTAGCACATGGAATCCCACACTCTGGCTATTGCCCGCAATCTCAGTCACCAGCTACAAACCACATGCCTGTCTCTGGTGACCAGTGTCCAAGGTCTGCCCCAAAGCCTTCAGAAGAAAGCTGAAGATGTGAGTGCCATGGCTGCAGATGTCTACCAGACCTTCCATGCTTCCTCTTCCTTCAGAGAAATGTCTGCTGGCCTCTTAACCAGCACTAAGGAGCAGCTCACAAACATGAAGGGGTCTCTGGAGGAGGTGCTGGATCTCTTGGTGAACAACTCTCCCCTAAACTGGCTGGTAGGGGGCTTCATTCCCCAACTGGGTGGTGGACGAAAAGAGGAGCAAGAATCTGATGGGGAAGACTCTGCCAACAAGGAGCATTAAAAGCTTCAGGTGAAAAATGTTGTGCTTAAATGGCCAAATCCCAACTGCACATTACTATTCCACTTCCAATTCTTGTTCTCCCCTTCATCTGAAGGCCGGTATTGGCAGCACCAGGACACATGACAGCAGGGGGAATTTGTCTGTAACATTGGTCTTTGTCTACTCTCGAGGGTTTGGTTTGCTTTTCTTCACAAATGTAACTGCACCATCGATATTTAAACCCCCATTTTTGCACTTTTGTATGTTTTGCATTAACTTGTCTAGTCTAATAAAGTGTGTACATGAGCTATTCCAACATCGTGTAATTTTGACTTAATTTGTGGCTCTAACTGAGTACTTAATCTTGTTAAGACCACGTAAGCATTGGACATGGTGGGCAATGCTTATCCTGGCAGCTTTGGATGTCTGACTTGCGGCCATTTGTGTGCTAGTGCCTGAAGTATTAACATTAAGACCAATGTGAGAACCCTACAGTGTGTGCAGAGATGCGGTGTGAATGCACCCTATGGCCATCTTCATCCAGGCAGTAAACGCTGCAGAATTTGTCAGCTTGATCACGGTGTTCTACAGTACAAGCCATATGGTGGAGATTTAAGAAACCTCCATGTATGAGGGGAAATCTAACAAATCCGTAGTTTTTGAAAAACAGTGCAGACTTTAAATTTGCAACAGGTTTGTCTATGCTGTTGAATTCAGCCTTTGAGGCCAAATGCCCCTGGCGGGGTCTGATTCTGGCTGAAATTTCACAGCGGAATCGGACCTGGTGCCCAGCCAGAGACACATGCTCACCCGTCCGGATCTGCCGGAGTGTCCCAGCCGCCGCGCAGGGCACGACGCACTGGTGATGCTGCAGATCAGGCAACTTCCATTTACTGCAAAGGAAGCCATTCTTTCTCACTGAAAACCAGAAGCCAGAGAAAATGCAAAGAAAGAGGAAATCCATTCAGCTATATGCACTTCCAACCTCCATGATGTCACCCAACATACTTGACATTTTGTGTGGACTATTAAATAGACAATGTAACAAGTTAGTTTGTAAATGGCTGAATGTGTGAATGTGTTACAAGATTGACACTTTGTATAATCCTTGAACATAAATAGCATCTGTCCCAACCACAGCGAGAACATCCCGACAACTATTCCTATTGGAAGAAGGGGAAGTATATAACTCTCCTGCCAATGGGGGGAAAACTGTCCTGGCAACAGCACTCACAGCTAAGTACAAGCTAAAGAATCATCTTGGTGTAACAGGGGCATCCTTAGTACAGACCTCTGGCTCGCTGTGACTACTTCCGTGTAGCGGTTTGGATCAGTGAGGACAGTCAACAGCTATTCCAATCTTCCACGGACGGTGAGCAGTATCTACTGATCTTTCTATTTGACGGCTAATTTGAGTTGGGTTCCAGAGTGCTCAGGTGTCCTTACTGCATGTCCTACCCTCCACCTGTGACCAGCAGCCACCAATCCTGAGGCCGACTTCACACGGGTGTATGTGCGTGCAATGTGGAGAGAATAGAGCCTTTTTTTTTTTTTTTTTTTTTTGCAGATTTGCACACCAAAGGTCTCCATAGAAGTCAATGAGGGGTGCACAAATACACACGCAATAAAGGAGATGCATGAAACACTGCCTAATTGCGCAGGAAAAAACACATCTGGACATCTGGAATTAAACGAATTAGCCACTTCAATTAGTGCATCTTTGCCGTGCAAATGAACCTGCCTTGGTGCAAAAAGTATAGTAAAATATACTCATGCATGTGCAAAAAAAAAAAAGCATTGCTCGTTCCACAAAAACACTACGCGCATGCAACTACATGTAGGCTTATGTGAAGCCGGCCTAACTGTGCAACCTAGTAAGAAGTATAACCACCATGCTTATTGCCTTTTCTTTCAAAGTGAGCTGTAAGGGTTCACCCACATGGGTGTATGCGGGCTGCGTATTGCGTTTGTACGTTTCATGCATATAATATGCAGTATACAGTTTATATCTACATGCATTTTTTTTAACTTTCAGTTTCACTTGCGGATGACTTCCACTAGGGTATACTTAGTGTTCTGCTGGCCTGCAGCTCTCCGCTTCACAGCATGTAGTTACTGGCTTTAGCTAGCAGATGGTGCTGTTGTATAATGGCAGAAACCACAAGCTCCTTAGAATATACTAAGGCCTCCTTCACACGGGAGAAAATCTCAGCGATATGACATCGGTGTCCTGTGCAATACTGCTGCATTTTCTTGTGGCGCTACAAAGTCGTGCGACTTTGTAGTACCTTTTTGCCAGGATTTTCGGGGGAAAGATGGGGATGTTTAAATATAAACCCTATCCTGAATATAAGCCCAGGCTGCATTAAATAAAATAATAAAAACAATACATCGCCTAACAGCCACTGTCACGTCCATGGCACTTGTTTAAAGTCTTCTGCTAGCACTTTCTAGATTGGAGGTTCAAAATCCGCACCTCCAGGAAGGACTGGCCGTGATTGGCTCTTGAGCGCTGTGCCTCAGCCAATAGGAGGCAGGGCTTTATGAACCAATCACAGCCATTCAATGCAATGGCTGTGACTGGCTGCAGCACTTGAGAGCCAATCGGAGCGAGTGGTCATTGAACCAACCTCGTAAATTGTGGCAATATTTAGCAGCCTGTGAGTTTTTTTTTCTCTCGCAATGTAGCAGCCTACAAAAATTGCTAATGTGAAGAAACCCATTGAAAAGCATGATTTTGTTGGTCGTGTGATACCGTCCTCATTGGCGTATTACAGACCAAAATAGGACATGCTGCATTTTTTTGAAATGCATAATATGCCCAGCCCCCATACGTCTGTGTGAGAACTAACTGTTTTGATTTTTGTGCAACCCCCACCTGAAAAAGAAGTAAAGACATCTGTGGAACCGGGTATGATCCACAATCCATTTTTTTTAAAGGAGTATCCATAAGTACTCGGGGACCTGCAATGCAGAACACTTTATGTTGTAAATATCGTAACCTGAAAGATATATCTGTATAGGTTTTGGAAATATCCACGCTCATCTCAGTGTGTTCAGTTGCAATACAAGGACTCCACCACTTGGTGTCAGCAGAGCGCTGGGAATGGTCCAGAGAATCTTATTGATCCGTGAATGTCTTAGAATATTGTGTATCACATGTGATTTGCTGGATGGTAGCATTGGGCTGAGGCCATACCATAACTTGTTGGAGGCAACTGTTGGGGCTGATTCACATGAGTAAGAGTGGTTTTCTGTCCATGAATATGCAGCACATTCACGGACTGAAAGTCTACTATTTCCTGTGTATGTTGGCCCTTTTTAGAAGTGTAAAAAAAGCAGCATACTTACGTAGATGGGTCATTGTCTTGATGCACAAATACGCAGGCTTCGTACATATCCACTGCGTACTTGCACTGGCCCGTTCACTATTGTGGGCTGTGTAATATGAACCAAAACAGGACTCGCTGCATTGTTTTTTTTCACACAACCGAAAATTGCATGAAAAATGTGAAGCTACTTAAGAGCAATTAAGTGTGCAAATGAAGCCTTCCCTTAATGTAGTTAATAGCCCGAGGGCTATTATCTGAGCTCAGATCCTTTGTTCTCCATCAGGAAACAATGCTATCAGCACTCCCCGTGGAGAACTTCTGATAAGGCTGAAGGACAATTTTTAGGTCGACCTTAATTTAACGATCAGCTAACAGTGCTGCAATGATTATCGCTCAAACGATCACTTTAGTGATTTTTGAGCGATCATAACTTCGTGTAAATGGGCCTTTAGTGTTGCATCAATCTACTCTCGGCTCAATTATTGTAATTTACTACGGATCGGTCTTCTACTCACTAAACTCTCTCCTCTCCATCCTGTGTAGCAGCCAGGCTCATCTTTTATATCCAACCACTGCACCGAAGCTGCCCTGTGCTGGTTGCTGTCCCCAGGCAGGGATAGGTCTTATTTTTGGTTAAACACAGTAGTACTGTAGAAGCTTTCTGTATCTCAACTACATATAAGAACAAATATGGAATAACTACTGAATACATCAGAACCAGGAATTTAAAGGGATTTTCCAACATGGACAACAAGTGGTCTTGGGGTAAGTAATGGCATAAGGAAATAAAAGATTTATTAACCCTCTCCACTGTGCCTTGGGTTCAGCACCATCGACCTGGTCCCCTCTGCTTCTCACTGATACAGGACACAATGACATCCTGTACATCACTCACATGATCATTGCAGCCCACATCCGGTGACCAAAGACAGCAACACCAGCTCCATATGACGACACCCAACTTGCACCATAAATGTATACTGCTCATTGGTAAAGGTTTAAATGAGGTATAGAGGGATACTCTGAAATGAGTATTGCATGTAGCCTTTACAGTACTACCTTTAACATACTCCATGCAGATGGCATGACTAAAGTGCAAGCAGACCTGCACTTTACCATGTTTGTGGCAATGCCCAATGGTAAAAACATTCTGAGCTGATGTGTCCAGACTTATTGAAGGTATATGAGAGATAAAAGTAACACTAGATCCATACTTGATGTTATCTAATGGGAAACAGGAGACAAATCAGGGTAAAGGGAAAATAGAAGTTAACAATTCCCTTATGTCCTAAACAGCAGCATAACGGTAGGGATTGAACAAGCCTGCAGTGTCCTGACATGAATTGCACAGTCCGGAGAAGCCTCAGCGCGACCTCACACCAATACAGGGGCCTGATTGAAGTAAAATTCGTCAATTCTTCGCCAAGCTTGGTCTCAGTCATGTTGTGCCTCCAATCTGTCATACTTTACCACCGTTGCTGGTTTCCGGCCAGGAAAGTTGGCAAGAAATAGATGTAGTGTCCACACCTACTCAGTCACTCTGTCATTTAGTGAAACTATCAATTGCTCTTATAGCAGGTTTAATAAATCAAATCCATACATCACTGCATAAAGGATTATGCCAAAAGTACAAAAAAACCTGTGAAGGATTACAGTAGAAATGTCTTAAAGGAAAACTATTTGTCATGGCCTCAAAATTTGCAAAAGCAAGCTTAGGGGCTCATCCACACCTGCGTTACAGCTTTCAGTCACAGTACTGAATGTTATCCAGCCTCCATATAGCTCCGCATCAGCTGGAGGCGCTCTAGCTTCATTCACGGTTCTCCAAGATGAATCCCCACACTTGTGGCCCAGTTGGAAGCAGGAGCCACCCTGCACACTAAACAAACGCACCCACTCACACTAGCAGCTTTCGCTACACTACTTGACACAACCTCCTTTCTGCTTCCTGTCCTGCCCGTCAGGTATAATGTTCGAAAAGTGCACTCTGACTTATGGCCATTAGATGGCAGCAAACCCACATGTATAGAATCTGAATATCATTATTAACACGTGAACCACACTTAGCAGAGACAGAAATCAAGCTCCCCCCTCACTATTGGGCTTTAAAAAGATGTATGTGCAGATTTAAGGCAGTGCTTTGGCTGACTGCCAGGATCCTGCTCTGATAGCTCTTGTCAAACAAGTCAGGACCCTACAGTGCAATCCAAAAGGTACCAATGTGTTCCCATAGCATCCAGAAGCATGACAAAGGCCTCCATGTCTGCCATATAACTAAGCCTATTAGACCCCTTTGGCACACTAATAGGCTGTTGTCTTAAGGGTCATTTAGACACGATTATCGCTCAAAATTCACTCAAAAGCAGTCTTCTGAGCGATAATTGTTGTGTCTAACTGCACTGACACCACACAGTTTTCGTTAAGCAATCGCTCATCGTTGCCTTTCAGCGTGCTGAAAGACAACAATCAGCCTTATCAGGTATTCACAGCTGGATACAGCTGATACTATTGTTTCAGCTGTATCCCGCTCCCTAAACACAGCCAGGTATGAAGAACACAGTGGTCCAGCTCTGTTCTTCATACGTGCTCAGCTGTATAACAGCTGGATCCCCTCTGAGCGCTCAGCTGGATAACAGCTGGATAACAGCTGGATGCTGAAGACAAGCAGCCCCACCTGTCCTCTACATCCCCTGCTTGGAGCACAAGGTGATTGCTCAAAGTTTGAGCAACCACCTTGCGCTTAGTCACACAACGATTATCGCTTAGACATCTTTTGAGCAATAATCATTGCGAGTAAACATGCCCATCTTTCAGTTTTCTGATAAACAATAGGAATCTCTTCAATTAGGGACGGGGGCAAATGTTGCCAATAGATCCCAGAGATGTCCCTAAAAAGGTAAGACAGCTGTAAGTACTCCAACCAGGCGATTGTTGTTGCAGGGTGGGCAGCTTGAAGCATAGCAAATGAGGGCAGAGAGAAATATCCTCCAATTCCTGTTAACCTAAGAATTTGGCCTTTACTGTTTGGGAGGGGGAGAGTTGGAGGATGAGGATGGGTGGTGGAAGGGGGTCATTGCTCTTGTTCGAATTCAAAGACCACCCTTGATCGTAATTCTATCCAACGTATCTAGGCAGGTGGCTGAAAAAGGATGCATAAGGGATAGATGGGGCCTATGTTTGGGGGGGGGTTTACCCATGGTAGGATACAAATACGGGGTCATGTTAATACTGCCTCTAGGCTAACCTATTGTTGTGTCTGCCAAAATGCCAGTATTGCTGCTGTGTAATATAGTTTAAGGTCTGGCATACTGGCACCAATGTGGTTTTTGGAACAAGTTACCATCCTGAAGTTAAGACAACTGGTCAGACCACCCCCACACGACCCTACGGAATGCCCTCTGAATCTGCTTAAAGATTTGGAAAGGGACACCTATAGGAAGCGTGGCACTACATCCATTGTTGGGACATTTATTCATCCAAAGCAGGACAGCTGCCTCTTAGAGTAGAGGTCAGATCTTTAGTTCTCCTTTTCAACAGGGGGTATTTCAATTGGTATAGGGTAGACATATCTGCAGACATGTTAACCTTCAAGTATTGGAGAGAGGAGGATTGCCACTTGAATTTGAATTGATTTGCCAAGTGTAGGACCTCACCAGCAGGTATGGATATGTTTAGGGCTTCAGTTTTCCCAAGATTAATATTGAAATTGCTTGAGTGGATGAATCTTATGAATTCTTGAAGACTCATGAGAGGACAAGTGTGGCTGAAACACATACATTAGGAGATCAGCATATAATGCAATTTTACATATGTGAGAGCCAATCTGTAGGCCCTGTACATCAGGATTATTCCTTAGTGCACCATCACAATAGTCTATAGTAGTGGGGACAAAGAATTATCTAGTCCGGACAGAATGCTATTATCACAGATATGGGAGTGTGGAAGCTAGGTAACAAATTAAGTCAAGAAGCCCAACAAGTTGGGCAGACTTATTACTGAGGCAATTGCTCCTCAGAGGGCGATTATACAAAAAGCACCTGTGCTCATAACTAGGGTACAGATCCCCCGGTATGCATTGTTCTTTCTACGGGAAGTGATCTCTAAGTGCTGACCATCCCACATTGCTTTATAACCAGTTTGCTGGAGACACAAGCCTTATACAAATGGCAATAAATGGGAAACTACGGTTAAATTACCAACTTTGCATGAGGCTCCCAGAAGAGCCAACCCCTAAAGGTACCCATCTTAGGTTTATAAGAAGTTCCTGCACTGTGCAACAGCAAACCCTGCAGCATTATGGCCCCGTTCATAATGAGCAGGCAGTATCCAATGGAGCCTCACAGGACCCCCCTATGGGAGAACCATGAGCGCCCCAAAGTACTTTGCATTCATATTTGCCCCCAAGATGCCAGGGCAGACAGTGGAGGACCAGCCACATCCAGCACCCCCAAAACATAAGAGCCAGAGTCACCATGTTTTAAGGGGGAAGAACCCCCAATTGGGCTTCTGCATTTCTACCTCTCCACAGGCCAGAGCAAGCAGGGAGGGAGGGCCAGAGAAAGTAGGGAGGGCAAAGCAGGACACTCCAAAAAGGGTGGTGATCAGTAGAAGACCAAAAGCTGAAGAGAAAGCAGGGAGGTCTCGTGTGCACAAGTTCTCCACAAAACTATTGTGGCAAACTTGCAAACGAAAGGGGGAAGCCCCAGGTGTATGTCAAGTTGCAGTGGGGGTGGGAGGAGAGAGAGAATAGCATTGTCTGGACTGTCAGGGTGCTGTAGAGCACCCATCCCCAGTGTACGGGGTCCTTTTACCTGGTGATTGTGCCCTCCAGGGGCTCCATGATGGTCCAGATTTCTTCTCCTGTAGGCTTTTAGCAGGTGCAGGGCTCTGCCTTCTGGCTGCAGGCTCAGTGAGCTGCCCCTCTACTATAACCATTACCAGTGCAGGAGAGGCGCCACATGACAGGCCATCTTATTGGCTTATCACCTGGTAGCCCATGGAGACTCCTTTGCTAATGAGTGGCCCCTACCAAGCAGCAGCACAGACTTCCTCTCCTCTAGACAAACATTACATGCTCACTCCGGCAAAAAAAAAGTTCCTTTGCCAGGCTGCCTACATTCGTGTCTGGAGCAAAGCTCCGGGAGCCTAGCTGAGAACTGCTGTGCAGGAATTCCTTGGGTATCCCAACCCAAGCTCCCTCATAGCAGTGGGCTCTGCCCTGCTTACTGCTGCCCATCTGGTGCTTTAAGTGCCTTATATGTTGGTGTTCAGTGCCTCTTCCCGAAGCAGGAGCTTTTAAACAAGCTGCCTCACTCCACCATAGCCAGGCCATTCCCTATACAGCGCTCCCATTTTAACTGGAATTGCCGTACTGGAGCCAAAAGCATGGAAGTGGCCAGAAGTCATTGGAATCCAGAGCTGCTATGTTAGGCTTTACCAAGATATTTCAAGCCTACTTTGTTATATTCAACATGTTATTTTTGTAAGCTCAAGTTGATCTATGTTTGAGAACTAGTAATATCAAAACCAGATAAAGTAGTTTTATGTAGACAGATCTAGGACAAACAAGTCAATGCAAACCAATTTATTACAAAAGTGTACACAAACAGCAGGTGTACATAGTGGTTACACATCAGTGATACAAATTTTGCCCAAATGTAACTAAAGAAAAAAAAACAAAAAAAACCGAAACACCTAAGAGCTAGACAAAAGACCGATGTTAGACAAATTCTCTCTCCCCCCCCCCCCCCCCCTCCCTTTGCCGTGTGTCCTGGTGCCACTATTATCAGTCCTTAGATGAAGGGGAGAACAAGGAGTTGGAAGTGGAATGGTAACGTGCAATTGGGATTTGTCCATTTAAGTGCAGTGTTTTTGGTCCCCCCCCCCTCCCACCTGAAGCCTTTAATGCTCCTGGTTGGCAGAGTCTTCCCCATCTGATTCTTGCTCCCCTTCTTGGCTACCAGCCAGTTGGGGGTTGAAGCTCCCTACGAGCCAGTTTAGGGGAGAGTTGTTCACCAAGACATCCAGCACCTCCTCCAGAGACCCCTTCATGTTTGTGAGCTGCTCCTTAGTGCTGGTTAAGAGGCTAGCAGACATTTCTCTGAAGGAAGAGGCAGCATGGAAGGTTTGATAGACCTCTGCAGCCATGGCACTCACATCTTCAGCTTTCTTCTGAAGGCTTTGTGGCAGACCTTGGACACTGGTCACCAGAGACACACATGTGGTTTGTAGCTGGTGACTGAGATTACGGGCAATAGCCAGAGTGCGGGATTCCATGTCCTAGAGAGAGAAAGACATGTGAGATTCCCAGGGTCCAGATGATTCCAGCATACACTATAGGGGATTGGCATTACCTCAGTGCTTTCAGGGTCCCCACCAGCATCTTGTCCTGTGCCTTTACTCCACTCCAGCCACTTATTGTAGATCTTCTCCTGTGCATTCTGGATTTTCTGACCAGCATCATTCATGTTCTTTCTTGTGTATTCAACCTTGAGAGAAAGGGAGGGGGATGTAAAATTCACCATGTAGTCATGATAAAACCATCATTACATGGACCTCATATGGTCTGTGCATTAAAAGCCTACATTAGCAAATTCTAGTAGGGGTGGTCTGTGCAGCTAGCTAGGGCCTGGAAGAGGCAGCATGCCATTGCTGCCCAAGCCACCCATGATCTGCCATTTAAAGACAGCTCTCCAGTGAGAAGCCCCACATCCAGATAGAGCTTCAGCTGACAGGAATGTAGTGTCAGAAGGAGTAGTCCTAGCCACATGCCCCCTCCAGTCAGGAAGTGGTGCACAGTGAGTGGTTTGCACAATGGGAGACAAGTTGTGTAGGAGCCGGAGAAAGCTCACAGGTCTGTTTGCAGTCTCAACCCAGCTGCTGCCCTCATTCCCCACCATTAAGGAACCTGTTCTCTCCTCCAATAAGACAGCAGGGAATAAAGTTGGACAGAGCTGCTCAGCCACTTAGAATATGCAGCCAACGGCCATGTGGTACAAGTGTCAAACAGAACCATGTTTTGTAGAAGCCTCCTATAAACTGTATATGGAGAAGGTTTAGAGCATACCCTCTCCATAGGGGATAATTCAAGGTCAAGTCCTCCCACAGTGCCAGGTCCTACAAGGTCAGGAGATATATAGAAGAAAGCTACATCATAAATTCAGTCTCAGCAGTGACAGTGTGCTACTATGCATCAAGAGTCAATCCAGTGACATTAGAGGCAGAGCAAATGCATAGATGTGCCAGATGCAATTAGAGAACTCCATGCTGGTGCAACAGCACACAAGGACTTTAAGTATGCCAGTGTCAATGTTGGGGACCCAGCAGAAGATCTAATGGACTGGAAACCTTGACAAGGAGCAGATAGTGGACCCATGATTTTGAGACTGCATATAGGTCCACCATGCTGTCCTCTTCCCATGCAGGAAGAGAGCCTTCCAAGCAAAGATGCCAGACACAGGAGACTAGGCTTGAATGATTGACCTATGAACTTTGCAGACTGATGAACATATGTTAATTAGCTTGAGGGTTCATTTTGAGTTAATGTTAAGACTAGGCATGCAGGAGGAAATTAAGGATGTGTGTTCGTTATGATGAACATTTATTGGAATGGCAAGGCACTTTGGCAGGCAAGTCCTCTATAAAGAGAAACTACTATGAGAGTATAAAGAGAAACTACTATGAGAGTGATAAACTGTTTTGATGTACCTTTCACACCTACACTATCTGGAGTCAGCATGAGGTCTGAAATGACATGTTAGAGTCTGCATCACATGCAGACATTTTGCACTTACGGCACTTGACTAAAGTGTGATACTGCGGACTTGGAAGAGTTCAATATGCTGATAAAGATTTAGTGACTCAATTGGGTTCGAGTGTCTTGTCCTTCTGAAATACTAACATGGTTAGTGACTCAGTTCAAGTACCAAGCCCTATATCTAGACAGGGGACACATACAATTATAGGGGAATGCAGAGGATGTAAGATTTTGTACGCAGAATCAGACCTGGCCATGGGCATGAAACCTTATGGTGCATTCACAGGCATATGCACAATTTGGCCTATAAATATGCAGCATATTCATGGGCTGAACTATACCGTTGTCTTGTTTTTTTCTGCCTATTGGCAGTAACCAATCAGAGCATTAGCTTGCTAGAGGCAAAGTATTCAAGCCCCACTACCAGGAAGAACTGCTCTGTCGGCGTGAAAGTAC
This sequence comes from Eleutherodactylus coqui, assembly GCF_035609145.1. Taxonomy (NCBI): domain Eukaryota; kingdom Metazoa; phylum Chordata; class Amphibia; order Anura; family Eleutherodactylidae; genus Eleutherodactylus; species Eleutherodactylus coqui. Next base: position 97,137,839 of record NC_089845.1, on the reverse strand, counting down.
ATTGCAGCACTGCAGGCCAACACAAAGGACCTGAACGCTGGTGGCCCCTTAGACAACCCCCTGAAAATAAGACACCCAGGCCTCTGAGGAAAAAAAAAAAAAATTAGGGTTCTATTTTCAGAGAAACACTGTAGATAAGGACACTTGCACAAGAAAAGAGGCAGCTGGTGTTTGAGAAATGCAGCTCCATCACACCAGAACCAATGTTGCTGAGAGAACAAAGCTGCAGGCACTTGCAACTATAGGGGGATGTTGTTGCACGCAGGCCCAGAAGCCCATAATGCCTTTCTTCTCCATATAGGGAGCCCAGTACTATGAATAAAGTATTGTTTGGGGGGGGGGGGGGGGGGGGGGGCGCTTTGTCACAGGTTTTGCATTGGGGGCCAGGAGCTTCAAGTTACACCTCTGGCTGCAGAGAATACAGCTAGAGAGACTGCCAAAAAGAACTCATATCATCCTGCAGCTCTGAATTAGGGTACTCCTAACAGATGTCACCTATATTACCAAACTCTATGGAGATATGCAAGTGAGGTAGACCCTCAGGAAAAAGCCCCATGTGTGCACACAGGTAGTGAATTAAATGTAGGCCTGCCAGTTAAGAGAGCACAAGCTGACCATAGGAACACATTCATCCACCAGTTGGACAGCACGTCAACCCCTTAGTGCCCAGCTAGTTTGTAACAAAAACAAACTCCCCCCCCCCCCCCCCCCCTTTAATTCAAGCTGATTTACTCACCAGGTCAACTGTGATCTGGAGCTGAGCAATGGCTTCCTGGCTTCTGCATTTGGCATCCTTGATCCGGGTCACAGCTTGTTGATAAGCTCGTCTGCGGGCCTTGGTAGAGAGGGATCCCAGGCGGACATAGAAGCTGTCTTGGGACGACTCATAGCCTTCTGGTTTAGTTGCTTCCTCAGCTATAAATGAGGAGACGTTACAGTTATATCTATATAGAGTCTTCAAGGGCTCCATCACTATACAGATCATGTAGTGTTTCCACAGTACAAGCCTTCATGCTGCAGTATAATGGTAGTATTGGGAAGGATGTAACTGCAGCCAACCCTTACTTGCTGTAGAGTGCTGTGACCATTTTAACAAGGGTTATAAGGCACCCGTGAATTAGTTGCTTGTGAAGTTACCCCAATAGTGGACAGCCAAAATTGGAAGAGTGTCTAGAATACCTCTTGAGACAGAAGCAGTGTAGCAGAGAAAAAGCATGTTGCACTCCTATGTAAAGAGGAAATGAGTCGTTTACTTAGAATGGTAAGTAAACTACACATACCAATTCCTGCTATGTGTATTAGAGTGGTAGAGGTTAAAGTCTAGGACTCTTGCACTGAGAAAGTACAGGCTCACAATATGGAAGAATCTGTCTCAAAATGGCCGCTAGATACAAACTGGAGCATTATAAGATGTAATTAAGCTTGCGTGTAGTAAACAATAATTCAAAGCAGAAATAAGCTTAGAGCAGGAGGTACGGTACAGTGTCTAATGATTTGTTTCTATTCTTCCAAGAAAACAAGTCTGGATGTCTGATGTGTAGCTGTTATCAGAAGAAGCTTCCACACACCTCCATTCGGAGATTTTGACAAAAGAACTGACTGTGCTAACAAGATATTATGGCCGTTTGAATCACAGGGGAAGCACCAGACATGCCGGATAAACAGATATTTTGAAGGACATTTCATAGACTCACGCTATGTGATTGCTGAACAATGCATGATTCATAGTCTCTGCCCAACCCAATGAGATTAACGCTGTGACTAATGACCCATTCCTTTCCTGTATTAAAAAAAAACAAAAACAAAAAAATACAAACACTATACAAAAGGTAATAAACGCTCAGTGTACGGCACGCCTCCTTACAGAGAGTCACCTGTTACCTGCCGTGGCTAATCTCTGCGTATCTGAGGAAACTGATAAGTGTCTCAGTGCTAGTTCTTGGTTTCCCTGGTGCACCCAGGTACGGACTAATTTGGACCTCAAGACCTGAAAGGTTATGTGACCGTGCAGCGGTCCTTAACAGCACTAGTATGTATCCAGCTGTTTGATGAGATCTGCAAACCTCAAAAACATGTTTTTCAAATTAAAGTTAGCAATGTAAGCCATCTTTGGATTCTACACTGTGGCGTTACTAGTTGTCACACCAAACCTATGACCAACTATGATCAATGGGTTGTGCTAGAGAGTCATAGCTTTTACCTTCCTCACCACTTATAAAAACGCTTCAACTATGATGTATATGGCAGGTGAAAAGTGCATGGGTGAGAAGAGGAGTGAAGGGCTGATGTGTTCAAGCTACAAGACTACAGCTGGGAGTGGCTAGTTAGATTACATTAGTCAACCAGCTGGCCCCATTCTTGCATGGGTAATGAACAGGATTGGGGAGGGAATGGAGAGGTTTATTGCCATTTGGGCATACAGAATGTGGCCAGCAACACAGGAGTGGGAAAATGCTGTTTGGAGAGGTGATAGGAAGGAGGAGAAGAAAAAAAGTAACAAATGGAGTCAATGTATTAGTGTATCTTGATGCCACTAGGAATTCCTGGTGGAGTCAAGATTGACAGAGTGGCAAGAAGGGAGGGAATATCACACCCCCTGAACAGTCTTTGCACTGCCAGGTCATTAAACCTTAATACAGAAGGCACACAACCCAAGGGCCAAGTGTCTTCCCAGTTGACTGCAGCCAGAAGGGAGCCTAAGCAGAAGTTAGTGATTTCCTATCAGCAGCAGTAAGAGGAGTACTGCGGCAGCCGCTACAGGGCTGACAGCCGGGACGCAGGGAGCCAAAAGTGAATTAACACCAATTTCCCATGAGTGGCCATCACGGAAGAGTAGTGCGGCAGGTGCTATGTGGCTGACAGCCAGGACAGAGGCGCTGACGGGCAGTGAGCTAGCGCAGGGGACGGAGCCATCATGTAGAGGCCAGGGTGAAGAGATCAGCAGGCACCAACTACCACGCTTGCCTGAAATGCCAGTTGGTACAGACCACATATGCTGCAGCATGTGCATACATTTGTGCCAGCAATGCAGGCTTAGCCTGAGGATTACTATAGTTCTTAGCATTTACAGGTCTTAAAGGGGTTGTCCCCCGAAAGCAAGTGGGGGTATACACTTCTGTATGGCCATATTAATGCACTTTGTAATGTACATTGTGCATTAATTATGAGCCATACAGAAGTTATTCACTTACCTGTTCCGTTGCTAGCATCCTCGTCTCCATGGTGCCGTCTAATTTTCAGCGTCTAATCGCCGGATTAGACGCGCTTGCGCAGTCCGGTGGGGCCGCTCGTGCCGGAGAGCGGCTCCTCGTAGCTCCGCCCGTCACGTGCCGATTCCAGCCAATCAGGAGGCTGGAATCGGCAATGGACCGCACAGAAGCCCTGCGGTCCACCGAGGGTGAAGATCCCGGCGGTCATCTTCACCAGGTAAGTAAGAAGTCACCGGAGCACGGGGATTCAGGTAAGCACTATCCGGTTTTCTTTTTTAACCCCTGCATCGGGTTTGTCTCGCGCCGAACGGGGGGGGGGGGGCTATTGAAAAAAAAAACCCGTTTCGGCGCGGGACAACCCCTTTAATGTAAGGCTGCCATGTTAGTGGTAACATGGCAGCATTAACAGGTAATGTAAGGCTAAGAACTATAGTAACCGTCTGGCTAAGCCTGCAGTGTGGGCACAAGTCTATGCACATTGTGCATATAGGACCTTTGTACCTTCACCCCATCGGTACCCATGGTATCTCAAAATAGAAAAACAGTATCTCCTGGTGTCCCGCAGAAACTAAACGTCACATGAAACAGCTATGCCCAAGCTGGGCTGGTTTCTCTTACCCAACTCTTCCTCTGTCGGCGGCAGGTATTGTTCTAGAAGAGAGTCAGACTTGGATAGTGCAGCGTTCACATAATCGCTCATCAGCTCCACTACACTGCTTCCTAGGACTGTGTTAATGCTGCCATCTACTACAGCCTTAGTCCTCTCCACACCATCCTGTACAGCTCCCTTGGTTTTATCCACTACTCCTGTGATCCTCTGAAGAACGGCATCCTTGGCCCCAACAACTGCTTCTGAGGCATTAGCCACCACCTGCCAGAAGAGACATTTATACCCATGAGCTCCAACCAAGCAACTGACGCCACTATGGTTCACACTGCACCGCTATGACAGAGGAGGTCAGTTTATGGGACATTTATAAGGTCCGAGATTTAACAGCTCACCTTTCCAGAAGGCTGATGGAGAATAGGCAGCTTCTCTTCCATCTTATCCAGGCCAACACAGGCCATGTTGTTAGCCAGAGTGACTGAAGAGGGAGAAAGCATCAGTTTGAGGGTAAAGCCATGTACTGATGAGCTACAAGCCAGCAAAGGTCCTGGGGAATAATGCTGAGACTGTTGTAGGACATAACATTTAGCTACTAAGCAAGGAGGGAACAAACTTAATGTCTAATGCAAACCCCCAATATCATAGCAGAAGTCAGAGAGTTAGTGTGTTTCTCAGCTTGCCAATTCTTAGGGAACAGTCACTAAACAGCCCCTCTTAAAACAAAGGAGTAAATAAAGCCTAATCCCCAACACTACCGAGACCATCCTTCCATAGACCACCTACTTTGAGGCTCCAGGCGCTGTAGGAGGGGCTCGGCACTGCTCAAACCCACAGAAGTGATGCTTCTCACACTTGACTCTGCGACGTCACATACAGATTTTAGGTAGGGATGGTTATCTTTGGTGGTCACATAGGCAGAAGACACCAGATCATACGTGGAGCTCACCAATGGGAGGTTCGCCAACCTTACCAGCACATTCTGAGGGGCAACAAGACACACTGAAGTACAGGGAAGGGTTAATCAGAGCACAAGCCAGACTTGCATAAGGGGAGAGTTTATATCCAGAGGAATAAATCTACAACAGCTATGGCCCAGAATAGGTTTCTAGGATAATTTATGCTAATTTTGTTTCTTATACAGCATACATATTCTGCAGCACTGTACATTACCTAAGTTCTGTTCTCAACGGGACTCAGTATGTTTATTCATTGAGAGAAGCCAAGTAAATCTTGAAGATATGATAGCTTTAATGTTTAACAAAAATACTCAACTAATGGCATTTTTTTTGGGGGGGGGGGGGGGGTTGTAGAAGTAACTAAAAGAGACTTGATACACCTTGATTTCCATACACCTGCCAGGCTGGGACAGTCAAGCCTTCTACAAAAAGAGACAGACACCTCTATGCAAGTCCTACTACAGCTCATAAACAGAGTACTACAGCTCCACACTTAGGGCGAGCACCCACTGGCGTTTTTTTACCTGCGTTTTGCGTTTTTCCTGCACAGGCATAGAGATAACATGTGTTCCTGTCCACTGGCGTTTTTTTTTGCGTTGCATTTGCGTTTTTAACATAGGAACTGTCAGTTGCACATGTGTCCTTATTTTTCTCCTAATGCACCCATGAAAGTCAATGGAAATTAATGGAAAAGCCGCGAAAACGCCACGAAAAACGCCACGGGAAAATCGCGGGAAACGCGGCGAAAACGCTGCGTTTTTTTCCTGCGGAAAACGCAAACGCCAGTGGGTGCTCGCCCTCATAAGGAGATTTGGAGTGGAAGTCTACAGCAAACCCCATAGCTACAAAGGGAACAAATTAATACCCCATAGCTGGGGCAAGATAAAGATATCAATCACTATATAATACAGCCCAGATACATTGTTACAGGCGCAGTGCCAATGGTGGAAGATACATATCCCTAGAGACCTCTTTCCAACAAGAACTAATTCTTCCATGGATCAGTCATAACAGGAAGTTGGGTTTTTCCTGGCATGGAATTCCCAGCAACATTGTAGCACAGGGAGCTCTGGATCATGTCCTCTTGTTCTATGGAACAGGAAGTCCACCAATTTCTGGGATGTATCTGAATATCCCTTTAAAGGGTAAACAAAGTTGTTGTTTTTTGTTTGTTTTTTTAAACAAAAGTCTTAGACAACTACTACATGTGAAGATACACTAATAGATGAATACAATCCTCCCATAAGTTGGGTTTTCTTCACCAGCTTCTGCCTGGTGAATGTACTCAGCTCCCATTATATAGAACAGGATGGGAATCCATCACCAGCAGTCAGTAATACCCCCATTACAGAACAGTCAGTACTTACCTGCTGCTCCATCTCAGCCATACTACTAGTAACACCCTAAAAGGCCTAAGGCCAGACTTCACAGAGCCCCAGCAAAAGAAAAAGAATGATGGCTCCTTGGTAGTCTGCGGACTTATAGGCGGCTAACCACACCACCTGGTATCTGTGATGTCACAGGAGGGGCGGGGCCTCCCAGAATTATAGGACTCTGCTTATAACAGGAAGGGTAACTGTGCATGGGGGAATTTATTATGTGGTAGTGGTTTAGGCCAGTTTTGCTTAAGGTGGCATTGTGAGCATGTGTATGGTAGTTTGCACATCAGTTTCCTGGCACACAAAAGCCGCAATTTTGGTGTATGTACAATTGCAATTTTATGGACTTTTATGCCAGGCCGCTTAAAAAGAAAAAAGGGCAGGACTTAGGGTGGATTCACACAAACGTATATCGGCTCGGTTTTCACGCCGAGCTGATATACGTCATCTCTCTCTGCAGTGGGGGAGCCTGGAAGAGCCAGGAGCAGTGCTCTGAGCTCCCGCCCTCTCTCTGCCTCCTCTCCGCCCCTCTGCACTATTTGCAATGAGGAGAGGTGGGATGCGGCGGGGCTAATTCATCGCCACTTAGCACCGCCCCTGTCCTGCCTCCTTTCATTGCAAATAGTGCATAGGGGTGGAAAGGGGGTGGAGAGGAGGCAGAGAGGGGGCGGGAGCTCAGTGCCTGCTCCTGGCTCTTCCATCCTCCCCCCTGCAGATGAGGACAACGTATATCGGCTCGGCGTGAAAACCGAGCCGATATACGTTCCTGTGAATCCAGCCTCAGGGTGCGGGCAGACGAGCGTAGGCGTATTTACGTTCGCACGTGCGCAGCGTATAATCGCCCGAGCGATCGTTTTTCACCGATCACGACCAGAGCTAGAAAGCGTATTTTCGTTTGTTCCTACTTTGCAAACGGTCTTTTCGGCGATCGAATATGCGTTGGCGCGTATTTCGGTCGCATATGTTCCGTTTTTTTTCGAATTGCCGTTTTTACGCGCCGTAAAATCGCCCATGTGAACGAATACATTCGAAACCATTGCCTCAGATGGTCACGTATATACGTTTGGTCGCAAAAACGCGCCGTTTATGCGCTCGTCTGCCCGCACCCTCAGTGTTAGGAGCCATGGCTGCACAGCCCATCAAGTTTTCTATAAAGCAGTGTTCCCCAACTCCAGTCCTCAAGGACCACCAACAGGTCATGTTTTCAGGTTTTCCTCAGTATTGTACAGGTGATGTAATTATGCTCGGTGCCACAGGTATTCTTACCATAGGATATCCTGAAAACAGGATCTGTTGGTGGTCCCTGAGGACTGGAGTTGGGGTCCCCTCCCATAAAGTATGTCAGAAAGCTTACGCTGGAGTCACACGGGCATATGCATATTTGTGTGCGCCTCAGTGAAACTTTTTTTTGTGGACTTAACAAGACTTTTTTCCCGCGTGTGCCAGCATAATTCACTGTAATATTTCCGCCTATAGGGGATGTTCATTTGCGTACAGCAAACAAAGACACTGAGATTGAAATGACGAATTCATCTAATGAGTTCCAGATGATCTTTTTCCAGCGTAATTACGCAGTGTTTCAAGCATCTCCTTGCGCATCGTGTGCGCATTTGTGCATCCTTACCCCCATTGACTTCTATAGGGGTCTTGGGTGCACAAATGCACAGAAAAGTGCATCTTTCCTTTTTGCGTGACTGATATGTGTGCGTAAAATATGGAAGCGTGAACAAACCAATTGAAATCAATAGGTTCTAGTCTCTGTGTATTACACACCCAAAAGTTTAGAACAGTTCATAGATCCTTAATCGAAGTAAATATCCCCCATTGCCAATATCTGCCACAAAATGTATCAAATGTTTCTCAATATTGACAAGTTTGTTGCAGCTTTACATTCCCCCTATATATTAAGAGGCATGCACCTCTCAAGATTCCTTCACACGTAGCAGAAATGCTGTAGATTATCTACAGAGGAAAAGTCCGCTGCACAATCCACAGCTTTCCACTTCTTAGGGCGCCTTTAGTCGACTGTATATCGGCCGGGTTTTCATGCCCGGACGATATACAGTGTCCCTCTCTGCAGGGGGAGGAGGCTGGAAGAGCAGGGAGCAGTGTACTGAGCTCCCGCCCCCTCTCCAGCCCTTGCCACTATGTGCAATGGGAAGGGTGGAGCAGGGCGGAGCTAAGTTTTGTCATGGCGATATCATGATCGCCTGGGTGAAACTACCCTCTTGTAATCCTGGGATGCCCCACCCCTTCTTTGTATTGACTCCACCCATCCTGTTACATCACACTTACCAGGAGCATTCCTGGTGAGCATCGTTAGCTGCTTATAAGTCTGGGTACTCCCCAAGAGTAGTCATTCTTCTGCTGGTTGTTGTAGGTACTTGTTTGACTTCCTCCTTGCAGGTAATTCCAGGTAATCTGGCTGAGATGGAGCAGCAGGTAAGTACTGAGTGCTCTATAATGGGGATATTATTGACTGCTGGTGATGGATCCCCACCCTGTTCTATATAATGGGGGAGCTGAGCACATACACCAGGCAGAAGCTTCATCAGCTGCTGAGAAACCTCCATGTGAGGAAACACAACTTTCCATTATATGACTTGGGTGACTTTAGGAAATATGCTGACTACTTGGATCTATGTGATCAGTAGAACACAAGGGCATGATACTGGGCTCACAGCCCCTTCATTCCGATTGATCAGTGGGGTCCCCAGTAGTCAGAAGTGCTTATCCTGGTGTGCCCTGTAGCATGCTCCTCTGTTCTAATTGTTCCAAGCCTGGGGGTGAGTTCTGCCATTTGCACATCTGATTATTTTAGGAATGTATAAGGGTATTTATCATATGTGAGATTTAAATGTATAAACCTAGAATTGGATCATGTTAAACTACAACATCTTCTGTATGTAGGAACATTATTGTGCGCTAGTAATACATAAAACTCTGATTAGCCCTCTTAACCCTTCCCTGTACTTCAGTGTATCTTGTTCCCCTTAGAATGTGCTGGTAAGGTTGGTGAACCTCCCATTGGTGAGCTCCACTTGTGATCTGGTATCTTCTGCCTATGTGACCACCAAAGACAACCATCCCTACCTAAAATCTGTATGTGAGGTCGCAGAGTCAAGTGTGAGAAGCATCACTTCTGTGGCTATGAGCAATGCCGAGCCCCTCCTACAGCGCCTGGAGCCTCAAAGTAGGTGGTCTATGGAAGGAGGGTCTCAGTTAGTAAAGAGAAGCTGTTGAGAAGAACATAAGGCACAAAACATTTAATCCAGCATCTCTAATTGCAGCTTTGGGTTTTCATACTGAAGGGGTGTTCACCAGTTACAGTTGTTTAAAAATGGGGAGGTGAGGGGATAGCGAGGCAACTTGTTATAAAGGAAATGGCCATAATGTCTTGACGATCACCATATTGGGCCTTTGCTTTAGATGTGCAGTTCCTTTCTAAATGTCACATCCTACAGCCAGTCCAGTATTCCAGGCACTCTGACACTTGCTATGTACTAATGATTGTATTGCAATGAAGAATAATCTTTCTCTCTTCAGTCGCTCTGGCTAACAACATGGCCTGTGTTGGCCTGGATAAGATGGAAGAGAAGCTGCCTATTCTCAATCAGCCTTCTGGAAAGGTGAGCTATTAAATCCCAGGTACCTTATAAATGTCCCATAAACTGACCTCCTCTGTAATAGCAGCACAGCGTGAACCATAGCGGGGTCGGTTGCTGGGTTGGAGCTCATGGGTATAAATGTCTCTTCTGGCAGGTGGTGGCTAATGCCTCAGAAGCTGTTGTTGGGGCCAAGGATGCCGTCATTCAGAGGATCACAGGAGTAGTGGATAAAACCAAGGAAGCTGTCCAGGATGGTGTGGAGAGGACTAAGGCTGTAGTAAATGGCAGCTTTAGCACAGTCCTGGGAAGCGATGTAGTGGAGCTGATGAGCAATAGTGTGGACGCTGCACTATCCAAGTCTGAATCTCTTCTGGAACAATACCTGCCGCCGACAGATGAAGAGTTGGGTAAGAAAAACCAGCCCAGATTACAGACCTAGAGCTCTGTTAGGTGAAGTGTGGTCTCTGCAGCACAAGGTTGATGCTTTTAGTTTTATTTTGAGGTAAAATTTTTGTATAGAAGTTAAATGTTCTTTTTCTCTTAACCCATTAAGGACCAGGCATAGTAAATATATGGCGCCGGCTCCAGGGCTTAAAACCCTGCTGAGTGTAAAATTACGGTGGGACTTTAAGCCTCCTGTCTCTGCAATCAATTAGAGGCAGGACGAGTTATCAGCTCTTAGTGACAGCTGATAACCTGGAGGAGAAGACAGGAGCGGTATTTAACATTGAGCACTGGGTACTAGAAAGTGGAATGGTGTCTTTCACTACAGGAGCCTGGGGGGGGGTCATGTGACTGCCGGGATTCCCTGCTACAGCAGAGCTGGAGGGTCATACTAGACCCATAAGGCCTCTCTTCTCCATATAGGAAGCCCAATACTATGAGTGAAACATTATAATTAGGGGCCCCGCTACACATTTTGCATTGGGGCCCAGGAGCTTTAAGTTACGCCTCTGGGCCGAGCATAAAAGGAACCTCCCCTCCACCAAACACCAGTGCGTTCCAAATAACCACACTGACAGAATACTTAACGTGTGTGTTTGGCTGTGTGGGGCTGTGGCTGTGTGTGTGTGGCCTCAGACAAAAATCATAAGCATACACATTACCTCATGTGTTAGACAAAACAAGGATAACCATGTCGGTAGGGGGGAAAAAGCCTGTATGCTGTCATGATTCCTTCAAGAAAGGGAATTATCAGTAAGAAAACTTCCTGTTTTCCCTCTGACATCATGACAGCATACACTTGGAGGAATACCAAATAATTTTCCGTTGAGGGCTTAAGGCTCTCACTAATAGTGGAAATTAATTAGACACTAGACCCTTTTCTAAGAATTTTACCCGTTCAAGATCCTGACCATGAGCCTCAACCTATGAACCTCCAGGTAAAGGAGAGGACCCTGCACAATAGGACCAGTCTTGGCAGAAGATAGAGACGCTCTCCCACTGGCGGATCTCAGGAGAGAAAAAACAAGGTCTTTTGGGCCAATAAGGCGCCACTAAAATTACTGATGGGCTTGACCGCAGTAATTTCCTTAGGAGCGGAATCAGAGGTAAAGGGGGGGGGGGGGGGGGGGGGGGGGCGTAAGCTAAGTCCCAAACCCAGGGGTGAGAGGGCGTCCGTGCCTAAGGTTTGTTTCTCCAAGCCTTTGGAAAAGAAAAGATGGCACTTGGTATTTATACTTGACGCAAACAGATCTTTTTCGGGTACCCCCATTTTGTCACTAGTAGGCTGAACACCTCAGGATGGAGTTCCCACTCTCCTGGGGCCACATTCTTCCTGCTTCGAAAGTCCACGGCTGAATTCTCAGCTCCTCTTATGTGGAAGGCTGACAGTGACCTGGTTGTGAGTTCCACCGACTGAAGGAACCTTCCCGCCAGATGTTGAAGTAGAGGATTCCTGATGGTACTCTGATGGCAAATGAGTGACACTGTAGTCCTGTTATTGAAAAATCTTCACATGCTTCATCCCTAAAACAGTTTGCAGGCTAGGTTTAGACTTCCAAACCTCATTAAGTTCTCTAAAACTAGAACTGGATCTCTCATGAAGGTCCCATGTACCCTGTATATGACCACCTTCAAAGTGGACCCCTTACCCTTTGGCGCTGACATCCATTATCACGGGGTCCAAATTCCATTCTAATACCCTTGAAAGGTTGTCTGAGGACAACCACCAGTGGAGTGAGGATCTAGCCCTAGTGGAAATGGGAATTGTCCTGTCAAGTGAGGACTGACTTGTCCCAATTCTGGATGATGTGTCTTGAGATCACAGCTGTGGAACTGGGCCCAGGGAACCACACCAATGCATGAAGTAATTAGCCCCAGGATCCACATTGCCTCTTATTGATGCTGTAGGTTTTTTTTAATATAGAGCAGAACATTCCTCTAGAATGAGCTGTTTCCTTAGGGGAGGAAGGGACGAACATTGGAGACAAGCATCCAAAAACTCCCAGGAATTTTTTTTTTTTTTTTTCCTGCTTAAATGTTAGATTTCAGATCCTTAATGATCCAGCTCAGATACTTAAATAGCTGAAGAGAGGACCCCAAGTGTGATCTCAGAATAGTCGGGGAATGCGCCACCAGCAGGAAACCATGCAGATGGGGGACGATGATGATCCTGGAATTGCGCAAACAAGCTACCATTTCAATCCCCACTTTGGAGAAGATCCGTGGAGCAGAGGAGATTCCAAAGGGAAGTTGGATAAATTGGAAGTGATGGATTTCCCATTCCACTCTCAGCGCAGATCTCAGGAACCTTTTGTGAATTGACATAATTGGGGATGTGATAATACTCATCCTTTAAGTCAATCGTAGCCATAACGTTATCTCTACCAATCAGAGGGGTTGCGTTTCTGATGGTCTCCATTAAATTTTTTTTTTTTTTATTATGCTCGATAAACTTGTTTAATTCCTTGAGATTAATTATGGTGCAGTGGGAGCTATCTGGTTTGGGAACCAGAAAGAGGGGAGTAAAATCCTTTCCCCCATTCCCTTTTAGGGATGGGGATAACTGCACCGAGATCCAGCAAGATCTGTACACCCTTGAGTAGAGCCTGCTCTAGGGTTGGTGCCTGGATGACAGCCACGATCAAACCAGAGGCCCGTACTTGGGCTCGGGCCCATGCAGTCCCCCAAGGTTAAAATATAATTTTTATGGAGGGTGAGATTCTAGCTCAATCTTGTACCCCTCTGCCACCAGGTGTAAAACCCCCTTCGTTAGTAGTTATGTTCCCCCCCCCCCCCCCCCCCCCCCTGTGCACGAAGATACAGGCTGAGGGACAACAGTAAGAGCCTTACCCCTTCCTCCCTTCGGATAAGACCCTTCCAGTCTTTCCTTTCCCCACGTACGTTGTAGACGAGGGGCATGGAGTGAAGGGGCTTTTGGGAGGTCTGATGACTGGCAGCCCCAAAAGTGTAGGGTACACAAACTATTTTTGGAGGTTGTCTCCTGACCACTACTTTACTCAAACTGCCCTCCTGGACGTGTTGGATAGGTCATGCGGGCTCCGAAGCAGGCCGTCTCTGTAGAAGCATCTGCCAGAAATCCTTTTGCCATCTGGAGCAGAGGGATGCTGCCCACAATCTCTTCTCTGGAGGCTTTTTGGTCAATCAAAAACGCAAGCTGATCCAGCCAAACCGCCATAGAGCAAGCCACCGAAGTGGCCTCAATATTAACTTTATAATGAGACTGGACGTGGATCGAGCCTTACACATGGTCATGTCTACTTTGTCCATAGTCCTTTAAGTGGGACGTATCCTCAGATGGTAGCCCAGTTCTTTTAGACACCATAGAGATAGCTGTGTCAACCTTTGGTGTCTCCTCAAGGATAGCCACTTCATCGTCCGCAAATAAAAGATGCTCCTTAAATTTTTTTTTTTTAGCAATTAACAGAGCTTGATCTCCACAATTCCACTCATTAGGGATCAATTGTTTAAGTGACGTTTACAGGGAATGTAGATTTGCGTTGTGGAAGAAGACCCGCGAACATGTCTTCCTGCGCAGTGCTAGGTTTCCCTGTTAGTGCGGAAATATATATGATGTGATAGCAGGGTGCAGATGGCTGCCATGACCTTATAGAGAACCTGTTGCCTACATTTAGCCCTATAGGCTAAGCTTACGGGCTGAAAGTGACCCTCAAGAGCCTGGCTTAGAACTTGCACTAAGTAGTCCACCAGTTCTAATTTTATAATGGGCAGACTTGGCAGAGCCAGCTTCCAGCACTGACACCAGGGAAACTAAGTATAACACTTGCATCCGCAGACTCGGCAGGTCACCTACTCTCAGCCCATAAGCTAGGCTTATATGGTTAAACAGACTCGCCTGTGGCAGGTCTTAATATGTGAATGTAGCTCAAGTGACTGCTGGTTCAAATCCTCCTGAGAGACAAAAATAAAATAAACCTTGTAAGATATAATTAAATCCTTTCCACTACCACCATCTGCAGCATGAAGGCATGTGCTGTGGGAAAACTACACTTGTATAGTGATCGAGTCCTTGAAGAATCTATGTAGACATAACTGTAATGTCCCCTAATTTCAGCTGAGGAAGCAACTAAACCAGAAGGCTTTGAGTTGACCCAAGATAAGGCCAGCTACTATGTCCGCCTGGGATCCCTCTCTACCAAGGCCCGCAAACGAGCTTATCAACAAGCTGTGACCCGGATCAAGGATGCCAAATGCAGAAGCCAGGAAGCCATTGCTCAGCTCCAGATCACAGTTGACCTGGTGAGTAAATCTAATTTGCATGCATGGTCTGAAGTCTCCTCACACTTATTACCTGCTCTCCATAAGGAGAAACTTTTACCCTCCTGATCCACATCATAGCTCTCGCACCCAGCCAGAAGTCTGCTGTACACTGAGGGGCAACCCCCCCCATACAAAGTACATGGTTCTTTCTCTTCTGGAGAAGGCTGTCTTTGGCTTGTATTCCCAGTTGTTACAAGGCCTGTTTAAAAGGTCTGACATGGACTTGTAGGTATGATCTATTATGGCTTTGCTAAGCTTAGAACATCTGTCATAAAATGTAATGCTGTTGTAGCTTTATGCTTGATGTAAGTTCATATTGATCAGGATAACCCTTATGTTGCAAAACTCCTAAATGTACACTAGGAGTTCCACTCTTATCTACACTTATAGGCTTTCCTATACAGTTCTCACTAAGATGACCTTTTATTTAAAGGCATTAATTTGGCTAAGTAATGGTGTAGCAATCAAGTCACCGTAACTTGCATAGGTGGAATGTCTAGTGCACCACTTAGTGATTATAATAGATGATCTTTCTTGGGGTGAATGACATGGGAAGATTCAAATTGCAGAATCCAGAGCAGACACTCACCTCAATATTCCACAGCATACACCGCCCATAGCATGTTATGTAAAAGTGATTCTTCCTGCACATGAGCGGAAACCAATTGTGGTTTCCACTTGCAGATGAAAAATCACAGCATGCTTCATCTTCCTGCAGTGTCCGCATAGATGCCCTCTATTGAAGTCATTGGAAGTTGTCTGACCCACAGCCTATCCGCAATAGACATTGTGTATTCCGCAGGAAAAGCAGAAGTTCAAAAAATCTGTATTGTGTCTGACAGTGAGTTGTGCAGACCATCCGCTGTACAGATGAAGATCAAGAGCGTGTACGCACAGACGGCGCTGCCAGGGTCGGATTCCGCATGCAGTATCCAGCTCTGCTGTGTGCATGCAGCCTTAAATAAGTTGGTACTGGAGACAGTACATAGGGGGAACATTCCACTTCTAGAACTTGTGTTGTGAGGATAAATGAATACCAGTATAACTTCTACATAGCTGATGGGATGACTGTCTTCCCCATTATCTCCCATGAACACATGGTAAATATAACATTACCCTATTCCCTCAAGGTTGAATATGCAAGAAAGAACATGGATGGTGCCGGTCAGAAAATCCAGACTGCACAGGAGATGTACAACAAGTGGCTGGAGTGGAGTAAAAGCACAGGACAAGATGCTAGTGGGGACCCTGAAGGCACTGAGGTAATGCCAATCCCCCTATAGTGTGTGCCGGCATCATCTGGACCCTGGAAATCTCACATGTCTGTTTATTTTTTTTCTCTCTAGGACATGGAATCCCACACTCTGGCTATTGCCCGCAATCTCAGTCACCAGCTACAAACCACATGTGTGTCTCTGGTGACCAGTGTCCAAGGTCTGCCACAAACCCTTCAGAAGAGAGCTCAAGATGTGAGTGCCATGGCTGCAGATGTCTATCAGACCTTCCATGCTGCCTCTTCCTTCAGAGAAATGTCTGCTGGCCTCTTAACCACCACTAAGGAGCAGCTCACAAACATGAAGGGGTCTCTGGAGGAGGTGCTGGATCTCTTGGTGAACAACTCTCCCCTAAACTGGCTGGTAGGGGGCTTCAACCCACAACTGGCTGATAGCCAAGAAGGGGAGCAAGAATCAGTTGGGGAAGACTCTGCCAACCAGGAGCTTTAAAAGCTTCAGGTGAAGAAACGTTGTACTTAAATGGACAAATCCCAACCGTACATCACCATTCCACCCCCAACTCCTTGTTCTCACCTTCATCTGAGGGCCGGTAAAGGCAGCATCAGGATTTGTCTGTAAAGCCAGGCTTTCTTATTCTTGGCTACTTTTGCTTTGCTTCACAAACTTGGCCCAAATATAACCTCATTATATACACCTGCTGCTCTTCTGCACTTTTGTATTAATAAATTATTTGCATTGCTTGCCTGTGTCCCTGATCTGTGTACGACTGCTTTACTAAATGTATTATCTGGATTTAACCATATCGTGTACTCCTCCATATGACTCTACTGCAGCTCATTTGTTTTCCTAGAGTAGCATTATTTTTGGTACTTCAGTAAGACAAATCTTCAATATAATAAGACAAGTGCTACAGATGTCCGGTTTTTTTTTTTTCGGTGGTACAACAGGATACTACAGCGTCCATGCCCACCCATATCACATCTTGTAGCCAAGCTAGAGGTGGTACAACAGGGTACTAGAGCCTCCCTTCAAGGAGTCCGTTTTCCGCAGCAAATGATCTTTTTGCTCTGATGTTGGGAATCCCTTACTTTATATGAACATTGCAATCGCACAGTTTATCTTGAGTATCCCAACTCCTCCTAGCGGAAAGAGTTTTTGGACTGCGCATATTGTAAATGCGGTGCAAAGCAAGTAAAACTTTGTCATTTGAGCCAGAAATTGGTGGAATTTAACTAGTAGTCTGCCCCAACGCAGCATGTTTACTGAACCCCAATAGTGAACACTATCTCCCTCCATACACGTCACGCAATGGCAGGACGTAAAAACACAATAGTGTGGTCACTAAAAGGTTAAGACTTACAAATGGAAATTTAAAAACCTACAGTAATGGCATGACCTTTCTTAAATGAGTTAGGAGGCAGGAAATAGATGACCTGACTATTACCCAACAGCGAAGACAAACCCATTTTCAAGGCAAGGAATACGAAGCTGGAAGGGGACACTTGGTACTCCAACATGTCAATGGTTTCAACAGAGAACCCATACTTGGAAGGTAATGGACATGGAACATATGTTGAATTGGGATGTCATAAGTTGCATATATAATAGGGATGAGGTCTAGTTGCACAATAATAAAACACAGGTGCATAAAAATCTAATGTGTAAAAATAACTTGTGATATAATATGGAAATGGAAAGACTGTTCAAATAAACAGTGTGGCACATCGGGGTAACTAAGAGCTGGGTATAAAAATGCATGAGATCAAATTGCAATGAAAGAAAGGGGGGGGGGGGGGGTATAATAACAAAACCCTGAGGGATTCATGAAATGTTAATAGTGCAGCTCATATAAGAAATTCTTAAAATATGGCATTAAAAAAAAACAGTAATGAGTATAGTACATAGAGAAAAGTGTCATATTAAGGCAACTCCAAGGAGAATATGTGAGGGAGATATAGGCAGTGCCCCTTGCTTGTTCAAGTCAGGTTATCGATTTCTTGTCTCTTCACTTTAGAAAGATTGCGCCATTACTGGTTTTGTTTACTTTTCATTGGTTCGGATCACATATTCGTGCGTCCATTCCAACTGGCTGCACCTCTTTGCTAAATTGTCCTAAACACTTTATTTGGCCTGGTACACCTTTACCCTCACAAATGTAAATGCACAATGTTGCAATTATGGCACCCAAGTCAGAATTGTAACAACTGTGTGCCAGTAAGGCGGCAACAGTTAACCGACACACCTAATTGTGTTTTTTTTTTTTTTTTCTTTCTTCAATGTTGTAACTATTCATATTTTAATTGGAAAAACTTTCCTGGTGGCATCCATATTGGAGAAACCCACTTCCTTCCTGTATTATCTGTATACACAATGTAGCAGTGTTTTGCCTTACAGCAGCTGTACAGAATAGTTAATTGAGAAAAGGATATCATAGGTTACAGAAAAAGTTAATCTATATTTGTATTTAGTAATCAGGAAGTGAGAGATTTTTGTATTTTTCGAATCTCTTTATTTTCTGATTGTGGTTTTCTTATTTTATTGTTTTGTATGTGACTATAGGGGTGACCATCTTGCCTGAGCTACAGTTAGTGGTCCTCCTGTATGAGGACAAAATTCGTACCTCTTCCCCCCCCCCCCCCCCCCCACCCCCCCTGTGATCCCAGGTATGTCCTGTACATAAACTGTAGTCCCACCAATCAGCTGGTTCTGGGTCCTGTTTTCATCTGGCCAAGATGGCAGACACAATCTTCAGACTACCTAATCCGACAATGCATTGATATTGTTAGACCAATGCACTATACCTGCTGTTATTGGCCAATCCTGCCCATAGAGGTCTATAAAGAGTGGAGATGGAAGACGAGGAGAGAAGCAGAGGCTGCCTGCAACTAATGATAGTTTTTTGTGTTATAGCTGAGGGAATCACATCTACACTGCTTAGTACTTCTCTAGTGTCCTCTATGATGCTATTATTTCTATGTGTGCTACAGACAGAGAACAGAATCTGCAGGTTTCTCCATGTGCAGTGAATAGAACACTGCATAAGAATGGGGCTCCTCCCACCAGCTCAGAGAGAACTAAAAATCAGACCTAGAGCCTGCAAAAAGGAAAACTGGTGATAAATGCAGGGTACAAGCCAGATATAGTGCTATTCCTTATGGACACACGGCAACTTATTTTGAAAAGTCATCTGAATAGTCAGTGCAATACTCGAAAATATATTATACAGGCTCAAAACTATATCACCAGGCATTGCCTGTTTTATTCCCCTATACAATGGCTGAATAATACTGCTGTTGTGGTGTGCCAACAACAAGTAGTGGAAGCAGGGTAGCGTCTCTTTTGGTCTAGCCCATGTAATCCAGCCTTGGGCATGGTTGTATGCCTTTGTCCTGTCCCTATGGTGTCCTCCTTTAGGAATCCCTGAGGGTTCCCTATAGCTGCAGAAGGTCCCTTTGGTGTCACCTGTTGGGAAATTCTCTCAGCTTTAATATCTCCTGTGGTGTGTGAACTGATTGACTGATATGTAGGTGTTGTCCCTAGCCAGCCAATCAGAAATCATGAAATGTATTTATTCTGGCCCCGCTTTCACATGGGGGCTGGTTATTTTACTGTGTGCACCCATGCTGCTCGTTTGGATGTCTGTCTGGTGTTGTCCATGTTTGGTCTGAGTCCTGTTAGTTCCTCCTTAGTTCTGTCCTGTCCTACATGTCCTGAATGATCATATGCCCAAGTCCTGTTTTGTACTACCATCTGCTTTACATCCTTTTCTATCCCACATCCAGGGACAGGCTAGGACCCCTAGGTATGAGATGTAAGCATGTCCTTTTCAGGACGATCCCCTTACTGTAAGCAGGGCCCTCCAAGCCAATATTGGTTATGGATAGCATGCCCTCTCCTGTCTTTGCTGTACCCCTTGTCTGGTGATAGTATACATGTAAAATACGTTATATATTGGTTCATTATGGACATTATTAGTTGAGGTATTGGTGAAATCTGTACAGGACAGCGTAGTTTTACCCAACACGAACATAACAACCACCATAAAGTGACTGAATAATACTGCCAAGCAATAAATAATACCCCCATATGGTGTCTGAATAATATTTCCATATGATGACCAAATAATACTGCCAAAGCACCACTGAACGCTTAGGATAGTTGGATGGATAGAACTTTGAATTAGATAATAAGAAAAGTTTTACTTTCACAGAATTAATAGACTCTAGTTGCCATGCAGAATCCGAAGCCAAAACACATTTTTCTTCCTTCCATGTAACGTGTGAATTGTGAATGTGACCTCGCAATCTGTTAGAAGTGTTGCTATGGAATCTTTCGTTTGCAGACTCGCACAGAATTATAGCAGTTTTTAAATTAACTCTAACAATGAAGATGAGTGTTTACACCCGCAATTAAGATTGAGATTAGCGCTGGTATTTGTATAAGGAATGCTGATTCACATTCACTAATGTCTTAGAATTCTTAAAGGCACAATTCCAAAAACAACCGGGTGCAATCATTTTTGTGCTACTATTCCTGTTTTTAAGTGTTAAATGATCATAAGTTTTTTTTTTATGCAGGTACAATAGCATTTAATCATGATCCAAATCCCTTTATTGACATACTGTACGCTTAAAACATATCTTTGCGCCCGTCCGTGTGCTGTCCGGTACTAGTTGTACCTGAATACGTTTTTTTTTAAACTACATAACATTAAAGAGAGATACTGAGTAGATCCACAATGGCAAATATCTTATTAGAACTACTGGTGTTCTAGAATAGCACGATGGATACAAGAGCCGTCTGCAGCAGAACTGAAAAGTTATTTTTTTTGTGTACCTTTTATGCCATAACTGGCTGCAATAACCTTGCTGATTTTTGTTCTCTTGCTACTGTGTCATATACATTATGCCGAGTAAATCAGCAGTGAGACTACTTAGTTAAGCAATGAGAGGAGGTCGGTCATGAAGGTTAATCTACATATTTCACAATCCACTAAGTGTCTATAAAACATTGAATGGATGATTGCTAAAGGAAATGTGCAAACGTTTAATTATCCTGAACGCATGCTGGAATGAAATCTGCTAATAAACAGCACAGCGTGAGTTTGTACTGCATGTACCGGAGCAGTGATGGTTATGGTCCCACAGCTCCTCCATCACGTTGGGTCAGCTGACCACATTGCTATAGCCAGGTCTCATTTCGAGAGAAGTTCTTGATTGGTTAGACTCTCTATACAGGGGTTTTTCCACAACTTAAAGGGATTGTCCAAGTTGTGGGGAGTTGTGGGTTTTAACTAAGGCTCTATTCACATCTGCATTGGAGGCTCCATTCAGGATAGATCCCGCATGAAACGCTGAATGAAAAATTATGTATGCAGGAATTTTTGTCTTATAAAAATGGCGGACAGTTGCAGCAACCAAACAGACCGTGTTATAGTCAATGGGGACTGTGCGGCACAGATTGGTTCCATTAAGAGACAAATGGAATCAATAGCGTAGATGTGAATAGTGCTAAAAGTGCTTTCCCATTCAGTAAGATAACTAACATGAATATACTCACCTCTCCTTGCTCCTGCTGTGTCCCACGCCTATGCTGGGTCCTCCGCGCCTGTGTTTGTTTACAGGCTGCAGTCACGCCCAGTTTACGTGACATCACAGGCACTATAGCCAATAACAGAGCTCAGCAACTGATCGATGAGCTCTGTTATTGGCAGAAGAACCTATGATGTACCATAAGTAGGCTGAGGCAGCTGTAAACATGATGGCCAAGGGGAGACCACCCGGAGCAGCAGGAGCCGTCAGAGGTGAGAATATTCCTGTTAGGTATTTCACTGCCCTTTTAGTTAAACCCCACAAATCTGTCCCTCCTGATTGCTACTAGCAAGGATATGGGACTGCTGCAGTCAGTCACTGGCTATAGAAGGTCACTACTGTGACTAGTGATTGGCTGCAGCAGTCACATGTCCTGATCAGCGGCAACTAGGAAGGACTGAGTGGTAGTGAGGCAATTTTATATTGCGGGAAAACCCCTTTAAATAGTCCTGACTTCTACAATGTGTTGCTGGTTATAGCAGAAACTATGTGCTATTTTAACATAGTATTCATTTTATGCTTTAAAGGAGATGTCTCGAGGAAGCAGTTAAATTTTTTTTTTGCCCAGTCCCCCCCATTAAGCAAACATTACTAAGCCCCCCTGTAAATGACTTTTCTAGCTGGTTCGTACTTACCGTTCCAGCGTTTCAGCAACTTATAAAAGTTTCCTCAAGATGGCCGCCGGCTCTTTCCCCGTCGCTCGCTGCAGCCCGACGTGCGCGCTCCCGAGACGCCGCCAGCTGTGTCTCCATGGCAACCGGACGCATCGCAGCCGCCGACCAGACGCCCCGCAGCCGCCGACCAGACGCCCACCGCCAGGCAGCAGGTAAGGCGCTAGCCCCCGGCTCCCCAGCGCTAGACCCTCAGCCCAGGTGAAGGCCCCGGAGCCCAGCGCTAGGTTCCGGAGCCCAGCGCTAGTTCCCCCGGCCTAGCGGCAGCCCCCCCGGCCTGGCGGCAGCCCCCCCCGGCCTAGCGACAGCCCCCCCCCGGCCTAGCGACAGCCCCCCCATCGCAGCGACAGCCCCCCCGGCCTAGCGCTAGTTCCCCCATCACAGCGGCAGCCCCCCCCGGCGCAGCGACAGCCCCCCCCGGCGCAGCCCGGCGCAGCGGCAGCCCCCCCCGGTGCAGCGACAGCCCCCCCCCCCGGCGCAGCCCGGCGCAGCGGCAGCCCCCCCCCACAAATCACTTACCTGGGAGGCTTCTCGGGGTTGCTGGGCTGGGCTGGGCTTCTCCGCTGGGCAGCTCCAGTTTCTGCACCTTCCTCTAACAGAGGAAGGTACAGAATGGCCGCTGCAGCGCGCTCCCGAGCAGTGACAGCTCGTCTGCGCATGCGCAGAAGAGCTGTAGCGGGGAGCACACTGAAGCGGCTCGTGCTGAATGGAGAAGACCGGACTGCGCAAGCGCGTCTAAAAAAGCAAGCTGCCAGCGAATTTAGACGGAACCATGGAGACGAGGACGCTAGCAACGGAGCAGGTAAGTGGAATAACTTCTGTATGGCTCATATTTAATGCACAATGTACATTACAAAGTGCATTAATATGGCCATACGGAAGTGTATAACCCCACTTGGTTTCGCGAGACCACCCCTTTAAGTATCTTGTTTCTAGTCTAGCTTTTTGTCTTGTCAGTGTACTTTTGCTAATATGATTATTTTTAGTCCAATCAGTGCCTCTACGTTTTGTTGGTTGTTGTTGGTTTTCGCCTGTTTGTATCTGTGTTTATTTTGCTTCCTAGTTCAGATCGGCTCAGTTCAGTTTTCTTGTCTCCAGGCCTTAGCACCCTCTCATTGTTTGTCAGGGTCAGTGTTTTCAGATAGGTTTTCGTTTAGAAATACTTAAGGACATTAGTGACTAGTGCCCTTTTCTGGTATGGTCATTTGGATATAGAAGTTACATAATTTTGGATCAACAAAGCTGAGTTACTTCTGTGGTTTTGGCTGGTGATTGCATGATTTGTTGGGGCTGGATAAGTAGGTGGCAGTGCTGCTTTCTGAACTGTATACAGCGATCACAAAGGCAGAGATGGTAATAAAGCATTTCTGTGGGGAGTCTAGCTGGTTCTCCTCTCATACAGAGGCACAATTGTGCTTCATTCGATCACCTCACCACCCCCTTAAATATTTAAAGTGGACCATCAACACAAAAACAAAAATTAACGTTCAATATAGAAACACCTAATCGCACAGTCAAGGACAAGCAATGGTTTTCCAGTCAGGCACATTGCATGTTGTGACAATACTAGCAACAATGATTCCATCATTCAGTGACCATATAGTAGGGAGATGCTGGTTCTAGGCGGGTAGTTTGCAAAGTTTTTTCACATTGTGGCCTATACTAGAGAATACAGCACTGATCTGACACAGTCACAGGCAGAATACATTATGAGGATATAGTAATGTTATCCATTAGATATATCCAATAGTTGACTGATTTAAATATAAAGTTGTCTAGGATGGCATGACTGCACCCATCAATTGTGAAATGTGATGGGAAAAATACATTGAGGAAGAATGATAGTTAGCAAAAGTTGGCATGTGTTGGAGGATGTTTGTTGGGACCAACATTAAGAAAAGAGGCTCCAGTTTGATTTGAGCTGATATAGAGGCAAAAGGTAGAAATGGGACAATCAACTGTCATTTACCATTTATGGTTGTGTATCAGCTCGTATAGTGAACGATCACTGCATTAAGAACACTTAGTCAAAAACACTTTCGGACCACCTTGTGATCGCAACTTTTAGACATTGGGTTACAGATTCCACAAGGTGGAGAACATTCTTCATACTCAACTTGACCAATTTCCACTGCTGAAGCTCCATCAGTTGGTTCACATTTTGTGGATACGTGGGAGCAGATCTCACAGCCCTTTCCAGCATATCCGAAACATGTTCAATGAGGTTACAGTCTGGAGAGTTTTGGGGCCAAGGCAGTGTGATGAATTCATTGTCATGTTTCTTCAACCGCTACCTAGTGGTCTCAGTTTGATGACAGGAAGTATTGTCCTGTTGAAAGATGGCACTGTGGTCAGGGAAAACCTTCTGAAGATATGCGTGCGGATGGTCAGCTAAAAGGTCTCTGTAATGTTCACCATTCAAGGATTGTTGTAGGATGACCAATGATCCTAGGTCATGCCAGGAAAATTCTCCCCAGACTATGACACCACCATCATCGGCCTGTTGAACCTCAACAGTGTACCCATGGGATATGACTTCATGCCTTTTACACAAGATGTAGATTTCAATGGTTCAGCAGGAAATGGTAGTCATCACACCAGATAACCTTCTTCCATGTGTCCAAAGTACATTAATGTCTTTCCTGGGCCCATGCGACATATTGGCAATGATACAGGGTCATTAGGGGTCTTTGTCTATTAAAAACCCCAGTCAGCACAAGATATGCTGCATGGTCTCTATGTGATCTTCTGTCAGATGGCTGTCCTTGGTTCAACCAGTCTTAATACACTCTTGAAAATGTGGTTTGGGAACAGTAGAAACACTGGCACCACACCTCTAGGCTCCACCAATCTGCCCACCATCAAAGGCATTCAAGTCATCACATGTACCCATGACTGCCAACTGCTGCCCTCTGCTGGGCAGGTCAGCACATTCTCTGACAGCTGATTGTAATGTGTCCATCACGTGGTACGATGTTACTGAACACAAGATGTCACGCACCAGCTAATGCAGCGATCATTCAGTATTTAATGGCCCTTGAAGCTCCTCAAACTTCATGCCCAGGTGTGATGCATCTGCTACACCCGCCCAGTATATTGCTCTAGTATCTTAATCCTGTAGTGTTACCACTATCATCGTGTTAAACGGATAATTTATATTGCTTTGCTAATGAAGCTTTTCTCGTATAGTGGATTTAGAAATACTCTCTTTGATTTAAAAGCACTTTAATAAGAATACATTGAGAATAATTAATACACCCAGGAAAGTGCAGTCACCATTGTCTGCCATTAACGATGATTCGGTAACTGTACAGTAGAACATTATTTTATCTTTCAATACCTCAATGGTCTTGTAAGCATCTTAATTGGGATGGGATAACACTATAAATAATTCTGAATCATAATGATAATTGCTATATGCACTCTGTCAAAAAAAATTAGGCACCTAGAAGAAGTTGTCATTTTGCTGTTAAACTCAGCATGGAGTTCCATCTCAGACAGATATACAAATAGTTAGAGTTTTGGGGTGATTAGATGAACAGTCTTGTCACTGGAGGCCCTGAAAGTGGTTCCCCCCTTGGCATATATAAAGGCGCTCAAAGGCTACTTATGTATAGTGGACCTCTTCTTCAGCTTGTGTGGAGCTTGTTGACAACTAGACGCCTCTACAAGGCAACAGAAGAGATTTCACCCAGTTTACAGAGTTTATTATTATTGGAATGTGAGAAGCTGGATGGTCGAATCGACAAATTGTTCCCCACCGGCCGTTCTGACCAGACTGTTAGGAGGTGTTGGGACCAGTGGATGTGTGACAGCACACGAGGTGACCGGGCTCAGGACGCTCTTGACAGACCACTGGTAGTGACGATTGTCTGGCCATCCGACAAGTAAGAGGAACTGCACCTGTTTCGTTGTCCGCCATCCAGAGACAGGTGGCGCCATTGTTACACCCCTGTGTCTGTCAGAAATATTTCCAATGGCCTGGTACTAGAGCCTTCATGCCTACTTGTATCACATCTTGTATCCAAGCTAGAGGTGGTACAACAGGGTACTAGAGCTTCCATGCTTGCCCGTATCACATCTTGTATCCAAACTATAGGCGATACAACAGGGTATTAAAGCCTCCATGTCCCCCCATATCACATCTTGAATCCAAGCTAGAGGCGGCACAACAGGGTTCTAGAGCCTCCAAGCCTTGCACATCTTGTACAGTGTATGCAGTACTTGAACAGCCATGGGAGGGTGTATACTGCTGTACAAGATGTGAGGGGAGCTGAAACTTATCTTTATTTAACTTTTTAAAAACTTCTTTTTTACTCTGTGCAAGATCGCTATCATCTCTGATAATAGCGATCTCGTGCCTGGGGACTGCAAACCGCAGTCCCACGGTGTCTTCTCTCTGCTCTTTGCTGCCTTTGGTAGTTGAGAGCAGAGAAATGTCAAATTTCCCGGGTCTCTCCCTGATATCACGCTTGCACCCGCTATTTTGGCCGGCGGATGCAGGTGCAGTGCAGGGAGACCAGACCCAGGGAAGGTCAGAAGGTGGCGGGGGGCTGCGGCAGCCTCCAGGTTAGCCCTTTCAGCCCCCCCAAAGTGATACGATCGCTGAGGGGAGATGAAATGGGCACCCTTAGTACACCTCCATGCACTTCCATTCGGTCGCTAATATCTGTTAGATATCAGCGATTGGATGACTGGGTACTGCAAACTGCAGGCCTCAGTGTGTGCTCCAGACTCCCAACTATCTCAGGTAGGTGAGAGCCTGGAGCTGTGACACCCCCCAGGCCTATTCCACAGTGAAGCCATCATACCTTACAGGAATAAAAGACTTAGTTTTAGGAGAAAACCAATGTGGCTTAATAAAGATGCAAAGGGGGCAATAAACAACAAAAAGAAAGCGTTTAAAATAATAAGACAAAAAGGCAGTGAAAAAGCATTCAAAAGCTATAAAGCAAAAAATAAATTATGCATTTTGATAATTTATGCATTATGCATAAATTATCCAGTATTTTAGAAAATACTACTTTGGAGGTCCTTGCTTTAAGCTTACATCCTGTCGCTGCTTGTCGATCGCGACAGGGTTGTGGCATGGTGGCCACGACGCAGAGTCAGACCTGTCGCCCTGTTGTTATGCAGGACAAGGGTTAATGCATGTTCTGCAGGGATTGCTTGTTGCTATCTCTCTGTATGCTGCATAGTTGCAGGCTGACTATTAGTCATACCTGGGAGAGGGTTGGGGTGTGGTTCTCTATTTGCACTTCCTATCACCAGGTGTGAAGAGCTTTATATTAATACCCCTCCCTTTCCTCCTTGCTGGTTATTCCGTTCACTAGAGGAGTGGTTAGAGTCTCTAGCCTGGGTGATAAACTCCCATTTCAGATAAGTGCTGCTTTATTCTTTCTGTTGTTTTTGGTTACCTTTATTGTTTTGCATTGTGGTGTCAGTGCATCTCTCCAAGGGTTCCTATAGGGATAGTCAGGGCCCAGAAGAAGTCAGCGGGGCTGTGCTTATTTGGACAATAACTCTGTTTGCAGGCAGAGGCTCCTCACCTCCTTGTTTGGTAAGAGACCGGGTTTTCCATCTTCCTGGGGTGGTGTGCACTGTCCTACATTGCGATGTGTATGACTCTTGCGTTCAGTGTGACCGTCACCATGCGCACGCGCTGAGCATGGTGCTCTTGTGCCTCACGGACGTAACACATCCTAGTTCCGTGAAATCGTTTTTAAGGACCTTCCACCTACCTCTAACTTGGTCATTGGCACCAATGTGTACCACGACCGCTGGATCCTCACCAACCCTTGATGCAATCTGTTAGCCCGATCTGTTATGGGATGAACTCCTGGGCCAGGAAGATAACACAGTGTTTGACGATCCCAGTCTTTGTGTCAGATTGCCCTGTCTGTCCCCCTAATAATTGAGTCTCCCACTACCAGGACTTGTCTAGCCTGCCCTGCACTCCCATTCCCCTTCTTACTGGAGCAGACAACCCCCTGGTGGTCAGAGGCCATGTTGTGCTGCAGCAGTGCTAATCCTGTAATAGCATTATATTTTTGGCAACATATTTTAAAACCACTAATTTCATAAATAAAAATGTCAGACTGGGAAAAATATGTTTAAATAGGCAAATAATTCAGTAACAGGAACAACATGAAGTATATTTTTTCATCTATTTTTAGTCACTGCGTGACAGAAAACTAAAATACCATTCTATTCCCTACTAAAGGTTTTATTCCAAGAAGTAGAAAATCATCAGACTGAATGATGACCATCTGGCTGTAATGGAGAACATTCTTCAAACACTAACAAAAGGGAGTGTGAAGATACTGACAGTAATGGAAGTGATAACAGTGTTAACGAGGTGAGATCCACACTGCAAAACATCATCAAATCAGGATTGTGCCAACTAATACATTTAAACCCTATCCACTGGTTAGTGGCTTTATTATATGACTGGCAAGGGCCCGAACGCTAGGACCTCAACCAATCATCTTCCGCTTGTTGTTGCACAAGTGAATGGAACAGAGATCGCACTACAATCTCTTCTGTTCCAGTCACTTCACTGAAAGCTTCAGAAATTGCTCTATAGTCTTGTGCACTGCTAGTGACGTGCATGGAGCGTAAGTGTGTATGACCTCTGTGCCATTCCATATTGGTGTGCAAGGAACCCAATACTCAGGATCGGTGAGGACACCAGGAGGTGGCCCACCAACATAGAAAAAGTGATCCCATATCCTGTGTATAGAGGTTTAAGGGCTAAAACAGATGAACGCTTACGCAAATATGCTTGCTGCTACGGAGCGTGTTTGCACATAAACCAGTGACTTATTTATTTTTTGACTATTCAAGCTCTGCGCTATTGTGCTTGAGTTTGAAAAAAAAATCAGTAAGATGGGTCCGGCCCTATCATAAATATTTGCTCTAAATATGATTCCCACTGGTAAAACATAACAAATAGCTGGTACTTACCTCTCGACGCTCTTTGCTCGTCCCCCACAGCCGGCTATAATTCTACCAAGTGACGTATTGTTTACGCTAGCGATGTCCTGTGAACCTGCTGGTGCAGCCAGTGACAGAGCTCAGCATTACTCAATGAACTCTGTAATTGCCCGAAGTAGCAGGCTCACGTAATTTCACTGTCTGACCGCAGACTGGTAACATTACCTCACTAGGTAGACCATTAGCTGGCTGCGGGGGACTTGTGCACATGCGTGTAGCGGAGTGAAGCATCAGCTCTTTGATGTATTTTTGCCCGATAGAGGGGGCACAACCGGATAACTTGGCACAACCTATTTAAATCATCTAATGCACTATTGAATAACATATTACTATGTCCTGTCTTGCAGTTGTGTTGCCTCTTTGCTCAAATAACATTTAACCCTTTCTAATCCACTGTCTGACCTCTGAAGACATTATGATTTAAGGCTGTACAGCTCTGGTGTTGGAAGTTCTCTTACTGTATGTTGCCAGCCTCTCTGCTGTGGGAGCCTATCCAACGTGTCACCTCATGCAGTACTGGTTTTAGCCAGCATATAGCGCTGTTGTATAACAGCAGAAAGAGTAAGCCCCCTAGGAAAATCAGGATACAAACTGGATTGGAAAGGGTTAAATACACCGGCAAGTCCAGTAATATGGAATGCTTCCTACAGAATCCCCGAAAAAGTGAAAACTTAAATTACGTTCTATTTGATAATTAATGAAAAAATTGAAGATAAAATTGGAAGAAATGATTGAAATCAGTATGACTGCTGTGTAGCAATGCCTACTAACAACGAATCTATCTGTTGCAGGGACATAGAAAACGCCGATCAATACATGTATGACTTACACTGCCTAAAGGAACATAAGTTCTTTTATATGTTTTGCCAGCATGAAGAGACTGTTGTTATTGGAGAAGTTCTCATCCCACCATCGAGAAATATAAGAACCGGTAAGTGAATATCTTGTACTGTTATAACCTTACAATTACATTTCATGGCCAATATGCCAGCGATTCACCGAGCTAGATACGCAGGCCGCAATATATCGTTATATTTTTATTTAATTTTACATTGACATCTAGTTTGAAAACAAAATATTTATAATTTCAATCCGGAAAAAGTGGGATTTATGGATTTTCCAATACATTCCGAAGATTGATACTTTAAATTGAAGGGGTCGTCCAAATATTTAAAGTGCTGCACAACCACTCTGAGCTTACTGATGACCAAGTCATTTGTGTCCTGAAGCTAAGCAATGGCTTCTGATGGTCACTGCTGGTCAGCAGCAACCATGAAGGGTGTGATACATTTATAGCACAGATAAGACTGCTGGCCTGGTGAAAATCCCCATCAACAGTAATTCAGGGACCATAAACTGTCAATCCCTTATCAGTGTCTAGTTAAAAATGTTTGTGTACCTCTTGCAGCATTCCTGGCCTGACGCCCCCCCCCCCCCTTTCTCAACAGTAATAAGGCCGCCTGCACACGAGCGTTCCGGATTCCGCTAGCGGATTTTCACGCGCGTATGGCACCTAAATGTGCTTGCGGATAGGTGCGGATGCGTGAAAAATCACGCGCGGATATACGCGGATGTGTTGCGGAAAAAAACGCGCAGAAAAACCAGCAGCCACCCCTTATTGTAAACCCAACCCCTAGAGAACTGCCCATTCCTTGGAAAACAGCTTAAAAACCAACACCTAGACTCCGTTTTGTCCCTCTTGCTTGTGCGAGCACCGTTAAATTATTCTGGCAACATGCTTTCACCCGGTGAGCAGATGTCTTTGTGGGCATGGTTGATCCATGTAACTTTTTTCAGGCGCTTCTCCAGCGTGACTTTATTTCAGTCACTGCAAAAAAATTCACAAGAGGAAGGCCGCCTGCACACGGGCGGCAATCCCGCGGCGGTATTTCCCGCGGGATTTCCGCCGCTGAAAGTCTGCATAGGAGTGCATTACAATACGCACTCCTATGCAGATGGCCGCGGTTTGGCCGCGCGAAATCTCGTGCGGCAAACAAACCGCGGCATGTCCTATTTTTGTGCGGGGCTCGCACTCACCCGGCCGCCGGCTACGGTCTGTGCATGCGCCGGCTGCGCGGCAGCCGGCACATGAAAGAGCCGGGGCCGCCAGGCGCGGGTGAGTACGCGCTCGTCACTGCAGGCTCTCGGGTCGGATCCCGCGGCGAGAATTCTCGCCGCAGGATCCGACCCGCTCGTCTGCAGGCGGCCAAATTCATTACTACAGATTTTGCATTCTTAGATCCTGCATTGGCAAGAAATACTACCTATCTCCCTCTACAAATTTGCCTGTGAAGCTCTGCTGTGTGTTGGGACGCCTCCTACCATGCCTACTTCCTGTAGTCATAGCAACCAGTGACTCCATCTGCAGCTGCACTGCGGATGTACTGCGTGAAAAAACGCACCCATTCACTTGTATTGGAGGCTTCACGCGCAGAATCCGACCCAAATTAGAACAGGTCGCAGATTTTTTCACGCGCGTGAAAAAACGCGATACAAATCCGTCCGTCTGGGGACAACTGCGGATCCTCATAGGAGTATATTGGCTGCGGTCTGGGGCAGATAATGTGCCTAAAATAACGCGCTGGAAATTCCGTTCGTGTGCAGGCACCCTAATTCAGGGACCATAAAACTTTCACTCCCTTATCAGTGCCTATACAAAAAAGGTTGTTTTCTGTTGCAGAATTCCTTTTAAGTGCAAACCAATCCCATCCATGTCTGTACCTTGTCATAAGTATGTATGTTATAAATGTGTATAAATATGCATGCCTCTTCAGATCTATTCCATTTTTAGCCTAAAGAACCCGACAGGTTTGCAAGCTTGCTGTAACATCATGTATTTTTGTTAGCCATTAAAAGGTATCATCTACAAGATTACGTGGTTTCTCTTGCTGGGAACAATCACATTTTGGACACATTGTTTGTGAGAGCATATCAGGTTATGTGAAACCCCCCCCCCCCCATGGCTCAACGGATCCTCATCTCTCCTCTTTAGGGCTCTTTTAGATGTGATGACCTGTCAGACGGAGATGCCAGGTCGTCCCAGCGATGATCGTTCCTGTGTTCTTACACAGTAACGATCATTTACTAGTATGCGGAGGTGCAGCAGCCACTGCATGTTTAAATGGGCCAATCCATTGTTCAGTTTTTACCATCTGGTGGTGTCTACTTGCTTATCTGCCTAATGCGATGTTCCTTGGGAAGTTTGTCTTGTTTGGTCATACTCCTTGATTACTGAAGAGCTTATAATGATGAGTAATGCTCACGATTACCCTGTCCTTCCCCCCTTTTATCCCAAACTCTTTTATGTATGTTTTATTATTTTATATGTTGGAAAAAGTTCAATAAAAATTTCTTGAACCAACAGTGTCTTATATGAAACCTAAAACGTACTATAAGGACCATAAACTAAGTAAATACTAGCTGATATGCTATTGGACATGGAGTATTGTAGTTTGCTTTTTTTACCTCCACATCTCCCCATTCACACTATGTTTCCACATGAAGATGGAATGCCTCAGTTGTGTGCTGCTTCTTGTTTTTAAAGGGGTTCTGACATGAATAATTTTTTTATGCTTTAGCAGCCATTGTCCCCTGGTGTGCCTAATGGACCCAGGGAACCCATGGTTTAATGGCTGCTAAAGCATAAAAATATAACACTTACCTTGTCTTCTGTTGTTGTTGACATCGGGGGGTCAGCTCCCGGCAGGCAGTCTTCTTCCTCCAGCAGCCGCGCCGCTCCGGGATCGCGCGCATGCGCAGTAGAGAGGTGCCCTCTGACAGGAGTCAGGACGGGCTGCGTCTCCACTGCGCATGCGCAGCACTCCGGAGTTCAGCCGGACGGACGGGCCGCCCACAGCAAGCACTGCTTGTGACGTGCTTGCTGTGAGCGGTCCGTCCGTTGACCTCGGAAGTGCCTGACGGACGGAGCAGAGCCAGGAAGCGGTCTTTTTGACCGCTCCTGCTCTGCTTTAAAGGCACAGAAGATGATGCCGGCTGGAGGGGACATGCCTGGCGATCGGGCCAGGCCAGGCAAGGTGAGTACAATTTTTTTTTCTTCATGTCAGAACCCCTTTAAGTAGGTTCTGTGTGCACACACAAACTGCTTGCTAAGACCCTTTCATGTGGGGCGATTGTAGAGCGCTGAGGCATCGGTCAGCCATCCCAGCAATTATATCTTCTATGCTTTCATACAGGAGCTATCATCGCTCAGTGAATGTAGGTGGAGCAGGCCGGAGATCGCTTCAGATGCCCTCCTCTATTCACAGTAAACAGGCACTTGTTCAAAGATGAACAACTGCCTGGTTAAACCGGGCGATGCACTGGAAGCCCAACTTTTTTTTTGGTCTGTATGTATCACCGTTCTGTCTTTCAATGCATGTGTTTACACCTAACAATTATCTATCAAACGAGCAGTTTGAGCAATAATTGTGCCATGTAAAAAGGTTGCTAGCCATGTAATCGAGCATGGCCTAAGGAAATACCATATACCATGCATCTACTACCAGCAGAGAGAGTGTGGGAATGGGTGCCCAGATCACGTCAAATATCCTACAAAAAAAAATTAGTTTTGGGGGCATATGGGACTGCCACTTTAAAAAGGGCATACTCATTCATTGCCTCCCATCTCACTACTTAACTTTTGTGTTACAGTCAACGTTGAAAGAATGTCTACAGAACATTCCCAGCATGCATTCATTTATAAGCTATGAGCCAGCGGCCCTGCAGGGTTCACGGCTTTCAATAACTTAACTACATAGTTTTTTTTTTTCAATTTTGTGTTCCAAATTCCTTTTTTCCCCTCGTCATTTTGACAGCATACACCTGGAGGTTGTCCGCTGGACACCTGTTGGGACAGGAAGCGGAAAATACAAAAGGTAACCCCCACCACCGACTCACCAGTGTCTTCCTGTCCCTACAGGACAGTCCAAGCGGAGCCTCCAGGTGTATGCTGGAGGTAAAATGAAGAAAGAAGACTCCCATGCAGCCTGTCCGCCCGTGGGGGGACAACTCTCTGTTCGGGCTGGCAGGGCTTGCGCGGGTGAGACCCTACGAGGGGACCCTCACCCGCAGGATCTACCCAGCACTGTTCCCCCTGTGGGAAAATCCTCCCCCAGTACGCTGCCCAGTGGGGTAGTCGTGCTGGTAGGAAGCAGCCCCAGTACTTGCAGGGCTTGGACGCCGGCGTCTCCAGCGGGGATCCAGCACAGAAGACAGGTATGCCAGCGATGGAGGGGCTCGGGTGCGGGTCCGGTCGGCGGGCGCGCGGCAACGTCTCCACGTGTGTCCTAGTCGGCGGCGTCCCGGTGTATGCAGCGTATCCCTCGGGTCCGGCGCGGCGGCGTGACGTCAGCGCGGCCGCGTCACGTGGGGGGCGGGGCCTTGCTTAAAGGGGGCGTGTCTGCGCCAAATTTGAAAATTTAAAAGGCTGGATCCCCTGCATCTCTCCTGTCTGCACCTTACTGAAGATGTCAGCCAGAGAGGACGCTGAAAGTAGCCTGCTGGTGAGTAGACCACCTTTGGGGTCTGTACCGGGGGGGGGGGGGAGGATTTAGAAAACAAGTCAGGTGCTGGAAGTCCTTTTTGCTGTCTCCATCTCTTAGGACAGAGAGGCTCAAAAGGTTAGAGAGACCAAAAAGCGAGTGCGCAAATGTCCGGTTTGCTTGCGGTGGCTAGAAGAGGGCCACACCAAGGTACTATGTGCGGACTGTACGGAGAAGGTGATCCGCGAAGAGGGCTCCTCGGGCATGTCGGACATCCGATCCATGATCCGCGAGGAGATTGAAGCCTCTCTCATCTCTTTCTCTACCGCCCCCCACGAAAAGGGTAAGGCGGTCACGAATAGAAGAGTCGGACTCTGAGGAGGGACTCCTAGAAGATTCTCCCTCAGAATCCATGCCGCCCATGGAGGATGCAAGGAAGTATTTCTTTTCATCGGCGGACCTGGGTCAGCTGTTAACCGTGGTCCGGCACACCATGCAGGTGGAGGAAGAGGTGCCGCAGCAGCCATCCTTTCAGGATAGCCTGTTCCGGGGGCTCCTACCACAGCCAAAACCGTCATTTCCAGTTAATGACATTTTAAAACAGCTGATCCTGACAGAGTGGAAGCAGGCAGATCAGAAATTCTTCCTGTCCAAGGAATTCAAGGATCGGATGGTGTTCACACCAGAAGATATTGAGTTCCTGGAAACCGTCCCTAAGGTAGATCTGGCGGTCGCCAGGGTCTCAAAGAAAGCAGCCCTCCCCTTTGGGGACATTTCCCAACTGCGGGATCCACTAGATACCAGAGTGGATTCCGCAATGAAAAAGGCCTGGGAGACTGCGGCCCTGACCGTTAAAGCCAACATCATGGCCACATCTGTGGCGAGATCTATGACGGTCTGGTTGGACCAACTCCAGACGCTGATTTCTCAGAGGGGCTCTAGGGAAGACATCTCTAACTGCCTTCCCCTCCTCCAGCAGGCAAGCGGCTTTCTGGCAGACGCCTCTATGGAGTCGGTGAGGTTCGGGGCCCACTCAGCAGCCCTCTCAAACACAGCCAGGAGGGCTGTCTGGGTTAAGGCCTGGACAGGGGATAACGCTTCCAAGAACAGACTCTGTTCCCTGCCCTTCCAAGGACACAGAATCTTTGGGCCTTCCTTGGATACACTCCTAGAGAAGGCATCGGATAAGAGCCAGGGACTACCGTCGGAGAAAGCCTTCAAGCGGCCTCCCTCCTCCTACCCTCCTCCCTTTGTTCCCTCTAGAACATACAAAGGGAAAGGAAAAACCAGACGCTGGTCCTATCCCAAAGGCGGAAAGGGTGAGAATCCGCCTTCCGGGATCCTACAAGTAGGGGGTAGGCTGAGAGGGTTCGCCCTTAGATGGAGTGAAGTGACCTCCAATCCCTGGGCCTTACGCCTAGTCTCGGAAGGTTATAAAATTGAATTTTCCTCCCCTCCTCCCCGGAGGTTCGTGGTCACCCCCTGCCAGTCACCTTCGTCTGCTCAGGCCCTCCAGTTGGGGGTGCAGGAGCTGTTGTCCCTAGGGGCCATCAGTCGGGTTCCCGCAGAAGAACTGTTCAAGGAGTGCTACTCCCCCTTGTTCCTCGTCAAAAAACCTAACGGGTCCTATAGGACCATAATTAATCTGAAATTCCTGAATAAATCTATCTCATATCAAAGATTTAAAATGGTATCGGTGCGGTCAGCAATCCTCTTAATTGCGCCAGATAGTGTCATGGCCACCGTGGACTTAAAGGACGCCTACTACCATGTCCCTATACACACAGATTCCCAGCAATTTCTGCGATTCGCCCTGGTGATAGATGGGTCTGTCTCTCACTTTCAATTTACGTGTCTGCCGTTCGGGATTTCCTCCGCACCCCGGGTATTCTCTAAACTGGTGTTAGAGATGGTGGCGGCACTAAGGACTGACAAGGTGTTGATTGTCCCATACCTCGACGATTTCCTGATCGTAGCAGGATCGGCTTCAGAACTCCGGTTCCAGGTCAACCTCACACTCCGTCTGTTCGAGTCATTAGGCTGGATCATCAACTCCGTAAAATCCAGTCTTCTGCCCGAGCAAAAGAAAACATTTCTGGGAGTGATTCTGGACTCACACCGCCAGTGCTCATCCCTTCCCCTGGAAAGGCAAAAAGCGATCCAGGACGAGTGTCGGGCACTTTCTCTAACCACCAAAGTCTCCCTTAGGAGAGGCATAAGGGTCCTCAGCCTCATGACATCTTGCATCAGGGTAGTCCCTTGGGCCCAGTTACATTGTAGAACTCTCCATGACTTTATCCTAAGCAACTGGGATAAATCCCCCGCCTCCCTGGATCGGAGCGTCGTCCTTACCCACAAGATAAAGTCCTCCTTGGAGTGGTGGATGTCTATCTCTAACCTTGCCAGAGCCACGGTTTGGTACCCCGCATCCCCAGTATCCATCTTTACTGACGCAAGTACAACTGGCTGGGGGGCCCACTTAGGCCGTCATTACGTCCAAGGGGGCTGGAACCCGGAGGAAGCTACTCAATCCTCCAACTACAAAGAACTTTGCGCTGTCTGGAAGGCCATTCGGGGCTTCGAGACAGAGATCAGGGGTAGACACATTAGGATCTTTTCGGATAACATAACAACTGTGTCCCTCATTTGCCACCAGGGATCCACGCAGAACCCTCGACTCCAAGACCTGGCGGCGAAAGTTCTCGGGTGGATAGAGCAGCGGACACCTTCCGTCACAGCGTAAGGGGCCCAGAGAACTCCACGGCGGACCATCTCAGCCGCAGGAAGATAGACCCCGGGGAGTGGACTCTACATCCACACGCATTCCAACTAATTATAGAAAGATGGGGGACACCAAAGGTGGACTTGTTCGCCTCCCAGGAGAACACCAAGTGTCCCCGGTTTTTCTCCAGGGGAGCAGACGGGGACTCCCTGGGAATGCACGCACTATCCCAGGCTTGGGATTGGGACCTTGCATATGCCTTCCCACCCATCCCCCTGATTCCTCTGGTCCTAAGGAAAATTCAGGGGTCCCCAGGCTCCATTATCCTGGTGGCCCCATTTTGGCCCAAGAGACCCTGGTTCCCGCTCCTGGCCGCTCTCTCGACACAGGATCCTCTACATCTGCCACAGAGAGACGACCTCCTGCAGCAGGGTCCCCTGATATGCCCAAAGGTCTGACAGTTCAGACTGGCGGCCTGGAAGCTGAGCGGGTAAAATACCTGAGCCAGGGCCTATCAGGGAGGGTGACCACTACTTTATGTGAGAGCCTCAAAAAATCCACCAGAAATATATACTCTAGGGTGTGGGATACCTTCTCTAGGTGGTTGGGGCATAGTATACATGACCTCCAACAGCCTGACATTAACAAGATATTGGAGTTCCTACAGGATGGTTTGGACATGGAGCTAAGACCTGGTACCCTTAAGGTCCAGGTGGCCGCCCTTGGGGCCTTCTTTGACTTTCCCTTAGGTGACCATAGGCTAGTTAAAAAGTTTCTGAAAGGGGCAGTTAGACTCCACCCCTTTATAAGGGAAACCATGCCCCCATGGGACCTGAACCTTGTTTTGCAGGCCCTCTGCGCACACCCCTTTGAGCCCCTGGAAGATCTATCAGTGAAGATCCTCTCCTATAAGGTTGCCTTTCTAGTTGCCATCACATCCGCCAGACGGATCGGGGAGATCCAATCCCTCTCTATTAGGACCCCGTACATGACCACCTTCCCAGATAAAATAGAGTTCAGGCCTGACCCCTTTTTCCAGCCTAAAGTTCTCACAGACTTCCACAGAGAACAGCGAATAGTACTTCCCTCCTTCTTCCAGGAACCCCGTAACACCACAGAGCAGAGGTTCCATAATCTAGATGTTAGACGGGCAGTCCTGAAGTATTTGGAGGTCACACATCCCTTCAGGAAGTCTAATAATCTCTTTATTCAATTCCATGGTCCACGCAGAGGAGGGGCCGCTACTAAGGACTCCTTAGCGCGTTGGGTCAGGAGGGCCATAGAAGAGGCATACAGATCCCAGGGGATCCCACTCCCGGGCGACGTTAGAGCCCATTCCACTAGGGCGGTTGCCTGTTCCTGAGCAGAGAGAGCCCAGGCGACAACCGACCAGATCTGCAGAGCCGCCACATGGTCGAGCACTCATACCTTCACTAAACACTATCGCCTGGACCTGGGGGCCAGCCATGATATGGCCTTTGGGCGGAAGGTGCTACAGGCAGTGGTCCCTCCCTAAAGCCCTTGGTTGTTGGCACTTCTCCAGGTGTATGCTGTCTGGATGACGAGGGGAAGACAGGAATTAGGTCCTACCTGTTAATTCCTTTTCTTGAAGTCATCCTGACAGCATAGGGGCTTTTCCCTCCCCTTGAGTTATTTTTATGTGAAGTAACGTATTGTACTATGATTTCTGTATTAAAAATGATTGGTTAAGCAAAGCCGGGTCACTGTAGTTATTTGGTACACACTGGTGAGCCGGTGGTGGGAGTTACCTTTTGTATTTTCCGCTTCCTGTCCCAACAGGTGTCCAGCGGAAAACCTCCAGGTGTATGCTGTCAGGATGACTTCAAGAAAAGGAATTGGGGGGGGCGTGGCCTGGAGTGAATCCGAGACGGCAGCGTTTGCTTAGGCTCCGCTCGGCAGAGACTCTCAGCAACAATAAAGCAAGCAGCGGAGGTTGTTAACTTACCACACGGCAAGCTAAACCTCTCAAGTACATGGCGGCAGCGAGAAGAAAGACCTCCAAAGCGATACCGGCACGCTTGGAGGAGTTTTTTGCACCGCGCGGCTCTCTCCCAGAAATGGCGGCCGAAGATACGCCGGATGCAGCCACGGGAACCCGGTAAGAGACTCCCGCAGGTCCCTGATCCCGAGACCCACAGAGAGGGAAGAGGAAGATAGCGGGCAAAAGGGGCCAAGGGGAGCAGGAAGAGAAGAGAGAACCCCTATAGGGGTGTCTAAGGCTAAAGTCCCCCCCCCCTCACAAGCCGAAGCACTAAAAACAAAATGGCGCCGGCAGCTGCACAGACCACGCATTCTGCTTCTAGCAGCCCGGCCAAACAGAGGCAGAGACTGCTAGAGGATATGGAGGGAGAGAGCCCCACACTAGCGGACCTAACGGCAGTCCACCCTGCATACAGCCCAAAAAACAAGTCGGTACATACGGCGGTGCCTCAAAAAACTGCTCCCCTCAGAGGAAAATGGCGCCTATATCTTTACCACTGCAGGACGTTTTTCCTGTTCTAGACAGCCCATCCAAACAAAGGCAAGGCCCATTAGATGTCATAGAGGCAGAGGGAGAGCTCTCAGATGTCACCATGCCCCAATCTGCCTACGACGGTGAAATCATCAACCTGTCCGCCTCAGACAAGCCGGCGTCAGAATCTTACATTAAAGAGGCGATACTAGCCTTGAGAAACACATTACAAGTGGACTTGAAAAGTCTGTCACACCACGTTGATAAGTCAATCTCTGAAGTTAACACCAGAGTAAACAACACCGAGATTAAAATGGAGGAGCTGGTAAAGTCGCACAATGAACTTATCGACGCCCACTATGTGTTAGAAGGGACCGTCACTAAGCTTCAAAATAAATTGGTCGATTTAGAGGACAGGAATAGACGTAACAACGTCAAAATCCGCGGCGTCTCTGAAAAAATTTCCAACGATGAAATCTTTAAATATGTCACGGGCCTGCTCCAGAAACTGCTCCCGAATCTCCCAGAGCATGAGCTTAAGATAGATAGAGCCCATAGGCTCCCGCTGCCGAGATTCTTGAAAGACAGCAGTCCTAGAGACATTATAGCGAGAATTCACCACTTCAGCACAAAAGAGGCTCTTATGCAAGCTGCAAGAAAAATGAAAACCCTCCCTTCCCCATACACCGACATCCGCCTGTTCATCGACCTATCTCAAGCAACAATGGAGGCTAGACGGAGCTTCGCTCCCATAACTTTAGCCTTGAGAGAGGCGAACATTCCTTACAGGTGGGGTTTTCCCACGAAAGTTATTATTAACAGAGAGAACACAGCCCACATACTCCATGATTTCGCTTCAGCCAAAGAAACTCTTACATCGTGGGGCCTAAAATTAAAGGATCCCCCACCGACTCGTATGCCGAACCCCCCGGGAAAGCCCCGAGACAGAAGTTCAGAAGACCATAACGGCCGACACATGAGGGGAAAATAAAAAGGAAAAGAAA
This sequence comes from Eleutherodactylus coqui, assembly GCF_035609145.1. NCBI lineage: Eukaryota > Metazoa > Chordata > Amphibia > Anura > Eleutherodactylidae > Eleutherodactylus > Eleutherodactylus coqui. Next base: position 97,097,165 of record NC_089845.1, on the reverse strand, counting down.
GAGGAAAAAAAAAAAAAAGAGAGGAGATCTACTCACTTCCATCTCCACTGCTACAGAGATCTGGCAGTCTAGAGAGTCAGACTGATCACCCACGTGAACTGTAACTTACCCCCAGATGAACCAGCAAGCGACCGCTTGCCACCTTTCCTTCATTGTTTTTTGCTGTTTCTTTATCCCCAACAGCAAATTGATGTTTTCTAATCGTTTGCTTTGCAAGAATATGATTTCCTGTGTAACTATTTACTGTTCTCTATTCAGTTATGTTTTGTTAGGCATCTCTATCTTTGTATGGTTCCTGTCTCTTAGCTCCGAAGTGCCTAAACCAACAATATGGCTATGAAAATTTTATCGTTGAATGCCAACGGGTTGAATCTCCCTCAGAAGAGAAGCTTCGTGTGGAAGGAGGCTGTTCGCAACGCCATTGACATAGTATGTATACAGGAGACACACCTGTTAGACATAGACACTACACGCATGTCCCACGGGAAATACCCTCGCGCCATATTCGCATGTGCCCCGAAAAAGCGGGCGGGTGTGATGGTGGCGTTTGGCAAAGCTACCCCATTTAATATCACAAGACAAATTTGTGACCCTGAGGGCCGCTATATAATTCTAGTGGGAGAATTGAGAGGCAATCCAATCACTCTAATTAACACTTATGTCCCAAATAAAAAACAGCATAGTTTTCTAAATAAGCTTATGAGGGTCGTCCGCAGGGTGGCGAAAGGTGCGCTGCTTTTATGCGGCGATTTCAACTCAACACCAGATAGCTCCATTGACTCCACCCGTCACTCCGGAAGGATGGGAACCGACCTAAACCGGTGGCTTCGCGGGCAGGCTCTTTTTGACACTTTCCGGTGCTTAAACGCCGCATCCAGGGAGTACACGTTCTTCTCTCCTCGCCACAGAACGTTCTCACGCATTGACCTATGTCTGGTTGACAAACAGCTTATAACAGCGGTAGTCAAAGCAGAGATAGGTACAGCTTCCTGGTCAGACCACGCTCCGATAATAACATCTATTGCCGTGGGTGGGCACAGACAATCGGCCAGAACGCGGAGAAACAACGTGTACCTAATGAAAATCCCCGATTACAGGTCTGAAATCTTAAAAAATATGGAGGAATTTTTTGCTTTAAACGACACCCCCGACATGGATCCCCGATCTTTGCGGAACGCCCATAAGGCGTTTATGAGGGGAGTACTTATCAAGTTGGGGGCCAGGTATAAAAGAAAAAAGTTGGAAAAGACAGAGGCCTTATTGTCAGAGATTCAGAGACTAGAGGGCGAGGTACGAAATAACCCCACCTCGCAGCCTCTTAAGGAATTATTTCATGCAAGACTGGAGTTACGCAAGATCTTGCAGGATGATTTCGACAGAGAGGTTGCGTCCCGCAGGGCCAATATCTACTCTTCACTGAACAAGCCATCCAAATGGATGGCTAAATTACTCAAGAAAAAGACACCCAGATCTACCATCCCATTTGTGTGGAATTCGTCAAAAAAGGAATTTAAGATCACCCACCCAAAGCAGATAGCAGACAGGTTCCGGTCCTATTATAGTGACCTGTAGAACTTAAAAAATGATCCAACCTCTATCCAACCAAACAAAACAACAATTGACAACTTCCTGAGCAAATTAAACCTCCCAAACATCACCAACGCACAAGCATCAGAATTAGACAGGGAAATGTCGGTATCCGAGGTGATTGAAACAATCACCAACATGAAAAACCAAAAAGCCCCGGGCCCCGATGGGTATTCCTCAGAATACTATAAACTATTCTCCGGTGTGCTATCCCCCTACTTAGTCAAATATTTCAACGTGACCATGAAGTGCGGTTCGTTCCCAGCCAAAGCGGGCAAACCCCCAGATGACCCATCAAACTTCCGCCCGATCTCTCTACTAAACTCGGACGTGAAAATATATGCTAAGACCCTTGCAACAAGACTACTCGAGATCCTTCCCGGAATAGTACACTCCGACCAGGTCGGTTTCGTGAAGGGGAGGCAGGCCCCGGATAGCACCCGCAAGGCCCTCAACCTTTTACATTCTTTAAAGCTATCTCGCACCCCAGCGGTCATGTTAGCCCTTGATGCCGAGAAGGCTTTCGACCGCGTCCATTGGGACTATGCCTTCCAAACTCTGGCCAGATTCGGCTTTGGTGACGGGATGCGGCGTGCTATCCGGGCCCTGTACTCTACACCGTCAGCGAGGGTGCTTGTGGACGGCACGCTCTCGGAGACCTTTAGAATAACGAACGGAATGAGGCAGGGCTGCCCCCTTTCCCCTATTCTGTACGTCCTCTCGATTGAGCCTCTGGCGGAAGCCATCCGGCTATCCCCTGAAATAAGGGGCATTCCTCTGAATCTCCGCCAGCACAAGATCGGTCTCTTTGCAGACGACGTCATCCTCACCTTGACGCGCCCGCTTAGCTCCTTAAGAGCAGCCCAGCGGGTTCTAGATACATTTAGCACCGTTTCACAATACAAGCTTAACATAAATAAGTCCATAGTTTTGGGCATTAACACCCCCAGAGAACTTAAAAAAGCAATTAAAAAAGAATTTCCCTATGAATGGAGGGATGGAAGTCTGCCTTACCTAGGCATTTCCTTGACCCCTGACGTGGCCGATCTTGAGAAAACAAATTACCCCCCACTGTTAGCACAGGTGCAGGGGGAGCTGGACCGTATGCCGGGACTCAACCTCTCCTGGTTCGGTAGAATCATGTCCTATAAGATGGTTCTCCTACCTAAGATTCTTTATTTTTTCAGGGTCCTGCCGATTGCTTTGTCTCACTCCACACTAACCAAACTCCAGAGACAGGTGTCAAACTTTGTCTGGGGGGGTAAGAAACCTCGAATAGCGCTGCCTATACTGTCCATGCATCGCGACAGAGGCGGAGCCGACATCCCAGATCTGGAAAAATACTATAGAGCGTCCCTCCTGAATCAAACTAGATATCTAATCTCGGAAGGGGATGGGACGGGGTGGGTGGGGATGGAGAATAGTTTTGCCAAGCTCTCATCGGGTAGCTCATTGCTATTAGCAGCGTCCCTAGAATCTATGTCTGCAGTGCTACCGCAAAAAACAAATCTAAAAATAAATATTCAGTCACTATCTCCCACTACAGTCTCATCACTCAGGATGTGGAACGTGTTGACAATGAAGGCAGCGGTAACTAGTTCGGCGGTACGGCCTGTTATCCCTCTGGAGACTCTGGGCGTGTTTGTCCCGGAACTGGACTTGAGGGACTGGATAGAGAAGGGGATTCTGACAGTCTCTGCTTTACTATCAGATAACTCTGTGAAATCCTTTACAGAACTAAGCAATACGCACGGCCTGGACAGCCACGACCTATTTAAGTATTCTAGGGTCGCCCATTTTCTTACCAGATCTCTCATACACACAGTAAAGATTCCACGTGACATCATAACCAGACTTAACTCATCACCCAATTTGAAAAAATCAGAAACTAGGTTTTTTTACGACACGTTGACAGGCAACAATAACCTCTCTAAGAGAACCCACCTGTTAAACTGGGAGAGGGAACTGGATCGGGTGATCCCTCTGGATGCTTGGAGAAATGCCTTCAAACTAGCCGGAAAGTCCACTAAAGGACTAGGCATATTGGAGGTTCAGTTAAAGATTGTAATGAGGTGGTATTACTCTCCTGCGCTTTTACACAATAGATTCAAAAGGGGCGATGGCCTTTGCTGGAGAGGATGCAACCAGATAGGCACCCTTTCACACATCTTCTGCTTGTGCCCCAAACTCTCTAATTACTGGCAATCTATACTAAACCTCCTTGATAGAGTTTTGGGAGTTTGTGTTCCAAGAACGCCCATGCATATATTGTTGCTTGTCGGCCTGGAGGACATTCCTTTACCAGCCAGATTTCTGGTGGGGCACGCCTTGATGACCGCTAAAGTCCTTATTGCACAACACTGGCGTGGCCCAGATCCGCCAAATACCAACGAATTTAAAAACCGTATGTCAGAGCAGAGGGTGTTTGAAAGATGGTTGGCATTCAGAGATGACAGGTTGGTGAGGCATGAGGAGATGTGGAGCAGATGGAAGGAACCACTTTAACCCCTTTTTCTTGCAGCATAGACAACCTTAGATGCCATTTGATGTTTTTCTGTGTTACGTTTCTACCCTTTTCCTGTTGCCGTAAGGAGCACAATATCTGTGCATATAGATGTTTATACGGACAAGAACTTGTTTCCACGTTGACAATCCGGGGCATTCGCCAAGGACACAATCTCTAACGTGTCAGTTACAAATAAGGAGAATGAAGCAATTCACCTACAGTTTATTTCCATAAAATGCTCCTTTATTTTTTTTTTTCTTTTCCCGCCCTCTGTCTGTAATTGATATAAGCATGTTGACTCCTGTATAACACGTATTCATTTATAATCAATAGAGATGAGCGAACGTACTCGGATAAGCACTACTCGTCCGAGTAATGTGCCTTATCCGAGTACCGCTGTACTCGTGCTGTAAGATTCGGGGCGCTCCGCGGCTGACAGGTGAGTCGCAGCGGGGAGCGGGGCAGAGCGGCCGGGAGAGAAGGAGAGAAAGATCTCCCCTCCGTTCCTCCCCGCTCTCCCCTGCAGCTCCCCGCTCCGCAGCGCGTCCCGAATCTTTCAGCACGAGTACAGCGGTACTCGGATACGGCACATTACTCGGACGAGTAGTGCTTATCCGAGTACGTTCGCTCATCTCTAATAATCAATAAAAATCTAATGTTTAAAAAAAAAAAAAAGAAAAGGAATTAACAGGTAGGACCTAATTCCTGTCTTTTTGGAATTCTACATTTCTTATTATTTTACTGCACATATGAGCCAGTTGTAACACTGTAACTTCTAGAATAATTATTTAGGAAACTACAAGATATGCAATATGTATTTATTATTCTACTTACTCACTGCATTTGATGCAATCACAGCACATCGATACCGCATTATATTCGATTGTTATGGGGTATCTTTAGTTGTTTTTGTATTGTTTGACAAAAACCATTTACACAACTAATATCCATACCAATGTGGTAAATCTAGAAATGATTGTTACATTACTGACACTACTGAGTTTACAATACTGAATAGAAACAGCCAATTTCAGCTGTAAAGCAAAGGATAAGTGAGGCAATCCATATGTGCAGCTACTTATTGTGACAATGTTGCCATACTTGAAATATTATAGAAAAAAATATTCCATCTAGCCAAACCGCTCACACCCCACTTTATTATAGGGGCCGCGGGGGTGAGCAGGGGGTTGCGGAGGGGATCGGGAGGGAGAGAGAGATCTCTCTCACTCTCCACCCCGCTCCCCTTCGCCCCCCGCGCTGCCCCCCGAATCTTCAGGGATGAGCCAGCAGGTACTCGAAAAAGGTGATGCTCTCTCTCGTAAATCGCCTTAACGAGTATGCTCGCTGATCTCTAAACATAATCTTAATTTCTTAGGTTTCTCTGTTCATCTTGAATCAGAGTAAGGGAAAGAAATGAAGATAGTTCATGAAAACTTTTATAAATCAGCAAAAAAAAGTTTAACATATTGCGTTAGAAAACCGTCTGGGACTAAACTTACTGCTTAATGGAGGAATAGGAAGACAGTGAGGCCAGACACATGTATCAGTACTGGTATACAAACAGTATCCGCCTAGCTCTCTTGTATTTACCTCGTTGAGCGGCTCAATAATCACTACAAGGAATCCTCTTTCGGGAAGGATTTTAGCAGTCCTGCAATCATCCAAGAAAACCCCTAATGTTAAAACGTTGAAATCTGAGGAAAATTGCAATTGTGTGCACTATAAAAAAAAAAGGAGTTAGTAGTTATGTTTGCTCTCCATTTTCCTGCATAGTACCATATGTATATCCGCTGATGAACTCATCAACTATCTATATGGGGAAAATGTGTTGAGCTTGGATGTGGTGTTGGTCTTAGGCCACATGTCCACGGTCGTTTTTTCAATGCATATTATGCATGTGATGCTCGGCCGCATAATACGTTGTGAAGGAAGTCAATGAAAGTCAATGGACTTCCATTGATCTATGCACATAGGTGTATTGACACTCTTTGTGGATATGTGCAAGAAATAGATCGCAGCATGCTCTATTTCTCTGCATACCTATGCAGAGTGAGCCCTATACTTTTGTATGGGCAATGTATGCAACGCTATCCATATGCAATACGCTGCATATCGGTGACGATTCATACGCAATCCTGCTATAAAACAGACTACGGAAAAAAAGACAGAGTCACACTGTGCCACTGCACATGACTGTGTGTGCGAGATATGTGGGCATGGGCAGTACACTCGCTGCCCATATACGGTCTCAGCCAGCAGAACAATCACCGGTACACTATCGGTACACCCGTGGACATGAGGCCTTAGGGTTTTGTAGGGTTACAGTAGGGTTAGCCTCCATTGAGTGGGGTGCTCTTATCAGGTCAATTACTCCACAGGTAGGCATGGTGATCGCAGCGCCTTTTATGGGGATAGTGTGCTATCAGAACATCACCTCCAATTTAGGCTGATTATCCCTGGAAAGTCATCTACTTATGTGGTAACACGAACATCAGAGAGTAAATCAACAAACTGCGAGTACTGCAGAAATACTAGCTGCATGACCCTGAGTGCGCTCTCACATATACATGCATTCACAAAACCCTGCGTTACAAATCGCAGCATTTTACCGTGATTTTAAGCAGCGTTTTTGAATGCATTGTACAGCGTTTGACAGCATTCTTTGACACACCTTATCATTGTGATGGGTGATGAGGTGTGTTAAAAAGTGCTAGAACATGCAAAAATAGAGCAGACAACACTCAAAAATTGCGTCATTAAAGTGCAGGTCTACGAAGTTGCATTGAAATCAATGGAGGCGTTGTACCGCAATAAGTGCGACGCTTCAAACGCTGCACTATTCGCGGTAAAAAGCGGGCTGTGTGAGAGCAGCCTAAAACAATACTAGAGATGAGCGAGCACACTCGTTTAAGGCAGATACCCGAGCGAGCACCTCCCTGCACTCGCCCGCCGCCCCCCTGCATTTGCTCGGACAAGTAATCAGTTACTAGAGAGGACCGATGCTCGCTCGAGTATCTGCCTTAAACGAGCGTGCTCGCTCATCTCTAAACGATACATATATTTTTTGTTTATTACTATTTTGTGTGCGTAAATTGTGGTTAATAATGTTTTGAAATATTTCTATGGCTGCCCTCACACAGCAGCCGGATTCTGCACGCAGGTTCCCACAGCGGATTTCTGCTCTGACCACGGCTGGCAGCCGCCATCAGGCATGCATGGTACTGATTTTTTTCAAATGTTTAATTTTTCCGCGCCGTCGCTAGGCGAGGACATGGGTACCGGCGACCTTTCCGCAATGTCATTGTGGAAGGGCCGTGGATCGGACAGCTTCCATTTACGTCAATGGAAGCCATCCATGAGTAATCCACACAAAAATGGAGCATGCTGCGATTTTTCCTCCACAAGCAAAAATCGCTATTGATTTATGCTTGTGCAAGAAGAATCGATTTTTCATGGCATGCTATGGACGGATTCCACAGCCAAACACACCCATGTGCAGGGGGCCTAATAAAGGAGTATATTTTTAAAAGGGGTAAGTGCTTTGTTGTTGGTCCCCAATATTGCAGTGATATTTACTAACACCTACAATTACTGCTGGCATGAAGATACTTCAGAGTGATGAACTTGTTGCTTTCTTGATATAAGGCCGGTCTCACACAATCGGACTGGAATGGCGGATTCCGCGGTAATACGCTGTGCAATCAAGTGCATGGGATTACACAGTTCCGCTCACATTAGCGGGTCAGAATTGCATAATCCACTTGTGGAAAATAGAACGTAGCATGTTCTATTTTACCGAGGATATCTGCGACATACAGCCCATTGTGCTCCATGGTCGCAGATATACCCGCAGCCCATACACAATTACGTATCATTGCTAAGCAACGGCACGGAAAATACAAACAAAGAAAAAAAAGCCTTTCTGCGCATGACCGCCTGCAGTCTGTGCCGTCTCTGCTGACAGACTCTTCATCACACGGACGACTAAAACGCTGCGGGACATGTGGTCGTGTGAATGAGACCTTACAGAGAGGGTTATTGAAATGTATTGAACTGTTCAACTGGGAGAAAAATGAACGTTCTTACGTTCCTTCCTACGTTTACCTTTAAACTTTCTTACATTTACCTTTTTTGTAAATTTTTGGACTTTTCAAAATTGGTAACACTGGCAACATTCATTTTTCATGAGATCTACTCAAATTAGGGACCGCAGATTGTGGCAAAAATGTCACAATAATATTATTGTGGCAAAAATGAGATGATTGGGTCTCCGCCCTGTGCCTTTATAAAGACATGTAGGAGGCCTCTTAGTTCCTTACGGGTTACCCCATTGTAGGTTAACACGACTGAGGTTTGACTCCACCTGAAACCAAATACCACTTCACTAACTAGCAAGTGCGGTTCTGTGATATTTTCACCACATTAAGCTCCTGATCTTCTGTCCGTACGGCCAGAGAAACGCGTCGGAGCTTCTACCCTGTTTCCCCGAAAATAAGACGCGTGTTATATTAATTTTTGCTCCCAAATATGCGCTACGTCTTATTTTCAGGGGGTGTCTTATTTTTCAATGAAGAAGAATTCACATTTATTGTTTAACAAAAAAACCGAACATTTATTGCCGTATATACTGCACAGTACCGTAGTTGTCACGACAAACCAATATAGCTAGACAAACTGTGAAAACAAAGCAAAAATTACTCAATGACAGTCATGTCATCATTTTCTGGCACATCATCATAAACATCTGAACCCGGAATCTCCTGCTGAATTTCTTGTCACTCCATTTCTTGTAAAATCTTCGGGCCAAAGCAGGAAGGATTTTGCCCCAAGAATCTTCCATGATTCCTTTCTTGTACTCAATGGAATAGCTCTTTCTTTTTGCACTCATGTCTAGGGGTAAAAATATATGGTAGCAACATTTTTTATTTCTTGTACTTTAGACTCTTCAGCAAAAAAGCAGACACCCCCTATTGAATCAAAATGACACACAAAAAATAAGAGCTGTAAAGTACCTGGCTCCCACACACTGTCTGGAGACTGTAATGCTCACCCCCTAAGGCTGGAAATACACTCTGTGAGAACCCAGCCTTAAGAATCACACATATGGTTGCCTGACTTACACACAGAGCCATAAAAAAAAGTATTGACCTGCAGACAGAAGTTCCTGTACCACTTGTAAGCAGGGATGGTATTGCAGCTTCCGGCCACCAGGGGGAGCTCATCACAGCAGACGTGTGCAGCAGCAAGAGAACGATAGTATGGGGTTTTCCAGCCAGCAAGGGGAGCTTACAATAGCACACTTGTACAGCACAGGAGGAGGTAGGAGACAACGGGGATGGCAGCAGGGGACAGGCCTCTTGACTTGCCTGCACACTTTAGTATGCCTTATTATCGGGGTGTGCCTTATATTAGCGATTTCTGCAAATTTCTTAATGTGTCTTATTTTCGGGGGTGCCTTATTTTCGGGGAAACACGGTATATATTTGAGCATTTTAAATTCGACTATGCAGAGTTCTGTCATTTACAACAGAGCATCCTAATATCATACTTTGAAGCATTAACCCCTTAGTGACAGCGCTATCGTCTTTCTACGTCCTGCTGTCGGACGTGTCCATACAGCACGGGCGTCAGCTGTTTATTACAGCTGACACCCGCGGGCAATAGCTGCGGTCGTCCGTTCGCGGCTATTAACCCTTTAAATGCCCCGAATGCGGTAAGATCGGGGGAGCCGTGCAGGTGTCATGGCAGCCGGGGGCGTAATGAAAGGCCCCAGGGTTGCCTTAACAGACTGCCTATCAAGCCATCCCCGTGGGGTGGCTTCATAGGCTGCCTGTGAAATAGCAGTATGACGTAATGATATAGCATTACGTCATACTGCAGGAGCGATCAAAGCATCGCATGTTAAAGTCCCCCAGGGGGACTTCAAAGTAAAGTAAAAAAAAAAATCAATAAAGTTTTTTTTAATGGTAAAAAAAAAAAGTTATAAAAGTTTAAAACACCCTTCTTTTGCCATATCTATTATTAAAAAATCTAAATCAAAAAATAAAAATATGTATTTGATATCGCCGCGTCCATAAAAGTCCAATCTATCAAAGTAGTTCATTATTTTTCCTGCACAGTGAACGTCGTCCAAAAAAAAATAAAGAACGCCAGAAATACACTTTTTTAGTTACCCCGTCTCCCAGAAAAAAATGCAATAAAAAACGATCAAAAAGTCGTATGTATTCAAAATTGATACTATTGGAAACTAAAGAACATCCCGCAAAAAATGAGCCCTTGCTCAACTACGTTGACGGAAAAATAAAAAAGGTATTGCGCGCACAAAATGACCGCAGAAAATAATTGAAAAAAATTAAATATCTTTTTAAAAAAAATGCAAGTACTACAGCAAAAAAAACACATAAGTTTGTTATCGTAGTAATCATACTGACCCATAGAATAAAAATATCAGGTCGTTTTTGTTGCAGTTTGTGCGCCGTAGAAACAGGACGCACCGAAAGATGGTGGAAAGTCGTTTTTTTTCCATTTCTCTCCGCTAAGAATTTTTAAAAAGTTTTTCAGTAAATTATATGGTACAATAAATAGTGCCATTGAAAAATACAACTCATCCCGCAAAAAACAAGCCCACATACAGCGACGTCGATGGATAAATTAAGGAGCTACGATTTTTTAAAAGGGAGTAGGAAAAAACATAAATGGAAAAAAGCAAAAAAGCTCCGTCACTAAGGGGTTAAGGTTTTTTTTTGAGCATCCAATATATCTACATACAATTGGAACATCAATCCAATAGTTTTGTAGAATACTGTTCAGTCTGTACCACTTCGTAGGTCTGGTATACCCGTCCTCGGTACCCCTCTGAGGGCCTTTGCTGGACACCACTAAGGGTGTTACGTGGCTGCGAAACACATTGACAGCCTCTTTAGCGATTATCATCAAGCACTCTTTACATCTTTGGCTCCTTGGTTGTGGACGTTTGGCCACAGTCTTCAACCTCCATTCTGAGGGCTAGGGTCAGACACCACAACGAGGCACTAGCTAGCCTGGTGATATTTTTGAAGGGGGTCTTTCCAGCTAATAATCCCCCTTTTACTGGTCCCTACCATCCATCAGGGCCGTATTACCCCTTTTTTTTACATCATAGGCCTCACACAGGAACGATTAGCAGTAATGGGAGACGCTCAGATAGCCGCTCTATCGCTGTGCTCAAAGTTTTCGAGCGGTGTCTGTTCTATTTTTGAGCATTTAACGCTCCTCATCAATGATGAAGCATGCTAAAAGCTGCCGTTGACCGCAGCATCGCTGCAGCCGAAAACAGATGTAAACCGCGTCAAAGCGCTGGGATTAAAATCATGGCGCTACCCGCAACACATATGTGAGGGAGGCACTAGGGTTTTGTTCACCTTTTACCATGGTTCCTTTTTTGCCATAGAATCTAGGTGTATATGTCTTTGTCCTTCACACCCCATGGCTTTAATTAATTATCAATAAAACATTTTTTTTAGGTTTTCTTTCTGTATGGTTTATATTCTGTGAATTATAATTTAACGTTTCCTTAAAGGGGTTGTCCCGCGCCGAAACAGTTTTTTTTTTTTTTCAATAGCCCCCCCGTTCGGCGCGAGACAAACCCGATGCAGGGGTAAAAAAAACAAACCGTTCAGTACTTACCCGAATCCTCGCGCTCCGGTGACTTCTTACTTACCTTGCGAAGATGGCCGCCGGGATCTTCACCCTCGGTGGACCGCAGGTCTTCTGTGCGGTCCATTGCCGATTCCAGCCTCCTGATTGGCTGGAATCGGCACACGTGACGGGGCGGAGCTACGAGGAGCGGCTCTCCAGCACGAGCGGCCCCATTCAGAAGGGAGAAGACCGGACTGCGCAAGCGTGTCTAATCCGGCGATTAGACGCTGAAAATTAGACGGCACCATGAAGACAGGGACGCTAGCAACGGAACAGGTAAGTGAATAACTTCTGTATGGCTCATAATTAATGCACAATGTACATTACAAAGTGCATTAATATGGCCATACAGAAGTGTATACCCCCACTTTGTTTCGCGGGACAACCCCTTTAAGCCTCTCTGGCTCTGTGTAACCTATTTCAATAAGACATGTAGAAACTGATTTTTAAGGCATGCATTTTCTTTGGCGTTACCATATTTTTGTCCACCCCCTGTACATTCACCTGAGTTCTGTCATTACTTATCATCGATGAAAAAAAAACCTGATGACTCAATAATGGCCTGAGAAACCACTTTCACATAATTTATACTACGATATGCACTCAGAAAATCATGCATCGTGCAGAATTCAATAGGCTCATCAGAGAGGGGAGTTTGCTATCAAAGGAAGCCCGTTAAATTAAAATTTTGATGGCCTAGTAGCAGAGACACTTAGTCCATATACATAACCTTATAGTTATCTTCCCCTCGATTCCCTGCCTGTCAAATCTTTGCTATAAAGCATTTGCAGGAATAGATGGTGTCACATTGTGTTGGCTTTTCCTTTGCCCTTGTGCCATAAAGCCATAAAGAATCATTTGACGGCAGCATTGATAGCGAGGGAAAGTCTGTAACTTATAAGTATATTGACTAACATATTCAGTCGGCAAAGATCAGCCATTTGGAACACTAAGCTAAGCAGTACAGAGCTACGGATGGATTACAGATTTTGTGCTAAGGTCTGTGCTCTTTGGAGCATTTTGCAGAGCAGAACTATTTTGCCTCTTACGCATTTAGGACTACAAATGTGGAGCATACATAATGCTTATTCAAAGTAATGGACCGTGGCTTAAACAAGTTCCCAGATTGAGTTTTACAATGTCCAAAAGCAAGAGAGTTGCAGCAAGTGCATGTTTTTTTTAATAAAGCTATTGATCATTGGTTCAACCTATTTGCAAGTTAATGGCATTATTCGTCATGGCCAACAATAATGACAGACTGCATATTAGTACATTTCAAAGATCAACTGGAAGAAAAAAAGTGACACCATAGAAACATTATTCTGGAAATGGTGGGTTGTGAAATCTGCTGATTTGTTGTTGTTTCATTTCTTCTTGTGAGGACACTCTTTATAATATTTGGAGGAGGGAAAGGAGCTCTGCAGGTACAATTGCTTTTAAGATCTTCTTTCATGACTCTCTCGTAATGTCTTTGATGTAATCTATACTCATTTTCTCAGAGACATTTCAAACCATCCACCTTTTTTTGCCCTTTGGAATGACTAATTCTGTTCTTTTGGTTCATTTACTCTCTGTATTGCTTTTTGCAACCTTTACAACCACTTGCTGTCTTCCTACATTACTGTTGTATGTCAAATAACTGCCAATTTTGTCTGTGCCTCCACAGCCTCTGTCCCAAAATGGATTTTTTTAGTCCCATATTTTAAAGTGAGACTATGTAATTCTCAAGTGTTCTTGTATGGCAGCTATGAGCCAAATGTGGTAGGTCGTTGATCAATGAAGGGCTTGTGACAATTTTTTGACTATTGGTGTAAGGAGGTATTCCTTTTTTAAGCCCAAAAATGTCTGCGTCTTCATCATGCGTGCCATTGGGTGTGGAGACTTCAATCTCACTGGTGTTCATTCACTAAATGATGCATCACTAATAGCCATTTCTGTCAAAGCAAGTCTTCTGTCACATATTGCTCCTGAGACCTGTACTTCCATGGATTTCACAGATGTTGATTGATTGAGCTGCCTAAGTGCGTGGATTGCTCCAGCCAGCCAATGTTCACTGGTCTGTGCAAATAAGTTGCAGCCCCATTTGCTGGAGGGTGATGAACATTTATCCATTATTTCTTTCCCTCTCAGTACTTGGTGTTTAGTGCCATGCATGATGTTTGGAGATGTTGTGTGAGCTGCACAATGTTCTGATTGGGGTTTCCTTTTCCCTGTGAGGTGAGCAGACTTTTGGTGGGAGCAATGTCTTATTCGGTGACTGTCTGTAGGTCTTGACTATACTAGGTGTGAACTGTCCTGTTCAGTGTTTTAGTAGGTGTATATTTTGTATTTCCCTTGTATGGTGTTCCTGCTCATTACCATCTAGGGTGAGAAAGTTGGCTCCTAGGTTCCAGTGTGAGCCCGTCCCTATCAAGACGATCTCCCCACCTGTAGGCAGGGTCCTCCTTTCTTTTGTTGCAGTTGTGTTGTTAGTGTAGGGACTAACAAAACAATGAGGACCCTTGACTTGGGCTTTTGAGCTTATCTGTTTTGGCCAAAATAAAAACCGATACCTCATACTAACTAATTAGTCACTCCATTTGCCTATGTCTATTAATTCATTGGTAAGTATTTAGCCTCTGTTTTCCCTATATGTGTTTGCATGCACATCTGGTTTATGTATGTTCGATATCCAGTTGTGTATACACGTCCCAACTCCCCTCTCATTTCTTTTGAAACTTTTGTACGTTTTTTGTTAATGATTTTGAGTAATGTCAAATGGCAAACTGATGGTTAATTTCTGGGTAATTATGCACATTTTTTTCTGAATGCCAGAATGTCTGTCTGATGCAAATATCCAAATGTTCATTCCAAATAATCGATCCATAACAATTCTGAAGCTGTATTTTTCCATGGCTGCTGAAGAAGGGCATTAAGTATGTTTCACTACCACAAAGTCAAGCATTTTCTCGCTTAGCATATCCATTACTGTGTATACGCAGTATTTGTACCGTGACTGAGGCTATCACATTGCCAATCCCTAGTTATACAGTACACCGTGGTTTTGACTTGGCGTCCTCCTTTATTTTTGGCTGTTCAGCCCTCCATGCTATCTATGTCAATAGCCAGGAATAAAAACAAGGACTGATACCTATAATAGGATTTTTCTGAAATACCTATGAGCCCTAGGATGTCAAATAGTTCCCTAACTTTTTGAAAATTAAGCCTGCTAAAAAGTATAGAAGCAGCAGAAAGTATGTTTCCGGCTGCATACTTACCTATTTTTGGCTTTCAAATATTGTTGGACTAGTCACAGAGACGGAAAAAGTCTATAGACTAAATTATTTGGCCCTTGTCACAGTTCTAGACTAAAATGTATATACTTTAATGGAAAATTAAACAGTTATAGACAAATATTGTTGGCTTTCAAATATTTTAAAATTGTGACCCTGGTAGCATTACCCTGTCATCTTACAGCATGACCCTTCAAGCGTTTTGGTGAATGAGTGAACAGGCTAATTGCATTTGTCATCCATTTTACATTTGACTTTTAAAATGAGATTGTCTAAACATGTCTCAAACACTAGCAATTTTCGTTGGTCTTGGGTTCTTCACTGCTTACTGGTTGAATTTCCATATCCGGAAAAAGGGAGGTCAGGTCAAATACTTCAGAATCATCAAGGCTGGGTAGCTCTGGAATGTAATTTGAATTATTAATGCCCTCAGATGTGTCTGTATCCTCGCCTAAGCTGTTTTCCAAGTACTCTGGAGGTGTGTTGACATCAGGATTAATAGGTGATATCGGTTAAACTCCATGGAAAATGTCATCCACTTCTACATCAGCTTGTCCTGGTTTTAGGTGAGGTCTCTTTTCATTGGTGATTTGAAATCTGCACTGAATGTTTTCTTTCTTCAAAGCCGGTACTCAATAGGAGTTGGCATCAAGGGATGGGAGAAATGCCTACCGCTGGCAATTGGACTGCAGATATCAAGTGATTGCTGAACGTGCGTTTATGCCATCACCACAATTGAATGAGCTGGTGTATATTCAGTTTTGGTCCCAATGTCACAGAATCGTTTGTGATGTGTAATTCCACCTCCATTTCTTCTTCTGCTGTAATGTTCACTGTGCTGCTTTGAGCAGTAGATCCTACATTTCTGTTCCATTTTATGGTATCATAGATTTTCATAGTAATATCCTATGGAAGGCTGAAAAAAGACATGTCCATCCAATTCAGCCTATTATCCCCCAATGTTGATCCAGAGGAAGACAAAAAAAATTCCAATGAGGCAGAAGCCAATTTTCCCCATTTAAGAGAGAGAAAATTCCTTCCCAACCCCAATCTGGCAATCGTAATAATCCTTGGATCTCCAACCCTTCGGAAGTAATCAGTGATATAACAGGTAATATTGTTACATTCAAGAAAGACATCCAGGCCCCTCTTGCACTCTTTTATCAAATGTGCCATCACCACGTCCTCAGGCAGAGAGTTCCATAGTCCAATCTGGTAATCGGAATAATCCCCAGATCAATAATCCCCTCCTTCATTTACTTTTGGAAAAATAAGGGGTGTGGCATCTCATCTCAATGGGCTAATGAACGTATGAGTTAGATAGGAATCCATTATGAAATGGCATGAGCAAAGCCAATATTAGTTATGTTTATTTTCCTCCAAAGTCTTCCATGCCTTAGGCTTTCATTGCTACTTTTTGCTTCCTCCTTCCAGCTGACCAAGTCTTTTGACTATCTGACATGTCAACAGTTTCCGAGAAGTGTAGTCACTAAGCATAGACCCTTCAATAGGAACATCTCAAGTGAATGATTGTGTTTGGGAGAGAACATGATGCAAACTTACAATGATGAAACGCTCAAATGTAAACCTGCAATGTAATTGTTAACTGTAGAGATGAGCGAACACCAAAATGTTCGGGTGTTCGTTATTCGGAACGAACTTCCCGCGATGTTCGAGGGTTCGTTTCGAACAACAAACCCCATTGAAGTCAATGGGCGACCAGAGCATTTTTGTATTTCGCCGATACTCGCTAAGGTTTCCTTGTGTGAAAATCTGGGCAATTCAAGAAAGTGATGGGAATGACACAGAAACGGATAGGGCAGGCGAGGGGCTACATGTTGGGCTGCATCTCAAGTTCACAGGTCCCACTATTAAGCCACAATACCGGCAAGAGTGGGCCCCCCCCCCTCCCAACAACTTTTACTTCTGAAAAGCCCTCATTAGCATGGCATACCTTTGCTAAGCACCACACTAGCTACAACAAAGCACAATCACTGCCTGCATGACACTCCGCTGCCACTTCTCCTCGGTTACATGCTGACCAACCGCCCCCCCTCCCCCCCACAGCGCACACCAAAGTGTCCCTGCGCAGCCTTCAGCTGCCCTCATGCCACGCCACACTCATGTCTATTTAGAAGTGCGTCTGCCATGAGGAGGAACCGCAGGCACACACTGCAGAGGGTTGGCATGGCTAGGCAGCGACCCTCTTTAAAAGTGGCAAGGCGATAGCCCACAATGCTGTACAGAAGCAATGAGAAATAGAATCCTGTGCCACCGCCATCAGGAGCTGCACACGTAGGCATAGCAATGGGGAACCTATGTGCCACACACTATTCATTCTGTCAAGGTGTCTGCATGCCCCAGTCAGACTGGTAATATGTACCTTAACAGTAACCGCGTTGGTGGTAATGTGGTGGTGACTGCGGACCTAGTAGCACGGTTGTATTTTGTTGGTTTTCGGAATGCGGCCAGGATTAAGTGGGCCGTGGCGGGGGGATGGTGTGGGGGCTCTCTTGTTGTGTCGGTAAAGGTGAAATTCTTGGACTGCCACCAGACGAACCAATGCAAAGGCACTTGCCAAGAATGTTTTCCCTGTTGGAGGAGGAGGGGGATGTTTTTGAGGCACTACGTGTCCTCTCCACGTGTCCGTGGTTATATGCACCTTAACAGTAACCGCGTTGGTGGGAAATGGCCTCGCCGCCATCATGTCTTTGGGAAGCCTCTGTTTCCACACCCCAGAGACATACCATTAGCAGCGGTATAGGCAGAGCCCAGAATTCGTAACATTTCAGCCGTAGCATTAGGACAGGCTCCACTAACATATCACTAGCAGCATTATAGGAGGAGCGCAGTCTTCGTTCCATGTCAGCAATAGTAGCACTCAAGACAGGCCCCAGTAACAATTCCGAAGCAGCAGTATAGCGGGAGCGCAGTCTTCGTTCCATGTCAGCAATAGTAGCACTCAAGACAGGCCCCAGTAACAATTCCGAAGCAGCAGTATAGCGGGAGCGCAGTCTTAGTTCCATTTCAGTAGCCTTAGTATAGCCAAGGCCCAAGTTACATTTATGTAGCTAAAGTGTAGGCCAACCCCACACACCTTTCTGTACCATGAGTGCAGGCGAAGAACATACAAATTGCTATGATTACACTGTAGGTGAGGGCCCCAAAAATTTGGTGTACCAACAGTACTAATGTACCTCAGTAAAAATTGGCCATGCCCAACCAAGATGGCAGGTGAATCGCTTTGGTTAATGTGGCTTAAGTGGTAACTAGGCCTGGAGGCAGCCCAGTGTAACGAAAAATTGGTTCAAGTTAAAGTTCCAACGCTTTTAAGCGCATTGAAACTTATAAAAATTGTTCAGAAAAATTATTTGAGTGAGCCTTGTGGCCCTAAGAAAAATTGCCCGTTCAGCGTGATTACGTGAGGTTTCAGGAGGAGGAGCAGGAGGAGGAGGAGGAATATTAGACACAGATTGATGAAGCAGAAATGTCCCCGTTTTGGATGGTGAGAGAGAACGTAGCTTCCATCCGCGGGTGCAGCCTACGTATTGCTTACGTATCGCTGCTGTCCGCTGGTGGAGAACAGAAGTCTGGGGAAATCCAGCCTTTGTTCATCTTGATGAGTGTCAGCCTGTCGGCACTGTCGGTTGACAAGCGGCTACGCTTATCTGTGATGATTCCCCCAGCCGCACTAAACACCCTCTCCGACAAGACGCTAGCCGCAGGACAAGCAAGCACCTCCAGGGCATACAGCGCTAGTTCAGGCCACGTGTCCAGCTTCGACACCCAGTAGTTGTAGGGGGCAGAGGCGTCACCGAGGATGGTCGTGCGATCGGCTACGTACTCCCTCACCATCCTTTTACAGTGCTCCCGCCGACTCAGCCTTGACTGGGGAGCGGTGACACAGTCTTGGTGGGGAGCCATAAAGCTGGCCAGGCCCTTAAAGACTGTTGCACTGCCTGGGATGTACATGCTGCTCGATCTACGCACATCCCCTGCTACCTTGCCCTCGGTACTGCGCCTTCTGCCACTAGCGCTGTCGGCTGGGAATTTTACCATCAGCTTGTCCGCAAGGGTCCTGTGGTATAGCAACACTCTCGAACCCCTTTCCTCTTCGGGAATCAGAGTGGGCAGGTTCTCCTTAAACCGTGGATCGAGCAGTGTGTACACGCAGTAATCCGTCGTGGCCAGAATGCGTGCAACGCGAGGGTCACGAGAAAGGCATCCTAACATGAAGTCAGCCATGTGTGCCAGGGTACCTGTACGCAACACATGGCTGTCTTCACTAGGAAGATCACTTTCAGGATCCTCCTCCTCCTCCTCCTCCTCAGGCCATACACGCTGAAAGGATGACAGGCAATCAGCCGGTGTACCGTCAGCAGCGGGCCAAGCTGTCTCTTCCCCCTCCTCCTCATCCTCCTCATGCTCCTCCTCCTCCTCCTGTACGCGCTGAGAAATAGACAGGAGGGTGCCCTGACTATCCAGCGGCATACTGTCTTCCCCCGCCCCCGTTTCCGAGCGCAAAGCAGCTGCCTTTATGGTTTGCAGGGAATTTCTCAAGATGCATAGCAGAGGAATGGTGACGCTAATAATTGTAGCATCGCCGCTCACCACCTGGGTAGACTCCTCAAAATTACCAAGGACATGGCAGATGTCTGCCAACCAGGCCCACTCTTCTGAAAGGAATTGAGGAGGCTGACTCCCACTGCGCCGCCCATGTTGGAGTTGGTATTCGACTATAGCTCTACGCTGTTCATAGAGCCTGGCCAACATGTGGAGCGTAGAGTTCCACCATGTGGGCACGTCGCACAGCAGTCGGTGCACTGGCAGCTTAAAGTGATGTTGCAGGGTGCGCAGGGTGGCAGCGTCCGTGTGGGACTTGCGGAAATGTGCGCAGAGCCGGCGCGCCTTTACGAGCAGGTCTGACAAGCGTGGGTAGCTTTTCAGAAAGCGCTGAACCACCAAATTAAAGACGTGGGCCAGGCATGGCATGTGCGTGAGGCTGCCGAGCTGCAGAGCCGCCACCAGGTTACGGCTGTTGTCACACACGACCATGCCCGGTTGGAGGCTCAGCGGCGCAAGCCAGCGGTCGGTCTGCTGTGTCAGACCCTGCAGCAGTTCGTGGGCCGTGTGCCTCTTATCGCCTAAGCTGAGTAGTTTCAGCACGGCCTGCTGACGCTTGCCCACCGCTGTGCTGCCACACCGCGCGACACGACTGCTGGCGACATGCTGCTGCTAACACATCTTGATTGCGAGACAGAGGAGGAGGAGGAGGAGGAGGGTGCTTTAGTGGAGGAAGCATACACCTCCGCAGATACCACCACCGAGCTGGGGCCCGCAATTCTGGGGGTGGGTAGGACGTGAGCGGTCCCAGGCTCTGACTCTGTCCCAGCCTCCACTAAATTCACCCAATGTGCCGTCAGGGAGATGTAGTGGCCCTGCCCGCCTGTGCTTGTCCACGTGTCCGTTGTTAAGTGGACCGTGGCAGTAACCGCGTTGGTGAGGGCGCGTACAATGTTGCGGGAGACGTGGTCGTGCAGGGCTGGGACGGCAGATCAGGAAAAGTAGTGGCGACTGGGAACTGAGTAGCGCGGGGCCGCCGCCTCCATGATACTTTTGAAGGACTCCGTTTCCACAACCCTATACGGCAGCATCTCAAGGCTGATGAATTTTGCTATGCGGACGGTTAACGTTTGAGCGTGCGGGTGCGTGGCGGCGTACTTGCGCTTGCGCTCCAACAGTTGCGCAAGCGACGGCTGGACGGTGCGCTGAACTACACTGCTGGATGGGGCCGAGGACAGCGGAGGTGAGGGTGTGGGTGCAGGCCAGGAGACGGTAGTGCCTGTGTCCTGAGAGGGGGGTTGCATCTCAGTGGCAGGTTGGGGCACAGGGGGAGAGGCAGGGGTGCAAACCGGAGGCGCTGAACGGCCTTCGTCCCACCTTGTGGGGTGCTTGGCCATCATATGTCTGCTCATGGTGGTGGTGGTGAGGCTGTTGGTGTTGGCTCCCCGGCTGAGCTTTGCGCGACAAAGGTTGCACACCACTGTTCGTCGGTCGTCAGGCGTCTCTGTGAAAAACTGCCAGACCTTAGAGCACCTCGGCCTCTGCAGGGTGGCATGGCGCGAGGGGGCGCTTTGGGAAACAGTTGGTGGATTATTCGGTCTGGCCCTGCCTCTACCCCTGGCCACCGCACTGTCTCTTGCAACCTGCCCTGCTGATGCCCTTGACTCCCCCTCTGAAGACCTGTCCTCCTGAGTAAGCGTTGCACACCAGGTGGGGTCAGTCACCTCATCGTCCTGCTGCTCTTTCTCCGAATCCTCTGTGCGCTGCTCCCTCGGACTTACTGCCCTTACTACTACCTCACTGCAAGACAACTGTGTCTGATCGTCATCGTCCTCCTCACCCACAGAAAGTTGTTGAGACAGTTGGCGGAAGTCCCCAGCCTCTTCCCCCGGACCCCGGGAACTTTCGAATGGTTGGGCATCAGTGACGATAAACTCCTCTGGTGGGAGAGGAACCGCTGCTGCCCAATCTAAGCAGGGGCCCGAGAACAGTTCCTGGGAGTGTTCCCGCTCCTGAGCAGGTGTCATTGTAGTGGAGTGAGGAGGCTGGGAGGAAGGAGGAGCAGCAGACAGAGGATTCGGATTTGCAGCAGTGGACGGCGCAGAACTGCGTGTTGACGATAGGTTGCTCGAAGCGCTTTCTGCCATCCAGGACAGGACCTGCTCACACTGCTCATTTTCTAATAACCGTCTCCCGCGTGGACCCATTAATTGGGCGATGAATGTGGGGACGCCAGAAACGTGCCTCTCTCCTAATCGCGCAGCAGTCGGCTGCGACACACCTGGATCAGGAGCTCGGCCTGTGCCCACACCCTGACTTGGCCCTCCGCGTCCTCGGCCGCGTCCACGTCCTCTAGGCCTACCCCTACCCCTCAGCATGCTGTATTACCAGTGATTTGATTTCACAGGCAGGAAATAAATTGGCGCAAGACTGCAGGCCAAATATAATTTTTTCCCTTTTTTGAAAACGAAAGGCCCCACTGCCTCTAGTGAATGAATAATCTAAGTTTAATAACTGTGCTGTGTCCCTGCTAATGTGTCACAGAACGTGAGGGTAGCAGAGTTATTAACTCTGGCAGAGCAGGTATTTTTTTTCCCAATTAAGGAAAGCAAATGGCGAAGCCAGGAGTAAAACGTAGCTGGGTGCGTCTGATTTTTAAACGTTGCACACGCAGCCGACACGTGTCCACCGCCCTTAGGACGGACAGAGGCAGGACAAATAGAATTATTTTCAGTTTTTTTCCACCAAAAGGCAGCACTGCGTATGTTCAATGAACATGAGAAGTTTAATAACTGTGCTGTGTCCCTGCTAATGTGTTACAGAACGTGAGGGTAGCAGAGTTATTAACTCTGGCAGAGCAGGTATTTTTTTTCCCAATTAAGGAAAGCAAATGGCGAAGCCAGGAGTAAAACGTAGCTGGGTGCGTCTGATTTTTAAACGTTGCACACGCAGCCGACACGTGTCCACCGCCCTTAGGACGGACAGAGGCAGGACAAATAGAATTATTTTCAGTTTTTTTCCACCAAAAGGCAGCACTGCGTATATTCAATGAATAATAACTGTGTTGTGGCCCTGCCTATACAATTCTTTCCCTGCAGTATCAATGGAGGGTGGAATGCTCTGCAGAGGCGATTTTGAGAAGCCCAAAAAAAATGCAGCACAGCTAACAGCAGCCTGGACAGTACTGCACACGGATAAATATGGCCCTAGAAAGGACCGTTGAGGTTCTTGAAGGCTACACTCACTCCTAACACTCTCCCTGCCTATGCAGCACTTCTGTCCCTAATGCCGGGTGCAACGCTCTGCAGAGGCGATTTTGAGAAAAAAAATAATTGCCACTGCTAACAGCAGCCAACACACAGCTATCAGTGGCCCTAATAAGGACCTTTGGGGGGTCTTGAAGCCTACACTAACTACCAATTCTTTCCCTACAGCAGCTCCGGTACAAACAGCATCTAACTCACACCGCATCTGAGGCGAACCGCGGGAGGGGCCGACTTTTATATTCGGCGGACACCTGATCACCCCAGCCACTCACAGCAGGGGGGTGGTATAGGGCTGGAACAACACAGGGGGAAGTTGTAATGCCTTCCCTGTCTTTCAATTGGCCAGAAAAGCGCGCTAACGTCTCAGGGAAGGAAGTGAAAGTAACCCGAAAACCGCATGGTGTTCGTTACGAATAACGAACATCCCGAACACCCTAATATTCGCACGAATATCAAGCTCGGACGAACACGTTCGCTCATCTCTAGTTAACTGCTACAAATCTAACGAAACAAACTGTTTTCCATGAAAATTAAATAGCTCTTTATCATTACCTCTTATAGTCATGATCTTACACAGAAGTTTTGACGATAGAAGACACCATAGATTTAACTCAACACTACGAATTCTGATTCCTAGAAAAGTAATGCAATTAACCCCTTAAGGACCAGGCTGTTTTGTACCTAAAGGACCAGAAATGTTTTAGGGATTTTTACCCATGTGGCGGTTTTACTGCCGTATTTTTTTTTCTTTAGCTACCAAAATTAGTTTTGCTATGTTATTTTTCCCCCATGACATATAAGGTGATTTGTTATACCATTTTAATCCTGTATTTTAGTTTTATTGGAGGTAATAAGCTAAAGGAAAAAAACCTTTTTTTATTCATAGTTTATTTTTAAAGTTAGTATATTTACGCTAAAATAAAGTACAGGAATAGGGGTCCTTGTTCTGTTTCGGATGTTTTGATATATAGTTTGTATGGTCTCGGATTGCAGGGCGCATACGGCAATGCTTTTGGTTGGCGGCGGCAGTGAGTCATTTGCTTTTTTATGTGTATATATATATATTTTTTTTTCTGTAATAGTTTTTTTTAACTTGTTTTTGTAACTATTTTTTAACATCTATGTCCCCCATGGCGTCATATAGGACCTTTAGGCCTCCTTCCCACGAACGGATTTCCGCTGCGTAATTCGCGGCGGAAATCCGCTGCGTTGCCCGCAGTTATTAGGTTCTATTGAACCTAATAGCTCAATGCTCACGGTGCATTCCGCACCGTGAAATCTCCCGTCCTCACCCGCGGCATGCTCTATTTGCCGCGGGTGTACACGCGGATGGCTTCCATTGCAGTCAATGAAAGCCGTCCGTTCACGCTATCTTCCACTGGAAGATAGCGTGAAAACGCTTCCCCGCCCACCACCGCCGCGTCATATGACGCGGCTGTCCGCGTCATGTGATGAGGTGGGTGTGTCACATGACGCGGTGGAGGTGGGCGGGGAAGCATCATGCGGGAGTGAGGACGCCGGATCCGCAGGTAAGTTTGGGGTCTCCTGGGGGGGCGCCGTGACGGGCTCCGTCGCGGAATTTTGTGGCGGAGCCCGACACAACCGTGTGCAGCCGGCCTTAGGAGTCATTCACATGGTCTTTTTTTATTTATTTCACACTTTTCCCCTGTAGCTGATGCATCCATAGGAGCTCCAGTTACAAGGGAAAACATCCCCCTGTAGTGACAATAGTCACTAACAGAGGTTATCTGGGTCTGCTTGGACCATGCAGCTCTGCTGTGTAAGGGGATACCCAGCAGTCACATGATCGCTGGGTCACCTAGTGGAAGTATTACTACTGCTTTCTCTCTGCACTACATAGCGCTCATTGAGAACTATGTAACGCGTCAAGGAGAAGCCAGAAGCTATATAAAATTGCTTCTCCCTTCTCCTCTGGGTCTTTGGCTGTCACTAACAGCTGAGAACCCGACCTCCCCCTACTTGATTGCAGGAACAGGAAATTTAAGCTTGCGCCGTTCTTTTGCTATCAGCGGGGATTAAAGCCCAGTACCAAGCGCCGTAAATTTAGCATGCTGGGTCCTTAAAGGGTTACTAAGTTATGGGAGAAAAAAGATTCAATCTGCTTATCTCTTTGCCTCTATCTGTCTTTCTCATATCCATCTCTCTCATATCTCTTTCTCATATCTATCTGTCTTGTATCTTCACATAGGAGACACTTTGGCAAAAGCTATAGATAACTCTGGGTTCCTTATGACAGCTCATACCTAACAGTATATGGGTTAGTAGGCCTAATTTAGGGGGCAGGCTTCTTTTAAGGGGCAATAGTACATGCAAGCCTGCAGGAGCGAAGAGTTTCCATAACATACAAACCGTACATATAAAGCACAAGGATGTCTCAAGGACTGTATTGTTGAGATGTTGTTAATTACATTCGGTTATGCCTAATATGTAAACACTTGTGTAGAGGTGCAGCAGCCCACCTGGTGCTAGACAAACAGTTTGAGAAAAAGGTAGTTGCAATTGGATAAACCCTCAGGTAAATTGGGAAATAGTGATGTTTACCATGACTGGCGTTCCAGTGAGAAGACACAGCCCCTACGGGACGGGGAAAAGGTCTGTTCTAAGTGAAGCAGAATATGATAGTGACTCCAATGGCCATGATGGGGAATAGGTGACTTGCTGCCTCCAAGGATTGAACACAGTGAACGTACTGCTATTTGTTGAGAGTTCTGTTACCGTAAATTATCCTGAAATGTTTAAAGTACAATTACCCTCCTATGGAGTGACAAAATACTGCGTAGCTCATAAAAGTGTTTTTTCTCAATCTACCCCTGTCTCCATCTGTCAGCTGTTGCACCATCCTAAACCTGTGTCATACCACCACCTGTGACACAGCAATGGTGTCGGAAGTTGTCATCTGCTGTTATAGCCCATCTGTTTGAGTTGTGCATTCGGCATGTTAGTTGGTTCAGTAGAGATGCATTTCGCTGCAGTTTCCTCAATCGCACCATTCTCTGTATACTTTCCACACCGCTGCACGAGAAAACCCACAAGTTGGCAATGAATCCGGGCCCCAGCTAGTCTAGCCCGATGACCAGGAACTCACTCTGATCGCTGGATTTTTCCATGTAATGTGAATTCTCACCAAAACTGATCCAAAACTTGGAACTTGATTTTATACTGCGATCCGGGATCACAGCTCTAATTTCAATACAGGGAAGCTCCAATCGTGACAGGGTGGGGTCTCTAATAAAGGGCCATCCAGTGTATACTTACTAGAACCCTTGCTGTGTCTTTTTAAATAGGTGAGCTATGAAAAAAACATGCAATAGAGAAATGCATTATTTTTGCATATAAGATTCCGGGGCTTCAATTTAAATTACATATATTTGTTGTCCCCAGACACCGGGAATATGGATGAATATACAGTATTATATGGCTGTTTGTGGAATTACTATGAACATGTAATGGTAACCATGGTGATTTTTTTCTCCAGATATTGGAAGTAAAATAAAAAGCTGTCCATCAAAAATACATAAAAATGAAAAACAATGGCATGTAACATAAAATTAACAAGTTTACAAAGAGTATTGTCATCCTTTAAAGGGTTTGCCCCACCAAAAAACTTATCTCCAATCCATAGGATAGGAGATACATATCTGATCAGCAGGGGTTTGATCACTGGAACTCCCAGTCATCACAAAAATAGAGTTCCCAAAGGTCCCCAAATGAATGGAGCGGTGTTTACACGTGTGGAATATTACGCCATTCATTTCAGTGGAAGTGCCAGAGATAGCCGAACACTTGTACTTGAGTACCTCTGGAAATCCCATTGAAATGAATGGAGTGGTTCACAAATCTGAACTCCCCTTTACTCATTCAATGACCTTTGGAACTCCCATTCTCGTGATCAGTGGGGATCATAGCACGCAAACCCCCACTGATCAGCTACTTATCCCCTATCCTGTGGGATTTATATAATGGTCTCTATATACATTTTTTTATCACCATAATTGTATTGACCCACAATATAACGATAACACATTATACTGAATACATATATGCTGACCGTTGGACAGTGCAAAATTTAAAACAAAAATCAGTGGGATTGCAGTTTTTTTCCTCCCCCCCCCCCCCGAGAAAGTGTTAATAAAATTAATAAACAAGTTCTATGTACTCCAAAATGGTGCCATTAAAAGTCCAACTCGTGCTGCAAAAACATACATCTTTGCTCATGGAAAAATACTGTTCAAAAATGTTATGGTTTTTGGAATGTGGAGATGGAAAAAAACAAAAAAAACAAATGTCCTTAAAACCAACAAAAGCTGTGGTACCATTCTGGGCCATTGCACATCTTATGATGCACTATGGCTCCTTCACAGCAGCTGATGGTAGGGGCACCGGGTGTAGGACCTCAGACAATTTGATACTGATAGTGATAACTCAAACCTCAAGCGGTTCATTTCTGCCAAATCAGAGCGTCCTAAAACATGTACTCAATGTCTAAAAGCTTTGAAATAGTTGTCTTTGTTCAGAATTGACCCTAGGACTCTATCACTACAAGGCAACAGTGCTAACCACTGAGCTACATCCATTTCTTTACCATTTCTGAGCTCTTCAACAGTGTTTAGCACTTGTTTTAGGCGTTTTTATGAATTTCCAGTTCGGTTAAAACTTATTCAGACTGAACTGAACTTTTTGATGAAATTTGGCAAATTAGCAGAACTGATTTTTTGAAAAGTTCGCTCCTCTCCAATCCTGAGGATAGGTCATCAATATTACAGTATAAGGGCGAGCACCCACTGGCGTTTGCGTTTCCCGCGGGAAAAAAACGCAGCGTTTTCGCCGCGTGTCCCGCGTTTTTTCCGCGCGTTTTCCGCGGCGTTTTTCGTGGCGTTTTCGCGGCTTTGCCATTAATTTCCATGGAGAAAAATAAGGACACATATGCAACTGACAGTTCCTATGTTAAAAACGCAAACGCAATGCAAAAAAAACGCCAGTGGACAGGAACACATGTTATCTCTATGCCTGTGCAGGAAAAACGCAAAACGCAAAACGCAGGTAAAAAAACGCCAGTGGGTGCTCGCCCTAATACTGGAAAACACCTTTATGAACCATTCTGCATAGGTGCCCCCCACCACTTATTGGGCCAGTGCCATGAATGATTGCACCTCTGTCCCAGAGATGGTGGCCACAACACAGACTGTTCTTCACTAATTGTCATTGCTGGTTTCGGTTATGGTGCAATCTACAACATACTACAATTCTGCTATATTCACAGTTAATCAGTGTTTAACTTTGAAAGGACATAATGACAAGTACACGTCTGGCTGCTTCCATTGTGCGTATTGGATGTCACTTTATGTTGAACTTCACCTTGAATTCTCAGCATCAGAGAATGATGCCACCATGGAAACCAGAAATCCATAAGAACGGAGAGTCTCAATACAATTTGTACTTTATTATTGTCTGATTTTTCTTTCTTGTTGAAGCTGAAATATAGTAATCTAATAAGAAAATGCGGTACATGTATCTGTTTAACCCTTACACGGCTAGAGCACATGGTGCTGCTCTGTACTCCCTTCTTTCAATAACCATTTAAGATTTATTATGTGCTGGCCATTGTGTTAGGCCTCATGTCCACGGGGAAAATCAGGCCCGCTACGGATTCTCCATGGTGAATCCGTAGCGGGTCCCTCCTGCCCCGCGGACATGAGCGCTGAAAATAAGAATAAACTTATCCGTAGCGGACCAGGCAGGTCTTCTCTTCTTCACGGCCGGATCTTCTTTCTTCGGCTGGAGGATGTACTCGGCACGCCGGCAGCGTGCCGCGCACATGCAACGGGCACATCCGCCGGGCCGAAGAAAGAAGATCCAGTTGTGAAGAAGAGAAGACGTGCCCGGTCCGCTGCGGGTAAGTTATTCTTATTTTAGGTCTCCCGCGGATCCCGACGGCTTCCATAGGTTTCAATAAAAGCCTGCGGGAGCCGTCCCCGCGGGAGACCCGCACGAAAATGGAGCATGTCACGTTTTTTTTCATGCTCCATTTTTTTTAAAATTCACTTTTATTGACCATCCGCGGGTATTTATCTACCCGCGGGTGGTCAATGCATCCCTATGGGATGCGGATCTGCATTCGGGTGATCCGCTGCGGATTTAAAATCATATTTTGCCCGTGGACATGAGGCCTTACACTTTACGGTTTATCTGCCATTTATTTGGTATTTGAATAGAGCATATAAATATTTGTTTTGGTCTTCAGAATTTGGAGAAAATTCAATGTTTTTGTAATTATCTGTAAAAAAAATTTACAAGATACATTTTTAATAAGGCCAAGTATGTTTTGGTTCTATTTTACAATTATTGACAAAAAAAAGGATTTTTATGCAATTCCATAGACTTCAATGGGTGATTTTGGTCCATATATGGGGATGAAAGTAGGGCATGCAGCATGTCTTTATTCATGCAAACAATTGATCCACAAAAGACAGCGCATCTGAATACACCAATGCAAATCAATGGTTTTGTATTCTTTCTGTATTTAACCCATAAAAAATATGAACGAAATACAGACAGAAAATATGCCCATGTGAACTGGCCAGTTGGAGTACAAAGTGGCAACAGAGAGTCTCTGTTCTTCTGGAGGACCCTGCATGTCCATGTATTACAGGAACAGAACATTGATTTCAGTAGGCACTATGCAATGCTTCATTAGCCCTGAGGAGGCACTGCAGGGAAATTGAACACTTAGGGCGTCTTCACACGATCATATTTGTGCATGTTTTTGTGCGCGTAAAATATACGGGTGCAAAACACAGAGAACAAACCCAGTGATGTCAATGAATTCATTCTCATGAGCGTGTTTTGCGCACGGAAAAAAGGAACCGCTCTATCTTTCTGCATATTGTGCAGCAAAGTTTCCCATAGAAGTCTATGAGAGGTGCACAAATACATAAGGGAATGTATGAAACAGTGCACAAAACCACGGTAAAAAGAACGCATCTTGACCTCATTAGCCTTTTAATCCATGGAAGGCGTGTGTCATGCGTGCATGTTACTGGCCCTGCACGCACAAAAAGTACAGTGCAGACACGTGCGCAAATCAACCAGAGCAACCTCATTCATAGTGCAATACGTTGCACTGAGGCATGCATTTTTGCGCATACACTTGTTTGAAGCCACGCTTAATGTCATGTTCCCCTGCTTAAACAGCTGATCATCAGGTTGGTTCAACAGCAGTACACCCTGTGTTCATGTTTGGGGTATGTCTAGGAGGCACATGCCCTGGGTGTGAGGGGTCACCAGCAAGCCACTCTACCCCATCCAGAGTATTTAGAGACAAGGCTTGGAAAGAGAACTGAATCTATACCTTGAGTGATGAAAGTCTAGATATGACTCTGTATCAGCTTATTGTTCTGTGAACACATTTGGCAAGTCAAGCTGACCAGTGATGGCCACATACTGGTAGCGATCAAATGGAGAGGTCATGCCCATGTCTCTTTCATTGGCTGTCCACAGATGGGGGTCTCTGATTTGGCTGATATGACTAATCCTGTTCCAAGCCTCTATAAATGGTCAGTTACTGAGAATGATATAGAGGGGTGTGATTTAGAGTATAATATAAGCCGTGGAGACTCACCAGGAGAGCTCCCACCGGATATGCTAGCTTCCTAGCTTGGTTTTCTTCCTGAGGTGGTGTTTTTAACTCTCCTGTACAGGCTGCCTTGCTTGTCCTTGAGCCTTTGGTTATGTTGCACCATGGTTCCTGTTTTGGAGGAGCAGTGATAGCAGAGACTGGTCTGTCGCGTAACTGAATTGCAATGACGTGAAGGAAATAAGCTGGCGGTGCACATGTGCTTCATGGTAGCTCTCAGGTGCAGGCATCTGTGAACTGTACTGCGAATACTTTGCACTATGAGTCTGCCTGTGCAACATGGGAGGTAATATCGAATATTGAGCGGGATGATCGTGTAGAATGCATGGAATGCTTTGACCATCCAGATTGCTTTACTGAGAGGTGCTGCGGTGCGGTAAACAGGTTGGTGGAATTTGCTTTCTCAACTCCTGCAACCCCAGTAAGAAATGCTCATGAAACATCTACAGTTGTATTTACCTTCTCTGATGGGGCTTTTAATAAGTCATCTCACTCCGCTGAGAAGGGTAAGCATGGCTCTCTTTTATATACTTGATCTGCTTCAGCTGCCTCTGTGAATACTATGATGCAGGCCATTTCATCACAAGCTAGTGGTGTGGATATGCATAATGATACACAGAATAAACCTGCTCTACACAATGTTTTTCTAGCTGTGACTAAAAGTAATTGGCTTTCCTCTCTGCTCAGGTTGGTTGCCTGAATGAGGATGTTGGATTAATAAAATATGATTTGCAGAAAGTTACTGAGAGATTGTTTAAAGCAGCGACACGTATCAATGAAGTGGAAGAAAAAAATGCAGGATACAATTAGTAAATGCGAACAGTCTATCCGTACTTTGTAATATAAAGCAGATGGTCCGGAAAATAGACTAAGGAAAAATAATTTGTGATGGGTGGTTCTAGAAAAGCTGGAAAATCAACTGTTAGGAAAGATGCTTTGTCAGCTTTCTCTGCTGTGGAAAGCACTCATAGAGTTCCTGCTAAACCACCTCCACCGGGTGCCACGTGAGAACTGGATTGATAAAACTCCTGCATTATAAAGATCAGGACATTATTTTAAAGAAAGCAATGGAGATGAAAGCGATAACTATGGACGGTCATCGTATAGCTGTCTTTCCAGATTATTCAGTAGATATGCAAAAAGAAAAAGGATTCACCTGCATGATGCAGAGAAGGGTTTGGGGTTTACAACTGCCTTATACTATTTTGTTCTGGAACGGCTGAGAGTTGTGATGCCGGGAGAGACTTTTTTCTTTGATAATCCTACGGATGCCTTCTCTTGGATTGATAAACATGAACAGCATTTATATAACAGTAAGGGCGGACACCCACTGGCGATATTTTCTGTCTTGCGCTGCGAGAGCAAGTGAAAACACTCGCTGCGCAAGAAAGACGCCGCAATGAGACCGGGATATCGCCAGTCATTTCAATGGGGCCAGCGGCAGCAGCGCTAGCCCCATTGAAAAGATATGGAGTATACCGCGGACTTCTGCCACAGCTATGAATGAATAGCTAAGCACTATCTGTAATTGGATGAGCGCTCAGCCAATAGCTAAGAACTAGCTGTTATTG
Organism: Eleutherodactylus coqui; assembly: GCF_035609145.1. Taxonomy (NCBI): domain Eukaryota; kingdom Metazoa; phylum Chordata; class Amphibia; order Anura; family Eleutherodactylidae; genus Eleutherodactylus; species Eleutherodactylus coqui. Next base: position 97,065,069 of record NC_089845.1, on the reverse strand, counting down.
GCTGAGCGCTCAGCCAATCAGCACAGCTCTTTCAGGAGGCGGAGATTTTTAAATCCCCGGCTGCTGAAAGTGCTGGACAGCAGTGTTGGGAAGCCAGCCGGAGGACGCGTCTGAGCGGCGGAGAGGTGAGTATTTTTTTTTTACTTTTTTTTACCACTTATTGATGATTTCCAGGGAAGGGCTTATATTTCAAGCCCTTCCCCGAAAATCATACTGCAGGGTTTGCCAAAAACCACTGCTTTCAATGGGACCGGCAGCAGCGCCGATCCCATTGAAAGCAATGGGATAGCATGCTGCACTTCTGCCAGTATTCTCCATATCTTTTCAATGGGGCTAGCGCTGCTGCCACTGGCCCCATTGATAAGACTGGCGATATCCCGGCGTCATCCCAGTTTTTTTCTCGCACTGTGAGGCGAGAGTTTTCACTTGCTCTCGCAGCGCAGTGGAGAAAAAAACGCCAGTGGGTGTCCACCCTAAGGCCCAATATACATGGGCAGATTTGAATTGCGGGCATCCGCGTGGACGATCTGCAGTTTAAGCCGCCTATAATGAAACATGGGCGTCCGCACCTGAATTAAAGCATGCGGATCTTTGTATGCGGAAATCAAACCGCAGTATGCTCCATTTCAGTGCGGTTCCCACATGGACGGCTTCCATTGACTTCAAGTCAGGGAAGTCAATGGAAGCCATCCCATCCGCAGCCCCTCCACAATTGACATAGCGAATAGACCTCGGATTCCACAAACATTTCCGCAGTCAAGAAAAAAGAAGACCCGGTATGCACGGTCCACAGCCGCGGGCAGGGTCAGATTCTATAAGTAGTCCTTTTTATTAGTGGATTATTGGTAGAGTATTAGACCACTTAAAATAAGATTATTTGGTAAGTGGAAGGTTCCTGGGTACTGCTCCTTAGTATTACTGACCTTAGGCTGCCCTCACATCTGCACTTGGGGGTTCTGTTCTCCTGCTCCATTATAGGAGCAGGAAAGAAGAATTCCCTGGCTGAATGGATCCATCTTATTATGGAACCAAACAGTGCCGAACAGACCCCATTGATTATACGAGGGGCTGCTGATAAGTCTTTGGCTTTGTGTTCTTTTTTTGTTTCTATGGTAACGAATGTTACATCACATGCAAGCCTTATGTGTCTAATATATATTTCTAAAACTTTGTGTTTGTAGCTTATGGCAACAGTGATCTAGGCACGCGGGAAAACAAAATAGCGGAGTCTAAGGCGATATTAACAGCAAATGAGAGCGGAGGAGTGATAAAATTCTTGTTTCTGCAAGGAAAGTCTGCGAAGGATATTCATGGTGATATGTCGCAGACATTGGGGGATCAATGCCCTTCATATTCTACAGTTAAGAACTGGGTTGCCAAATTTAAAATGGGCCACTTCAGCACCAATGATGAGGAACGTCCTGGACGACCGAGAGAGGTTGTTGTTCCGGAGATCGTCGATGCTGTGCACAACCTCATAGTGAAGAATCGGCGAATTTCAGCTAAAGGAATAGCAGACATCATGGGGATTTCTCATGAACGTTTTGTGTCATTATCCATAAACATTGGAACATGAAGAAGTTATCTGCAAAGTGGGTCCCCAAATGTTTGACAACAGATCAGACGAGCATGCGAGTGAAAACCTCCCGGTCCATTTGTCAGCGTTTCCGAACTGATAAGAACTTCCTGGATCGACTGGTCACTATGGATGAGACCTACATTTATTTGTATGACCCTGAAACTAAGCAGTAGTCAAAAGAGCAGCGGCACAGTGGTTCTCCTCCCCCAAAGAAGTTCAGGGTGCAAAAATCAGCCACTAAGGTGATGGCGTCTGTGTTCTGGGATATGGAGAGTGTGCTGCTACTAGACTACCTTCAAAATGGTTCCACCATCAATGCAAGGTATTACATTGAACTTTTGGACCAATTGAAAGCAATTCTGAAGGCCAAAAGGAGCGGCAAGCTGTCCAAAAGGAATCTTGTTCCTGCAAGACAATGCCTCCGCTCAAACTGCACAAGCGACCACAGCAAAACTGGTGGAGCTAGGCTTCCAGCTGGTTGACCACCCACCTTATTCACCAGATCTAGCTACCTCTGACTATCATCTGTTTTCAAACCTGAAGAAACACCTCAAGGGTACCAAATTTCACACCATTTCTGATGCCATGGCTGCTACGGATGACTGGTTTGAGGCACAACTGAAATCCTTCTTTTTGCAAGGCTTACAGAACTTGGAATACCGATGTAAGAAGTGTGCTGGCATCAGTGGAGAGTATGTGGAATAAATGTAAAGTTTCATCTTCCTATCTCGTTACTGGGTAAAGCCAAAGACTTATTAGCAGCCCCTCATAATAGGGTCCGTTTGGTTTCCGCTCAGCTGTCTGGCATTTTACCAGATGAAAAAAGTGCTGCATGCAGTGCTATCTCTTCTGGTATTTTGTTTTGGATCTGCAACAGAACCTACAAACAGAGGTTCCAGTGCAGACGTAAAAGCGACCTTACTGTGATATTGGGATTTTTTTGGACCATTATCACTACACCTAGCTGATTAGAGCCCTAGGGAATATGTATGTGTGTGTATGGGGTTGGGTGTGGCGGAGTGTTTTTTCCCCATGTTTATTTCCCCGCTCTCTCTTTCTTCTCCTCTACTATGCACTGCAGCCAATGTTTTAAGTTATATGTGTAAAACATAAATAATAAATATTATCTACCATGGTTTAAAAGTTTATTTAATTTTGTGGAATGTGCAGGTTTGCAGGTTATAGTGTTAAGCCATTGATGCGCCCCTTTTTCTTAACCCTTGGGTGCTCCCCCCCCCCCCTTTATCTTTTGTCTAGGTATACAACATTCAGTACACCTAGAATTCTGAGGGACTTACACAATATCAATGTTTCCTACCCCAGAATAGAATTTTAATAGATATTTGTTATAGTTTGTAGTAAAAAGGTGGTGGGTTAATTTATAATTTAGTATATCCTTATTTATAAGCCTGTGATTTATTTTATATTTAGTTATACTAATAAAAGTTACGTTTTACGAATCAGGCCAGTGAATTTGTTTAGAATAGAATTGATTCCTCTGCTTCAGTGAAAATAAAAAATATTTGTATTCAGATGCAACTATCTTACACTAATCTCCTTCAAAGCAGTCCCCTTGGGCAGCCACACACTTCTCCCAATGCTTCTGGCACTGTCGGAAGCAGTTCTGGAACGCCTCTTTTGAGATGGTGCGTAGATGGTCCGTGGCATTCTGCATGATGTTTTATCTGGACTGAAATCTGGTTCCTTTCAGGGGCATATTCAGCTTGGGGAACAGCCAGAAGTGACATGGAGCCATGTCGGGAGAGTAGGGAGCCTGACGAAGCATTAATCAGACGGAAATTAATTGGAAAGATGTACAGTCTCAACTTGCAGATTATCTGAGAAGTGATGTAAAAAATAAGTGTCTTTTTATGAAGCAGAGGATCTTTGAGGTAGGGGTAGCAGGAGTTGTTTTTTGGCTTCTATCATTAAGGCACAGGAATCATCAGCTTATGTGGAAGCATTGAGAAACTGATAATTCTTAGGTTTTAAAGAAGGATGACATGTGGAGACCTTTTTTTCACTATTTTAAAAGCCTGCATGCTTCTAAGTTTAGTGTGGATTGAGACGATGTTGATGAATATTTTGCTTGGGTGCAATTACCAACTTTGCCTGATGGTTAGGGAGTGATATTCGAGGCTACTTTAACACTGAATAAGTTAAGGGATGTAGTAGCAGTATTTTCTGATGAAAAATCTCCTGGGTTGGATGGACTTCCAAATGAATCTTTTAAGCATTAAGGCCCATTTACACGCAATGATTAACGCTCAAAATTTGTTCGAACGATAGCATATGAGCGATAATCGTTGCGTGTAAACGTTGCTATCATTCACTCTTTTCGGCTGAACGATGATTTTAAGGTGAGCTTAAAATCCATTGTTCAGCCAGAGAGAAGATAACACAGACTGCACACTGTGTTCTGCATGGGAGTTAGAGATTAGATTTTACTCTGCCAACAGCCTGTGCAAGAAAGAAGGAGCTGTGTGCAGAGCTCAGACCACATGCTGTGCTCTGCAAACAGCTTCCGGAGGCTCTTTTACACACAAATGAAGCTAATAAAGTGCTAATGGGCATTAGTGTCCATTAACATCTTATGCAAAACGATCGCTAAAACTGTCAAACTTTTAATGGTTTGAAAGATTGTCTTTGTGTGTAAATGGGCCTTTACCAGGATATGCTTATGCCACGTTTATTGATGGTGATTAATGAATTATTTCATGAAGGCATAATTCCACCACCAATGCGAGATGCTGGGACTGTCTTACTTCCTAACCCAGGAAAGGATATGTCTCTTCCTGACTTCTATCGTCCAATATCAGTGTTGACAACTGATGTTAAAATTTTGGCGGATGTACTTGCGAATAGATTACGTTTAGTAATGACTCATTTAATACATCAGTATCACTCCGGCTTTTTGCCAAACAAAACTGCTATTAATTTAAGGAGGTTATTTCTGAAACTTCAAGCGGATCATCAAGTTTGTGGAATCAGGGCTGTTTTTTCACTTGACACTGCCAAAGCTTTTGACAGTGTGGAGTGGAACTGTTTGTGAGAACTTTGTGGCATGGGTTAAGCTGCTCTATTCAATGCTAGTGCCAAGAAAGAGGGTATATGGACATACTTCTATACAGATGGTGTTAGAGAGGGGAACAAGGCAGGGGAAAATTTATATTCCCAAATTCTTTTATGGCTTTGTGATTTGAAATTGGCTTTCAGTATAATTGCAGCACCCGCGGAGCAGGCCCTCAGCAGGGTAGAGAAATACCTTGTCACAGGGCTCTACCGTCTCCTCCCTAAGGGTAGCTCAGGACTCGAACCCATTACTGCTGGAGGAATTCACGAAATAGTAACCGTGGTTACCTGTAGTCCAGTTTGTCACACATGACGCCAACGTTCCGTCATCTACGGTGGATCTCTTCTACATAAATCCTGAGAAATAAAGTAGTCTACGCACAGAGTTTACTTTTCTAAACAAGAACTGGGAACGTTCGGTTCTGCCCGTCTACCTTACTCTTACCAAGGCAAACCGCAATACAACAGTCTTAAGTAGAAAAACACAATTTAGAGTTTGTGCGGGATCAGGGAGGATTCCCGGGCCACTAGCATAACTATAGGGATGCAGGGAATGCAGTTGCACCTGAGTCCAGGAGCCTTAGGGGCCCAGAAGGCCTCTCTTCTCCATATAGGGAGTCCATACTATGAATGAAGCATTATAGTTGGGGGCTCTGTTACAGGTTTTGCATTGGGGTCCAGGAGCTTCAAGTTACGCCTCTGCCTGGGGCATTACTCAACCGCAGTCCCAGTTATCTGTCCGTTCTCTGTCTTTCCCGGTAACTCTCTCTCTCTTTCCACTGCCAGTCACTCACGATTTTCTTGCTTTCTAGCGGTTTTCTTCTCCCTCTCTGAACTCATGCTGTTCCTACGTGTATTCTCATGTCCGGGTGCGCTCACTCTTTTTTAGATAGTGGTCTTAGGGAGTTTCTCTAGAAGGGCTAGGCCCAAGCGGGGCAGTGGACCACCTCTCAGACTCTTCCATGTCTAACCCTCTCTGCACTTCAGTCTTTTTTTTCTCTCTCCTCTCACTTATCTTCTCTTCTTTCCTCCTCTTCACTTTCCCATTAACTCCCTCACTTTCTCTGGTCCGATGCTGAAAACACCTAGACCTCTTTGGGCTCCCACCTGACTACACTTTTATATGACACACAAGATAAAATGATACATATCCTAGACATTAACCCTTTCATGCCTGCAGACATCCAATACACATAACTCTGATTCATTTCACATACAAGACAGTGCACGAGACAAACATAAAACATGTATTTTAGGGTGCTGGAGGAGACCCTTAACTCTGGGCCACTACATACTGTAATAACTTTCATATCTTCTATGTTGTGTCCGTGACTAGAAAAGTGCTCCGCCACAGGTAATTCTCTTTTTCTGTGTTTAATCGTGTGGCGATGAGATCTCATCCTGGCTTTCAGTTTTTGTTCTGTTTCTCCGACATAAAGACCCCCAACAGGACATTTACTGTACAGGATCAGGTACACAACATCAGACATGGAATATGTGAATGTCCCCGGGATCTTATAGTCCTGCTGTGTGTTGGGGATCCGTATCCTGTCCGCAGTCAGTATATGTGAGCAGGTCTTACAGCTCCTTACATTGCAGGGATAAGATCCTTTTTGTGTGTCAGAGGGTAATGCACTCCTGATTATAAAGTTCTGCAAAATTGGGGGTTGCCTGTAACACAGAAGAGGAGGGTCTGGGAATATGGTTTTCAGACGGTCATCCTGGTGTAGGGTATTATGGAGTTTATTTGCGGTTTTCCTTAGTATCTCTAGATTTGAATTATAGGTCACTACTAGAGGTACACAATTGTTTCCTTCCTTCTCTGTGTATTGGAGTAGTTGATTTCTGGGTATCCTGGTGGCTCCGGTGATTTGGTCATCAAATGAGGTGGGATAGTAGCCCTGATTTAAAAATGTCCTTTTGTACTGTAATAGAGGTCAAGATGGCAAACAACCGAATACCTCTGTAAGGAGGTAGTGTTGTCGCACCCCCTCTTGCAATGCTTGCAGCCGCTATCTAGCACATTTCTGGAGCTGCGGCATGTACCTCTGCCCCCTCCAGTCCAGTACCCTTCCTGGAAGGAAAGTGGGGTGACAGGAGAGCCACGGCTGGGGAGGGGAGACAGAGAGAGTGTCCAAGGCATCATGTTACAAGCGCCGGACAGTGCCATTTTGTAGAAGACTACTGGAGGCTGTGTGAGGAGAGGGGTGCCACCCTTGTAGTGATGAGGGCGGTGATAGGGCTAGCATGTCATCACCCAGATAAATGCTCCCTCCATAGGAAATAGTCAAGGGCTAATCTCTCCCCCAGCACACAGGTCAAGAAAAGTCACTAGCAGCCTTAAAAGATTATAAATGAACTTGTAGCTGCATCATAGAGAGCTAAGCAGCAGGGAGGCGGGTGATTGCACCTACGTTACAGATAGTCCGCTAGGCTGTGGAGCTTCAAAAGTATAGATGAGAGAGACGGTCTGAGTTATATGCAGACCTTTTGCACCTACGATGCATTAGATCGTGAAGATACCGTGATGCCACAGACCTTTAGAAACATGAGGATAGCATGAAGGGCGACAACAGAGATGCCTTGATGGTAGTATGGGTCAAAGCGCATTGCCAGTCCGAGAATGAGACATATTGTCAGCGTGACTTCCAGCTAAAGTGTTATTGAGCCAGTGTAGAGCAACTGGTAAAGAGCGCGCATGTAATGAGTGATAAGTGATTGATTATTATGAAGCAACATTTAAGTATACTTACCCTCCAATGGAGCGGGGTGTTATTTATACTGTTCCGGTTTAGTAAGGTTATCTTTATAAAATAACAGCCTGAACCTGCATCACACCACCACCTGCTTCCGCCTGCACCTTCACATGCAGGACATTTATTGGTTACGTGTGATGATCTTGCAAAATAAGATGGGTTTCACCTTTTCTTTGGTTGTTTTCCTTTATTAATCCTCAGTTATCGTAACAGTCTGTTATGCAGTTTTTTGAGTCAAAGACAGGAGCGAGTTCAGAAGGAAATACAAATACGCCAAATGTTCCTTCAGCTATGACATTTGCTGCTCATGCTTGATCTGTATCTAGGCTTATAGTCCAACATACTTGACTTTCCTGGGGTCTTCTGGAGCTACGAAGGGTGTTACATCTTATTTATATAGACAGATGCTTTCTTACTATTTACAGAAATTACCAATAAAGGTAAAAGAAAAATGGCAATAAGATTTTGGTCATATTACTGAAGATAAATGGGTCACACTGTTGCGTATGATTTCAATGATAACTCTATCTGAGGCTTGATTCAGACGAACGTATATCGGCTGGGTTTTCACGAAAACCCAGCCGATATACGTCGTCTCTCTCTGCAGTGGGAGGAGGCTGGAAGAGCCAGGAGCAGTGCTCTGAGTTCCCACCCCCTCTCTGCCTCCTCTCCACCCCCTCTCCGACCTTCTGCACTATTTGCAATGAGGAGAGGCAGGATGGGGCGGGGCTAATTCTCAGAACTTAGCCCCTCCCCGTCCCGCCTCCTTTCATTGCAAATAGTGCAGAGGGGCGGAGAGGGGGTGGAGAGGAGGCAGAGAGGGGGTGGGAGCTCAGTTACTGCTCCTGGCTCTTACATCCCCCCCCCTGCAGATGAGGACACCGTATATCGGCTCAGCGTGAAAACCCAGCCGATATACGGTCGTCTGAATCCACCCTGAAAGTCAGAAATTGTATTAGGTGCATAGAGTTTATTGTACTCCATTACTCAATTAAAGATGTTTAACATGGGTTTTAGATTAAACTCAGACTGTCTGAAATGTTACATGGACGGTGCAGATTTAATGCAGTCCGGGATTGTGTAACATTGTGTACATTTTGGAATGGGGTACTGGAGATAATTACTAAAATATATCTAGTTAAGGCTGCATTCACACGAACGTATATCGGCTCGGTTTTCACGCCGAGCCGATATACGTCGTCCTCATCTACAGGGGGGGAGGATGGAAGAGCCAGGAGCAGGAACTGAGCTCCCGCCCCCTCTTTGCCTCCTCTCCGCCCCCCTACACTATTTGCAATGGGGGCAGGCGGGAGGTAGGCGGGCTGATTCTCGGAACTTAGCCCCGCCCCCACCCCACCTCCTTTCATTGCAAATAGTGCAGAGGGGCGGAGAGGAGGCAGAGAGGGGGTGGGAGCTCAGTTCCTGCTCCTGGCTCTTCCATCCCCCCCCCTGCAGATGAGGACGACATATATCGGCTCGGTGTGAAAACCAAACCGATATACGATCGTGTGAATGCAGCCTAATATTGGTCTTAGTCCCAGAACTTGTATATTGGACATCGTTGATTGGTTTGATGGGCATACTCTTCTGGGAATTCAGAGAGCATTGTACCAGAAGTAGAAGCGGATTACTGCCCATTGGATGCAGCCTGCCCCCAACAGTAGGAGATTTTGTCATAAAGTTAGGAGAGGTTATATCTTTGGAAAGGCGAATTTATAAAAATAGAGGCTGATTGACGAGGTTGGAGGAAACTTGGGGAAGATGGGCTGATATATATAATGGTTGGTTCATACTGAGTGCTGGTTGCATTGGGGTATCGTAGAAAAGCTGGTAGGATTTGGAGGGGGTGAGGAAGAGAAGTGAGAAGGGGGAGAAGAGGGAGTTTTTTTTTTTGTTTTTTTTTTTATATGTATCTAAATATTTTATTTTGCTTGCGTTTTTTTGTTTAGGGGGATTATGATTTGCTTAAATATAATTATGATTGATTGTATTTTGGGAATGGTATGTTTTATCTATATCATATTTATGCATGTCTAAAAGTCATGAAATTAAGGGCTAATTTTATTCAAAAATATAACTTCAATAAAAATAATCTGATAAAAAAACAAATATGCCAAAAAGCACTTCTGGTGCATTTCAACGGAAAAACTGCATAAAAAATTCCCTGGATATTTGAAATAACAATTTCGGCTCTGCTACATCTGTAAATCCCCTGCTTCGAACTCTCACTCAGCAGATTTATGTTTTTCACATCTTTCATTATGCAGAAACACGAGGGTGCCAGATATTCCCAGAAATACATTTACAACGCCATCCTCCCAGTCAATCACCGGAGAGCACAGGCAGCACATGAGCATCCTAATACAAACTACAACTCCCAGCAGGCTTTGCACACAACCACTCCCCAGCTAAGATCGTCCCTGCTGGAATATCTAGATGAGAAGAACAAGCAGCAACCGGGGCTACAAGTGCTGAGAGCTGCGATCCGCTCAGGGCTGGGACAGGGAGAAGAAGCAACTGTAAGTACTAAAGGCTCTTAAAGAGAATTGTTACATTGTTGCGATGAGTGTTATATTGTATATTAGACAATTTGTCATCTTTATGCCTTTAAAGTCCAATAGTCATCGGACACTCCTGTGCATGCTCACTATGTATATGCCCCTGTCCTTTTACATATGTGCTATTATATACCATGTACTCTATATTAATTCCAGTTTCTATAGACTTTTATGGACCGTCCGTAATAAGAACCCCAAAGGCTAATATTGCACATTACTTTTGGCTGCGTGCGTCCTATTACTACAACATGGATGTATTTCTATAGGGCTGAATATTAGCCTTTTGTCTATCTGCGATGCAGATTTAATTAGAGACGATTCACGGCATTACTGTATTTCTGCTGCTGAAGCATCAGCGCTTTCCCTCGGGATTATCAAATTTCCTTGGAGAATCCTCAGTATCTCCGGGTTACAATACCAGCGCCACACATTCCTATTTATCGTCTGCTTGCAACCTACTAATCTATGTAGTTCTCATTCTTCTCTCCCCCGGGGACTGTGCGGACAGTGCGCTCTGCTCATGTTCATTACTCACCATAATGTCGGGTTTTTTTCCTTTTATATATGGACATTGCTCTAAGTGGCGGCTTTAAACAGCCGCCATTGATCTGATTTATGAAGGTTAAATGTGGCCTGACTTCCAGATCCTTCTTTTTCCGTCATTGTTTCTATGTTGGTTATGGATTTGGAAGGACTGTATGATTAATAAGCGACTGGCGGAGGATGCATGAAGGAAGGCTGATATCGTACTTGTATGGCATGTTGTCGGAACCAACTTCGGAAGTTTTAGGAAACTGTCCTTTCGTACTTCTCTCAAGGCATCGAGAACTCTGCGAATAGAAGTGTTGTTCTGAGGAAGCCCTGTATTGTTACTAAGGGTGTATTCACACGAACGAGTTGCGTCCGATTGCGTTATGAACAGAACTTGCAGAACACCTATATTTAAATACTTTGAGTCACATTAGTGATTTTTCTCATGGACCGATGGTCTAATATAGAAGAGCTAATGCACGTCTTATTTTGGGGAAATTCTATTCAAGAATCGCCCATTATTTTCTATGGGTGGAAAAAAAAGAATGACATCACACTCGAATGTGATTTTCATGCATGTGAAAAGCGCATGTACGGTGATGCTTTTTGTTTTGCAAAACGCATCGCACGTGCAGGCAAAAATTGCATGTTTGCAAGTGCAATATTGGTCCAAGTTCCTTGGACTCACATTGCGCTCGCCCGTGTGAATTCACCCTTAGAGTAGCATGCGCTTTTAACTTTCATTCGTTTCTGCAGTGTAACCAGTATTGGATAACAAAAAGGGCAAAAGCGGCAATTGCCCTGGCAGTTCCACCATCCAATTGCCTCCAACCCCATAAGGCATGCTAAAGAATAGGAATGCTGAAGCATCTTTCTCTAAGATTCTGCGTTGCTCAGGTCCTCTGTTCCTCCTGCAAGTGTTCAAGCTTATGGACAACTAGATGTTACCATTTCTTTTGTTACTGGGTGTGTCCCTACACTCTCTGACAATGTGAGCACTGAGTGTATAGACAAGTCCTATTGACAAGGGAAATGGTATTAAATCGCCACTTTCTTCATACATTTCCAGGAAGGATAACAGAGGAACAGCCCATAGCAGAGTTCTAAGAAAAGAAGTTCCAGTATTTTTATTTTATGGTGAATGCAGGTATTTACTAACACAAACGGGTTAGCTAACAGGTCCTCTTTAAGATGTAACTCTAACCTTATGAATGTGGTAAGGCTTTTACTAATATCTATTATTAAGGGTCAGGGCTCCATTCTGCTGAATAGCAATGCTAACTACAGGACCCCCAGGGGGCCTTTATGATCAGTGTCAGCCTTAGGTTAGATGGCAACCAGTGCAGAAATCTTCTCTCTATCTCATTATAAGAAAAAATATACATATTGAACTGATAGGCAATCTGTGTATATTCTGATTGTGCATAAAGCAGCAAAATGGCAGCATACCCACACCAGAATAGATCAGTAAGTAAATGCTGTACCAGAACCAAGCTCATAACATAAATACTGTACCAGAACCATGCTCAGTAAATGCTTATAGCACCAGACCTAAGACCATACCATCAATACAGCACCAGAGCCAAGCTAATAACAAGAATATAGCTATAGTATCAAGTTTAGTACACAAATACAACGCAAGCCAAGCTCTATACATAAATATGGAACCAGAACCAAGATCATGCCATAAAGCACCAAAACCAGGCTCATACCATAAATACAGTCCTGGAACCAAATTAAGTACATACATATAGCACAAAATAAGCTCCATACATAAATATAGCACCAGAACCAAGCTCAATACAGTATGTATATATAATTCTAAAACTATATAAAATACAAAACCAGAACTGTGCTTAGTACATAAATACAGTACCAGAACAAAGCTCATATTATGAATGCAGTTGCAGAACTAAGCAATTTTGTTGCAAGGGTATCGATGGGCTGGCAGCTGCATCTTGGAACATCAGAGGGGAGGAGGCAGAGCCAGGAGGAGGATGCATGTAGCTCCACAAGACACTGCAGCACAAAGGAAAGAGACCATCTGAATCAGTAGACCTAAGGTGAGGGATTGCCCTCAGCCTACATCCTCCTGATGTCTTTCCAAGCTGGTGGCTGGCACACACAGGTCGTGAGTAGCCTTAGGCCTCCCTCACGCAGACTTTTTTTTGTACAGCGATTAGCGCTGCCCTTTCAGTGCTGCGGTAAACGCTGTACAATGCTCCCATTTATTTCAATGGAGCTGCTCACACAAGCGCCAAACTGCAGCTTCTTCAACAGCGATGCATGTTCTATCTTTGGCCGTTTTCAGCCCTGCTTCGTCTATTGAAATGAATGGGCAGTGGTTTTAGCGTTTCTGAAAACGGGGCACAACTTGGTACCATGTCTTTAGCAGCACTAAATGCAAGCGCTAGCTGCACTACCTAAAGAAAAAAAAAGAATATTCACTTAGCTGTCGCCGTTGTGGTCCCCGCCGCTGTTCTCCGGAGCTCCGGGCAGGCAGCTGGGCACTGTCAAGCCGACAAAGCATCTATTGCTAGTGATAGGGATTGAAATCCCTGCCTCCTATCGAGAGATTGCTCTGATTGGTTCAGGAAAGCCGATGCACCCAATCGGAGCCGGCGCTCGATGCGCCAATCACAGCCATTCAATGAACAATCTCTTGCTGGAGGCGGGGTCTTCAAACCCCGTCACTAGCAAAAGATCCTCTGTCGGCAATGACAAGTGCCGGGAGCTCCAGAGAACAGCGGCAGGACCTGGATGGCGCCAGTTAGGTGAGTATTGATTTTTGGTTTTTAGCATTCTTGGCTGCATTGTCAGCTATGCTGAAAACGCACCCAAACCTTTGTCAAAAATGCATGACAACGCTGCTAAAACTGCAGTACATACGGCGCTGAAAAACGCTGCGTTTCTGCAAACACCTGTGTGAAGGAGGCCAAAGGCCAGCCATGTATGTTACACATACAGGGTGCACACAGCAATACCTATCCAGGGGCAAAAGATATCTTTCCAGCATAGCATGAGGGGATGTGTGCAGAGCTTCTTGTTTTTAGAGCTAAAATAACAAAAATGAATCCATTTAAGACAAATTAGCATTAGAAACAAAATAACTTCTGACTCTAAAGGATAAAAAAACAAATACAAAAAATGTCCAAAATGACCAGTGTTAGCGGCTTTGAAAAGATGTACATGGTTCTTTTAGGGTCACCGGTTTATGGTCACTAATATTAGTCTCTCCAGTTCATCAACATCACAAGGTGCTGCTGGATTTCCATTATAGACAGCAGTCAGGAGATGACCCCACAGAAAGAAATACTTAGGTATTTCAGTCTATAGTAATAGATCACAGACTGAACGTGAGTCAACAATATGATGCAGCAGCAAAAAAGGTAAACACAACTGATGTTTTAAGAGATGGTATGTATTAAGAGAAGCATAGAGTCTAAATCCCGTGAGGTAATTATTCCCCTCTAATTTCCTCAGTCAGACCTCATCTGGAATACTGTGTCCAGTTTTGGGCACCCCACTTTAAAAAAGACATAGAAAAACTGGAGCAAGTTCAGAGAAGAGTTACCAAGATGGTGAGCGGTCTACAAATCATGTCCTATGAGGAACAGTTAAAGGATCTGAGAATATTTAACTTGCAAAAAAAAAGGCTGAGAGGAGACTTAATAGCTGTCTACAAATATCTGAAGGGCTGTCACAGTGCAGAGGGATCAGCCCTATTCTCATTTGTATAAGGAAAGACTAGAAGCAACGGGATGAAACTCAGGGGGAGGAGAAATGGATTAGATATTAGAATAAACTTTCCGACAGTGAGGATGATCAATGAGTGGAACAGGTTGCCATGGGAGGAAGTCTTCAAACAAAGGCTGGACAAATATCTGTCTGGGATGATTTAGGGAATCCTGCACTGAGCAGGGAGGTGGACCAGATGACCCTGGAGGTCCCTTCCAACTCTACCATTCTATTCTAAGTCTGTAGAACATGGTGGCCAAGGAACACTGCCTTTTTGTCCAAACTTGCAGGTTCCAAACCTAGCTGCAAGCCACTGACACACATCTCTTCGGGAATGAGGTGGAGCACCAACGTGCTGCTACCAAACCTGTAGGCTTTGCAGCTTCAGCTCATGTGTTTCATCCTGTTTCCACGTAAAGGATTTCACGCTGTACTCTACATATCACCTAGCAGCTTGCACCATGTTGTAGAGACACTGGCATCACGTGTTGCAATATGATTCACCAAGATTTCTTACATGATTTGCCTCCTGGCCTTATGTTAAAAAATGTGCCTATTGCTGCTGATTTACTCATCAGAGGAGCCTTTAGTGGACTGAATTATTTTATTTCACTGATTGCATTAATTCATTCCTGGTATTTTGTAATTGCCACCAATGAATAAATGTATTTTTATGCTGATTCATCTTAAATTGATTTCCTTCGATTATTTTAGTGCTGGAATGATAAGCTCTGCACACGTTCACTTGTGCATTGCTGGAAAGATCTCTTTTCTTGCCCCTGGATAGGTATTTCTGAGTGGTAGTAGTAATTTATTGCAAATTGTCAGCTTGCACCTGTAATTGAAACTTGAACAATGTCAAGTCCAAGTGCAGCCTGGTAATTAGCGATAAACCATGAGCATTACCTGTGCTAGCTAATGCTCGTGTAATAGCACTCTTGAAGAACAAAAAACCTGCATGGTGGCAGTTATCAGGTCTTATTGCCGGAATTAGCCAAAAACTAATGCTGGGAATAAAGTAGAGGTGGAACAACCTCCAGAATCTGGATATTGCAGTGCGATGACATAAAGAAGAGGGCCCCATTCTAGTTTTGCTCTGGGGTCTCTTTGTTTTATGCTGATCTGAGATAAGAAAATTAGATTTTGAGCCCCACTGAGAACAGGGATTGATGATAATTTACACTGACATGCCAAAAGTCATGGGACAGGAACTAATATCCGATAGCCTGGTGAAGTGCAGTAACTCAACATGGCATCAATTCCATAAGTGGACAGAAGACATATGAAAGATTGTTGAGCCATGCCATCTGGCTAGCCACCAAAAGCTCCACGGTATTTGTAGGTGTAGGATTTTTGGTTTGAGTGGACCTCTCTTTATTACGTTCCATAAATGTTCAGTTGGGCTCATGGCTGGTGAATGTGCAGGACACCACCATTCATAGGAATTCTTCAGAGTGCTCCTTGAAACAATTCTGGACAACTTGGATTCATGGGCGCTATGCATTATCCTTCTTGGAATATCCTATCATTGTGAAGGTACAGTTAGGTAGACCGGTGGACCCAACCCATGCCGTGAGAACACACCCCACACCAGTATGGAACCATCATCAGCCTGCACAGTTTTGACAACTGGGGTCCATGGCTTTACGGGATCTGCACCACAGACAAACTCTATCAGCCCAAAACAATTGGTAATGTTACTCTTCGCACCACGGCACACGTTGCTAGTCCTCTAGGGTCCAGTTAACAACCTCAAGAGCCAAGGTGAGGAGCTGTGTTTGGTGTTGTGCTGATAACAGAGGTGCTCTGGTGGGTCTTACTGAGTACCGTCAATAATAACGCAGGCAAAGAATGGGAAATGTTAGCGATTCTTAGTGATATCTGTAATGTAACAGGGTCTCTTTACCAAGGATATGCTAGCTGCTGATATGTGGGTTGCAGGCCTGCATAACTCCCTAGTGTCTCTTTATGTGTATGCACATTTGGCTTTAAATGAGGCCCAACCTCACTTACAACCTCAACCTGTCTGGTGAATAGGATGATGATGCTCCTAAAGTCGGTGGTGATATCCAGTGGCGAAAGCTGGAGAATAGCATGCCCTTCTCCGAAGCAGTCCTCTTATGTCCTACTGCAGTTCTGCCCTCTCTGCATTACTCACTGGTCGCAGCTATTGTTCCCAGACTGCCCTCTACAGTACGTCTGCTTCCTTCAGCCAAAACACAGTCCAATCTGATAGGATGCTCTCACACTGCACGAGCCTCCTCTTCTACGTGCCGTGCTCTTCTTCTCCCATCATAACCCAGGAGCTCCCGCCCATCCTGGGGGCGGAACTTCGTTTAGGCGCCAAAAACATTCTCTTGTGGGAATAACTGTTCACCCATCTGTAGATATTAGCAGGGGCACGTGAATTTTTGATAACGCTCTCACGTGGATCCCCTTACAGTGATATAACATCTTTTTATCTGCGTTACATTGCCATGTGACAGACTTGTCACATTTTCCTTCTCGTTGCCATGTTGTGACATCCTTTGGTACAGTATGATAATTGTGACTGTTTTATTTCTAGTTTTAGCTGACAGCTGTGGCGTTTTCCCTATTGCAATTTGGCATCGTGATTCAATTATTATAGTATAGAGTGTAAGCTGCAGATGTAGCAGAGCTGATTGTGTGAATTAACCCTTAGTGGCTGCACTGTTCATCTATTATGAGGAGGGTAATGTGTAATTAATACAGAGACCTATTTCATATGCAATGAATGGTACTTCTGACCCAAACGAGCCCTGCTACATCTTGTTGTTAGACTCCATTCAGACGACGATGTGCGACTCGCAGCTATCTGTGTGCCGTCCGATATTGACAGACACTGCATATTGTATGTGTGATTCTCATCCATGAAACCAAACAAGAATGGGACATGCAGCGAGCTCTTTCATATGAACCATTGGATTGTGCAAAGGAACATTCACGTGAATATCCTCATGGGCTGTTATGGGACCGTGTGCAGCCTGTCAAATACACGGCGCACATATACGACCGCCTGAATGAGCGCTTCTAGTCAATGATTATTGTCACTCCCACTTTCACTTTTCCTATATATCATTCCCAAGGCCTGTAGTACACAAGCCTATGCATATTTGTGTGTGCTTTTGCGCTGTGTGTTTGCAGAATGTTTGTTGCGTTTTTGCGTGTGCTTCGGTGTATCTTACTGTACTTTTGTGTGCGCAAAAAAACACGCACCAATGCTCGCAGCCATTAAAATGGCCAATTAGTTTAATGAGTTAGATTCATGCTGTTCCTGTGCAAATGAGCATGATGCTGCGGGATTATTTTGCGCAATGCAAGTGCGCAAGTAAAATAGGCGCTTGTGAATTTATCCACTGAAATCAATGGGTTTTATTTTCTGTGCCACAGACCTAAGGCCGGCTTAACGCAGATGTAAGAGTATTTGCGCGTATATTTGTACTATGTATTTACGTGATGGGTGTCACATTTTTTGTGCATGTGTACGTATTTTACTGTATTTTTTGCGTGTGCATGCCCTGTATATTTGCATACGCAAAAAAACATGCATGCATTCTCCCATTGATTTTAATAGGCAATTAAGTTTAATTAGTTTAATATGTGCTATTTTTGTACACACGAAAATAGGGTGTGCTGCGGATTATTTTGCACAAACGAAATGTTCATGCAAAATACGCTCATTTGACCAATGGGTTGTATTTATTGCGTATTGCGTGCACAAAATTTTCACACAATATGCAACGAAAAATACGCCCATGTGAATAAGCCCTTAGTCTGTAGCCAAATGGGTTCTATACATTTCAAAGTGTATGGATGACTGTTGCTTGTGCGCTTTTACATGGAGCGTTTATTGTTCACTTGTTTTCTAATATCTAATCTGTGTCTCCTCCCTTTCAGTTTCATCCCATTGCTTCTAGTCTTTCCTTGTGCAAATGAGAATATGGCTGATCCCTCTGCAGTGTGACAGCCCTTCAGATATTTGTAGATCGCTATTAAGTCTCTTCTTAGTCTTCTCTTTTGCAAACTAAACATTCCCAGATCCTTTAACTGTTCCTCATAGGACATGATTTGCAGACCACTCACCATCTTGGTAACTCTTCTCTGAACTTGCTCCAGTTTGTCTATGTCTTTTTTTTAAAGTGGGGTGCCCAGAACTGGACACAGTATTCCAGATGAGGTCTGACTAAGGAAGAGTAGAGGGTGATAATTACCTCACGTGATCTAGACTCTATGCTTCTCTTAATACCTCCCAGAATTGTGTTTGCCTTTTTGGCTGCTGCATCACATTGTTGACTCATGTTCAGTCTATGATCTATTAGTAAACCCAAGTCTTTTTCACATGTGCTGCTGCGTAGCCCAATTCCTCCCATTGTGTATATGCTTTTTTCATTTTTCTTGCCCAGATGTAGGACTTTGCATTTCTCCTTGTTAAATACCATTCTGTTAGTCGCTGCCCACTCTTCAAGCTTGTCTTGATCTTTTTGAATTTGCTCCCTCTCTTCTCTATTATTAGCTATTCTACCTAGCAAATTTGATCAGTTTCCCCTCAATTCCCTTCTCCAGATAATTTATAAAAATGTTGAACACTGGGCCTAGGACAGAGCCTTGTGGTACCCCACTTGACACATTCTTCCACTTGGATGTGCAGTCATTTATGACCACACTTTGAGTAGGATTACTCAGCCAGTTGAAGAAAGTGATAGTCATGTGACTTACTGAAAAAAGTGAGTCATGTGACTTACTGCTGCCAGGAGGAATGAAACGGGTGGCATATGTCGGAAGAGTCGCCAATTAATGAAAATGTATAATTTCAGTACAAGAGTACTGTCGCTTTAAAAAAAGAAATTATGCTACCAATTTAATACACAATGTTTAACCACTTTACACTCCATCACATACAGTTTCATCATGGAGGTTCGGGGGTTTGTATGGAACGAGATCAATTGTAAGCCATACAATGTGGGTGTTGGCTGTTTTTGGCAGCTGACACCTGCCTGCAACAGCTGCAATCAGCACTCATGCAGATCGTGGCTGTTAACCTCAATTCTGCCAGCTGCATTTAAATGCCCCATTGAAGTTCAGGGGTCCTGAATGCAGGGTGACTTCTGAAGACTCCCAGGGCTGCCATTGCAGATTGCCTATCAAGTCATGCATATGGTGTGGCTTGGTAGACTGCCTTTCAGAACGTGGTAGAATGTAATACTATGAGCAAAAAATCACAAGTTCAAGTACCCTATGGGAACTTAAAAAAAATTAAAAATGAGTAAAGAGTCATAAAAGTTTAAAAAAAAAACGTTTTCCCATATTCATAATAAAATTAATAAATAAATTTAAATAATAAAAATAAAAAAAAGCATATTTGGTATTGCTGTGTCCATAAAGGTATCAAAGTAATGCATTATTTTTCCTGCTCAGTGAACAATGTTAGAAAAAAAATAAAACAGAATTGCATTTTTTTGGTCACGCCGTCTCCAAGGAAAAATGTAATTAAAAGCAATCAAAAAGTTGTATGTATTCCAAAATGGTACTAATATAAATTACCGGAATTTCTGCAAAAACGAGCCCTCACACAACTATGTTGACAGAAAAAAAAGTTATGGCTGTCAGTAGATGGCAGCAGAAAATAATTAAATTTTTTTCCAAAGGTATTTTTTTTTATTAAACGGCAAAGGTCAAAGAAAACAGTTTCCAAATCATTTTAAAGTACCAATTTTCCTATTATAAATTCACGTCAGGGCTTCTTCAGATGACGTATATCGGCCGTGTATTCACACCGGCCGATATACGTCGTCCCTCTCTGCAGGGGGAGGAGGCTAGAAGAGCCTGGAGCAGTGCACTGAGCTCCTGCCCCCTCTCCGCCCCTCTGTACTATTTGCAATGAGGGGAGGCGGGATGAGGGCGGAGCTAATATAATGTAGTAACATTATATACTCGGAAATGAGAGATTAACATGAGATCATAATCAAGTAGTTCTTTAACATCGGAAAAACATTTCTGGAACATAGGGAGGGGGGTATAAGGTTTGAATTCAGATTGGCTCCTGAGGCATACATCATACATCAAAGGTATTTTATTTTTTAAAAGTTTTTTTTTTTCGCTGCACTACTGAATTTTGTGCCGTAGTAGTCGTACTGACTCATAGAATAAAGTTATCAGGTCCATTTTGCTGCGGTTTCTACACCTTAGACTCCCCCCCCCCCCCCAAAAAAAAAAGATGTCGGAATGACACTTTTTTCCCATTTCACTCCACTTTGAATTTTTAAACATTTTTCACTACATTATATGGTACACTACATAGTACCACTGAGAAATATAACTTGTCTCGCAAAAAAATAAGCCCTCAAACACTTACATTGATGGATAAATAAAAGAATTATGATTTTTTGAAAGTGAGGAGGAAAGTGAGTGGGGAGGAAAAACTGAAAATAAGGGAAAAAAGGCTGCGTCCTTAAAGGGGTTGTCCCGCGGCAGCAAGTGGGTCTATACACTTCTGTATGGCCATATTAATGCACTTTGTAATGTACATTGTGCATTAATTATGAGCCATACAGAAGTTATAAGAAGTTTTTCACTTACCTGCTCCGTTGCTAGCGTCCTCGTTCCCATGGAGCCGACTAATTTTCGCCATCTAATGGCCAAATTAGCCGCGCTTGCGCAGTCCGGGTCTTCTTCTGTTCTCAATGGGGCTCCGTGTAGCTCCGTGTAGCTCCGCCCCGTCACGTGCCGATTCCAGCCAATCAGGAGGCTGGAATCGGCAATGGACCGCACAGAAGAGCTGCGGTCCACGGAGGGAGAAGATGCCGGCGGCCATCTTCACCGGTAAGTATAGAAGTCACCAGAGCGCGGGGATTCAGGTAAGCGCTGTGCTGTTTGTTTTTTTTTTAAGTCCCTGCATCGGGGTTGTCTCGCGCCGAACGGGGGGGGGGGGGGGGGGGTTGAAAAAAAAAAAAACCTGTTTCGGCGCGGGACAACCCCTTTAAGGGGTTAAAGTACATGAGCCCCCTGCGGAGTCATATATGTCTATTACACACATCTTCATAAAACTTAATTTTATAAAATGGTCCGCCTCTGCCTCTGTCTGTCATCACCGCGCCATCTTGAACCTAGGCACGTACTACCAGGCTGTTACTAAAACGCCGCATTGCAGTCTCTCACCGGACCAAAGTCAGCCAAAGACCATGGCAGCGAGTGTCCCCTTGAAGACCAGCAGGGACTGCTCAGTCACAGATCACTTGCACACATATGTGTTTTCTGGGAACCAATGAGGGTTACATGGTAGAGCAAAATGTTCATAAGAAGGCAGGAGCCAAACAGTGTTAGCTGAACAAGCGCACACCTCCCTGCAAAGTTGTTGACTAGCCATTGAAAGGCAACAATTATGTATCTACACCAAGTGATAACTATTCAACCAGTGACTATTTTTAGGTGAGCTGAAAACTAAGCGACTAGTGAACAAATTCTTGTTCGTCACCCGATTGGTGAATGTGTTTACACGGAACAGCTGTCCCTTACATACACTCTATCAAGCGACCATTTAGATGATAGTTGTCCTATGTAAAGCCACCTATAAGTCCCACACATAGCCTAAAACTGGATCGCCCCTCTTCTCTCAACTTTTACTTCCCCTCCGTCTCCCTTCTTGAGTTCTTTGAGGTCACCTATGAAGTTTCTGAACATCTACAGAGAGTCGTCGGGCAGAGAAAGGGAGAACTACAGGATACTGGAAGGTGGTGAAGAGGCCTGGAAAGGCTGACACCAACAAGCCACTTCACATTGAGATATAAATGAAGACAAGGATAACTAGGACTTCTCCTCAAGGGCACTTTTCGTGGAGCAATTGACCGTCAACAGGGCATTGAGCAACAAATCGTTTACTTGTCGGAGTCGCTTGGTTTTTAGTTTTCCTTAAATTCTCGATTGGCCCATGTGAACAGGAGTCGCTCAATGTTTGAGCGACTCCTGTTTACTATCAATGTAGGCGGACGGGCCAGAAGGTTTCCTGGCCGCTCCGCCGCCATTTACTGAATGACTATCACTTCTGTGTAAAGCATAGGAGCGATAGTCAGGCGGCAGTCCATGGGACGGCTATCAGGCACTTATGCGCCCAACAGTTTTCCTATGTGAAGGGACCTTTAGCTCCTTAGACATATGAACTGAATAAATGGCTTAACAATAGAGTTGACTAATAGAGTCCTGACCCAGCTATATCTGGGATGTCACATTTATCTTACTCGTGTCAGTTTTCATATTTTTATGTATCAGTAACATAGGAGAGAAACATTTCTCAAAGCTTTACTCTATAGATGGTTTGCATTTAATTGGAACAGTAAATGCCCGGAAGGTCAAACTTGTCTCCATTCTTTGGTAATAAAGGGTCATGAAACCAGAGAAACTTCAGGGAGGAGAGGTGGAAAAAAAGCCTTAAAGTATATAATAAAGTAATAGGAAAAAAGAATGGACTGGGTGAAGGTACTGTACAAGATGACCTTATTAATGCGTTTATGGCAGGCCTTCTTACAAAGAAATGTTTGAAGTTTTTCACAACCAAAGAGCTACTGCACGTTTTTTGGATTTTTTGGATTTCATATTTCATGCAACATTTTATTTTAGTAGTTTCTTCTTTCCATGCATGGCCGGTCTTAGCTATGTACAACACATGTAATCCCACAAGGCGCTAGCCACCAGACTGTAGGGTGGGCACCAGGTGGATTTAGGCTGGGGGCAAGTGCCTCCTTAAGGTTGGCCCAGCCAGATGATCTTCACCTTTCATGTAGCAACATCTTGTGTAGCTACATGAATCATGCTCCTCCTGGCTCTGTCCCCTCAAATATTCTGAGGAACCGCTGTCAGCGCATCAGTGCCTCCGCAACAGAATCGCTTAGTACTGCCACTGTAATTATGTTATGAGCTTGGTTCTGGTATGGTATTTATGTATTGAGATTGGTTTGGCTGTGTCTACATTGTGAGTTTACTTCTGGGGCTGTATTTATGCACTGAGCTTGATTTTAGTGTTAAATATAGCACCAGAACCAATCTCAGTACATAAATATATGTGCTGAGCCTGGTTATGGGACTTTATGTATTTCCTGATGGTTATGGAGCTATATTTATGTTTTGAACTTGATTCTTGGGCTGTCTTTATGTGTTGAATCTGGATCTGGAGCTCTTTCTATGTGCTGGGCCTGGCCCTGGAGCTTTATCTATGTGCTCAGCACATAAATACAGCACAATAAACAGTCATAACAAAGCCCTTTAACAAGACTCAGCACATAGCTGTGAACCATGGCTCCTGGGACTGTATCTATGTGGTGAGTCTAGTTCTTGGGTTGTATCTATATTATGACTTTGGGCTGCAGCTATGTGCTGAGTCTTGTTAAAGGGCTTTGTTATGACTGTTTCTTGTGCTGTATTTATGTGCTGAGCTTGTCTCTGGTACAGTATTTATTCACTAAGCTACTCTTGTGTGAGTATGCTACTATCTTGCTGTTTTCTGTGCAAGAACAATGCAGGCAGACTGACCTATCGGTGCAATATGTGTTTTGTTTTTTTTACAATGGGGGTGGGAGAGTGTAAACTTCTGCACATATAACATAAAGCCAGCACTGTTTCCTTGTAAGTGTTAATTTCTGCAGCATCCAGTGATTTAATATTCTACATATCAGTTGGAAAAGGAAAGAAATTTGGCATGCCAACGCAAGAATGAGATATTATTATGCATTACGAGATCAAAGGCATAGAATAAAGCCATTGAGGGGGAGTTCCCCGCTCTACAGGGTGCAGGCGAGGATTTACCCTCGGTGAAGTCACACATTAAGATACATTGGACATGAAAATTAAAATAAATGAAAAAATGATAATGATAAAGTGGGTTTAGGCTGCAGCTTCACAGGAACATCTGCTGTGCGTGGAAATATGATTCACATAGTAACACTGCATTCTGTCACAGCCTGTTTCTTGCACACTTTGGGAGAAATAGGTGATTAGTTTACCTTAGCCTTTTTCCTAAATACATTGGGCCACATTTACTAACCCAGTGTTAATACTTAGACAATATTTAGGTAAGTTTGATCAGTGTAAAGATGCATCAAAGTGATCACAGTAGGTAATGATTAGAGATGAGCGAGCACCAAAATGCTCGGGTGCTCGTTACTCGGGACGAATTTATCGCGATGCTCGAGCGTTCGTTTCGAGTAACGAACCCCATTGAAGTCAATGGGCGACCGGAGCATTTTTGTATTTCGCCGATGCTCGCTAAGGTTTTTTATGTGTGAAAATCTAGGCAATTCAAGAAAGTGATGGGAACGACACAGCAACGGATAGGGCAGGCGAGGGGCTACATGTTGGGCTGCATCTCAAGTTCACAGGTCCCACTATTAAGCCACAATACCGGCAAGAGTGCCCCCCCCCCCCCCCTCCCAACAACTTTTACTTCTGAAAAGCCCTCATTAGCATGGCATACCTTAGCTAAGCACCACACTAGCTACAACAAAGCACAATCACTGCCTGCATGACACTCCGCTGCCACTTCTCCTGGGTTACATGCTGCCCAACCCCCCTCCCCCCTGCACGACACAGTGTCCACAGCGCACACCAAACTGTCCCTGCGCAGCCTTCAGCTGCCCTCATGCCACACCACCCTCATGTCTATTTATAAGTGCATCTGCCATGAGGAGGAACTGCAGGCACACACTGCAGAGGGTTGGCACGGCTAGGCAGCGACCCTCTTTAAAAGTGGTGGGGCGATAGCCCACAATGCTGTACAGAAGCAATGAGAAATCCAATCCTGTGCCACCTCCATCAGGAGCTGCACACGTGGGCATAGCAATGGGGAACCTATGTGCCACACACTATTCATTCTGTCAAGGTGTCTGTATGCCCCAGTCAGACTGGTAATATGTACCTTAACAGTAACCGTGTTGGTGGTAATGTGGTGGTGACTGCGGACCTAGTAGCACGGTTGTATTTTGTTGGTTTTCGGAATGCGGCCAGGATTAAGTGGGCCGTGGCGGGGGGATGGTGGGGGGGCTCTCTTGTTGTGTCGGTAAAGGTGAAATTCTTGGACTGCCACCAGACGAACCAATGCAAAGGCATTTGCCAAGAATGTTTTCATTGTTGGAGGAGGAGGAGGATGTTTTTGAGGCACTACGTGTCCTCTCCACGTGTCCGTGGTTATATGCACCTTAACAGTAACCGCGTTGGTGGGAAATGGCCTCGCCGCCATCATGTCTTTGGGAAGCCTCTGTTTCCACACCCCAGAGACATACCATTAGCAGCGGTATAGGCAGAGCCCAGAATTCGTAACATTTCAGCCGTAGCATTAGGACAGGCCCCACTAACATATTACTAGCAGCATTATAGGGGGAGCACAGTATTAGTTCCATTTCAGTAATAGTAGCACTCAAGACAGGCCCCAGTAACAATTCCGAAGCAGCAGTATAGGAAGAGCATAGTCTAAGTTCCATTTAAGTAATAGTAGCAGCCTATACAGGCCCCAGGAACAATTCCGAAGCAGCAGTATAGTGGGAGCGCAGTCTTAGTTCCATTTCAGTAGCTGCAGTATAGCCAAGGCCCAAGTTACATTTATGTAGCTAAAGTGTAGGCCAACCACACACACCTTTCTGTACCATGAGTGCAGGCGAAGAACATAGAAATTGCTATGATTACACTGTAGGTGAGGGCCCCAAAAAATTGGTGTACCAACAGTACTAATGTACCTCAGTAAAAATTGGCCATGCCCAACCAAGATGGCAGGTGAAACCCATTAATCGCTTTGGTTAATGGGGCTTAAGTGGTAACTAGGCCTGGATGCAGCCCAGTTTAACGAAAAATTGGTTCAAGTTAAAGTTCCAACGCTTTTAAGAGCATTGAAACGTATAAAAATTTTTTAGAAAAATTATATGAGTGAGCCTTGTGGCCCTAAGAAAAATTGCCCGTTCAGCGTGATTACGTGAGGTTTCAGGAGGAGGAGCAGGAGGAGGAGGAGGAATATTATACACAGATTGATGAAGCAGAAATGTCCCCGTTTTGGATGGTGAGAGAGAACTATGCTTCCATCCGCGGGTGCAGCCTACGTATTGCTTAGGTATCGCTGCTGTCCGCTGGTGGAGAAGAGAAGTCTGGGGAAATCCAGGCTTTGTTCATCTTGATGAGTGTTAGCCTGTCGGCACTGTCGGTTGACAGGCGGGTACGCTTATCTGTGATGATTCCCCCAGCCGCACTAAACACCCTCTCCGACAAGACGCTAGCCGCAGGACAAGCAAGCACCTCCAGGGCATACAGCGCTAGTTCAGGCCACGTGTCCAGCTTCGACACCCAGTAGTTGTAGGTGGCAGAGGCGTCACGGAGGACGGTCGTGCAATCGGCTACGTACTCCCTCACCATCCTTTTACAGTGCTCCCGCCGACTCAGCCTTGACTGGGGAGCAGTGACACAGTCTTGCTGGGGAGCCATAAAGCTGTCCAGGCCCTTAAAGACTGTTGCACTGCCTGGGCTGTACATGCTGCTCGATCTCCGCACCTCCCCTGCTACCTGGCCCTCGGAACTGCGCCTTCTGCCACTAGCGCTGTCGGGTGGGAATTTTACCATCAGCTTGTCCGCAAGGGTCCTGTGGTATAGCAACACTCTCGAACCCCTTTCCTCTTCGGGAATGAGAGTGGGAAGGTTCTCCTTATAGCGTGGGTCGAGCAGTGTGTACACCCAGTAATCCGTAGTGGCCAGAATGCGTGTAACGCGAGGGTCACGAGAAAGGCATCCTAACATGAAGTCAGCCATGTGTGCCAGGGTACCTGTACGCAACACATGGCTGTCTTCACTAGGAAGATCACTTTCAGGATCCTCCTCCTCCTCCTCCTCCTCCTCCTCAGGCCATACACGCTGAAATGATGACAGGCAAGCAGCATGGGTACCGTCAGCAGTGGGCCAAGCTGTCTCTTCCCCCTCCTCCTCCTCATCCTCCTCATGCTCCTCCTCCTCCTCCTCCTGAACGCGCTGAGATATAGACAGGAGGGTGCTCTGACTATCCAGCGACATACTGTCTTCCCCCGGCTCTGTTTCCGAGCGCAAAGCGGCTGCCTTTATGGTTTGCAGGGAACTTCTCAAGATGCATAGCAGAGGAATAGTGACGCTAATGATTGCAGCATCGCCGCTCACCACCTAGGTAGACTGCTCAAAGTTTCGAAGGACCTGGCAGATGTCTGCCAACCAGGCCCACTCTTCTGAAAAGAATTGAGGAGGCTGACTCCCACTGCGCCGCCCATGTTGGAGTTGGTATTCCACTATAGCTCTGCGCTGCTCATAGAGCCTAGCCAACATGTGGAGCGTAGAGTTCCACCGTGTGGGCACGTCGCACAGCAGTCGGTGTACTGGCAGATTAAACCGATGTTGCAGGGTGCGCAGGGTGGCAGCGTCCGTGTGGGACTTGCGGAAATGTGCGCAGAGCCGGCGTACCTTTACGAGCAGGTCTGACAAGCGTGGGTAGCTTTTCAGAAAGCGCTGAACCACCAAATTAAAGACATGGGGCAGGCATGGCACGTGCGTGAGGCTGCCGAGCTGCAGAGCCGCCACCAGGTTACGGCCGTTGTCACACACGACCATGCCCGGTTGGAGGCTCAGCGGCGCAAGCCAACGGTCGGTCTGCTCTGTCAGACCCTGCAGCAGTTCGTGGGCCGTGTGCCTCCTATCTCCTAAGCTGAGTAGTTTCAGCACGGCCTGCTGACGCTTGCCCACCGCTGTGCTGCCACGCCGCGCGACACCGACTGCTGGCGACGTCCTGCTGCTGCTGACACATCTAGAATGCGAGACAGAGGTTGAGGAGGAGGAGGAGGAGGAGGGTGCTTTAGTGGAGGAAGCATACACCGCCGAACATACCACCACCGAGCTGGGGCCCGCAATTCTGGGGGTGGGTAGGACGTGAGCGGTCCCAGGCTCTGACTCTGTCCCAGCCTCCACTAAATTCACCCAATGTGCCGTCAGGGAGATGTAGTGGCCCTGCCCGCCTGTGCTTGTCCACGTGTTTGTAGTTAAGTGGACCTTGCCACTAACCGCATTGGTGAGGGCGCGTACAATGTTGCGGG
The DNA here is from genome assembly GCF_035609145.1 of Eleutherodactylus coqui. NCBI lineage: Eukaryota > Metazoa > Chordata > Amphibia > Anura > Eleutherodactylidae > Eleutherodactylus > Eleutherodactylus coqui. The sequence goes on along the minus strand of NC_089845.1, from coordinate 97,036,742 downwards.
AGACGTGGTCGTGCAGGGCTGGGACGGCACATCGGGAAAAGTAGTGGCGACTGGGAACTGAGTAGCGCGGGGCCGCCGCCGCCATCATAGCTTTGAAAGCCTCCGTTTCCACAACCCTATATGGCAGCATCTCAAGGCTGATAAATTTGGCTATGTGGACGGTTAACGATTGAGCGTGCGGGTGCGTGGCGGCGTACTTGCGCTTGCGCTCCAACACTTGCGCTAGCAATGGCTGGATTGTGCAGTGCGAGACATTGGTGGATGGGGCCGAGGACAGCGGAGGTGAGGGTGTGGGTGCAGGCCAGGAGACGGTAGTGCCTGTGTCCTGAGAGGGGGGTTGTATCTCAGTGGCAGGTTGGGGCGCAGGGGGAGAGGCAGCGGTGCAAACCGGAGGCGGTGAACGGCCTTCATCCCACCTTGTGGGGTGCTTGGCCATCATATGTCTGCGCATGCTGGTGGTGGTGAGGCTGTTGGTGGTGGCTCCCCGGCTGATCTTGGCGCAACAAAGGTTGCACACCACTGTTCGTCGGTCGTCAGACCTTAGAGCACCTCGGCCTCTGCAGGGTGGCATGGCGCGAGGGTGCGCTTTGGGAAACAGTTGGTGGATTATTCGGTCTGGCCCTGCCTCCACCCCTGGCCACCGCACTGCCTCTTGCAACCTGCCCTGCTGCTGCCCTTGCCTGCCCCTCTGAAGACCTGTCCTGAGTAGGCGTTGCACACCAGGTGGGGTCAGTCACCTCATCGTCCTGCTGCTCTTCCTCCGAATCCTCTGTGCGCTCCTCCCTCGGACTTACTGCCCTTACTACTACCTCACTGCAAGACAACTGTGTCTCATCGTCATCGTCCTCCTCACCCACTGAAAGGTCTTGAGACAGTTGCCGGAAGTCCCCAGCCTCATCCCCCGGACCCTGGGAACTTTCCAATAGTTGTGCATCAGTGACGATAAACTCCTCTGGTGGGAGAGGAACCACTGCTGCCCAATCTGAGCAGGGGCCCGAGAACAGTTCCTGGGAGTCTTCCCGCTCCTGAGCATGTGTCATTGTAGTGGAGTGAGGAGGCTGGGAGGAAGGAGGAGCAGCAGACAGAGGATTCGGATTTGCAGCACTGGACGGCGCAGAACTCTGGGTGGATGATAGCTTGCTCGAAGCACTTTCTGCCATCCACGACAGGACCTGCTCATACTGCTCATTTTCTAATAAAGGTCTCCCGCGTGGACCCATTAATTGGGCGATGAATGTGGGGACGCCAGAAACGTGCCTCTCTCCTAATCGCGCAGCAGTCGGCTGCGACACACCTGGATCAGGAGCTCGGCCTGTGCCCACACCCTCACTTGGGCCTACGCGTCCTCGGACGCGTCCACGTCCTCTAGGCCTACCCCTACCCCTCAGCATGCTGTATTACCAGTGATTTCCAAGCCAGGAAAGAAATTGGCGCAAGCCTGCAGCCAAAATAGAATTTTTTCCCTTATTTTTCAAAGGACAAGCCACACTGCGTGTATTCAATGAATACTACTAAGTTTAATAACTGTGTTGTGGCCCTGCAAATGTGTCACAGACCTGCAGTGATGCAAAGTTATTCGCTACAGCAGATCAGGGATTTCCCATGCAGGAAAAAAATTGGCGCAAGCCTGCAGTAAAACGTAGCTGGCTGCGTCTGATTTTTTTTAACGTTCTGCACGCAGCACACACGTACCCAGAGCCCTGAGGACTGTCAGAGGCAGGCGAAATAGAATTTTTTCCCTTGTTTTTCAAAGGAAAAGCCACACTGCGTCTATTCAATGAATAATGTATGTCTTCTGGCCCTGCCTACACAATTCTATCCCTGTAGTATTAATGCCGGGTGCAATGGTCTGCACAGCCGGTTTTGAGAAAAAAGAAAAAAAATGCAACACTGCTAACAGCAGCCTGGACAGTACTGCACACGGATAGATGTGGCCCTAGAAAGGACCGTTGGGGTTCTTGAAGCCTACACTCACTGCTAACACTCTCCCTGCCTAACCACCACTTCTGTCCCTATTGCAGGGCGCAATGCTCTGCAGATCCAATTTTGAAAAAGAAAATACAGTGCTAACACAGTGCTGCACACTATTAGATGTGGCCCTGAGAAGGACCGTTGGGGTTCTTGAAGCCTACACTAACTCCTAACGCTCTCCCTACAGCAGCTCCAGCACGATAGCACTTTCCCTCAGCTAACTCACAAGGCATCTGAGCCGAGCCGCGGGAGGGGCCGATTTTTATACTCGGGTGACATCAGATCTCCCCAGCCACTCACAGCAGGGGGGTGGTATAGGGCTTGAACGTCACAGGGGGAAGTTGTAATGCCTTCCCTGTCTTTCAATTGGCCAGAAAAGCGCGCTAACGTCTCAGAGAGGAAACTGAAAGTAACCAGAACATCGCGTGGTACTCGTTACGAGTACCGAGCATCCCGAACACGCTAATATTCGCCCGAGTATCAAGCTCGGACGAGTACGTTCGCTCATCTCTAGTAATGATGGATGATAAATTTGGCACCAAAATTTGGTGCACTTCATGACCCTTCCCACACAAAGGGCCTAAAACACATTATAAATGTGGTGCATGGCATGTATGTATCAAGGCACTGCCAGTCACTCTCTGGGCAAGGGGGACCAGGGTGACATCACAACGTCCAGAGTGACATCAGCCCGCCTATCAATGATGCTTCTTATGGTATTTAAACCAATCCCCCACTCTTGACAGTGCCAGTTATACTATCTGTCTCCTTATGTAGTCAGGTTTGGTCAGTGGTCAGCTTCCTGTAGTTTCTGGTTCGGTTCCCCTATTGCGCTCTGACCTCAGACCTTACCACATACAAGCAATGAGGTCGCCCTTTTCAGGGTGGGTGCTCTGCTTCATGGTGGATCGAAAAGACGAATTAAGAAGTTAATGAGATTCTGTCACCACGTTCATGCTGACCAGATCCCGGGCAGTATTAAGCCGGGACAGGTATGCTTACTACCCCCATGTATGTTTTATTCTAATAAGCTATGACGTTTCAGAATAAACACACTTTGAAGTTAGCTTCAGAACTCAGCTCAGAGTCACAGAGGTGGGCCGCTCCAGCCTCTCCCTGCTTGCAGCATGTAGATGGACAGCTGTTTGGTACTGTTGTGTCTTGTCTCCACCAGAGTTATGGGTGGAGACATGGGCTGGGCTGCTGGAGCTAGAGAGAACGCCCACAGCTCCGGATTGGCTGCTGGAGACACACACCTGCACCGAGCTGAGGACATTTAGCAGAAGTCTCTGGCCCCGCTTCTCTGGCCCCCACTCTGCTAACCTCTGGCAAATATGTATGCTGCTGTAGCATTGTTCTTTCCCCCTCTTCTGGCTACTGTCACTGTCGCACCTGCTTTCCCTTCTCCCCTCCTGGCTCCTGCGCTGACCACAGTCACCCCCACGGACTTCCATATAGGCTGTAATTCGTGCTGCCGTAGTCTTTTTCCACCTGAAGGCGGCCACGTGCTGTCTCTCTCTTCCCATCCTTCCCCACCGTCTATCACATCTCGCAGTCGGGCAGTGCCTAGCAGCGGTAAAAAGTTGCCCCTAGCTGGGAGCAGCCTCGCCCGCAGTGGCAGCCAGCCGGTCATCCGGCCTCTTAGTATATCAGCAGTTGAGAACCGATCAGGAGAAATTACACAGTACAGAGGTCAATGAACAAGGGTCCAGGTGCACCAATCACACATCAATGGCCCATTTATAGCCAGTTTCCTATCTTAGTTAATGCTGATTAGATCTGGAATAATGGGGCACAGGAAATTGTATAATAATAATGAGAAGAAAACTAGTTTTTAATGACAGTTACATTTTAATTACTCAGATACACTCCATTGCATTTATATTGTTCTCATCTCAATTGAATGGCATTACTACAGAGAATAAAAAGTATTTCATGAGTAAACAAACATTTAAATGGAAAACAATGTCTCCATTAAAAGTCGATTTTGTTCCGTTATTTTGCAAGAAAATTCTATTTGTTAATTAAAAAATTAATGAAAAATCCAACGCTTCCTGCACTCCGAGATGTTTGTAATAGATTTCATTGTGTCATTTCTCATCGAATGCGGAGTTCTGGATATTATGAGTTTTTTTAATGTTGGTATTCTCGATGGAGCAAAAATAATCAAACAACTATGTGATAATTCCAGGAATATAGTCCATAGTTGTATAGTAAATAATGTCACTCATTGCTTCAATATTTCCGGAAAATGTATTTTTTTTATATCCGGTTTTAATCATAAACATAATTTTAAAAATGATAATCCATAAATCCTCCATGAACATACTGTAATATTGCAGTTTGCACACTGGCACTAGAGGAATTCTAATGGCCTGATATGGTATCTAATGTTTTCAGCTTTTTTGTGTAGACTAGGACAGGGTCACCAGAGCCATTTCATCATCATTAAAAGATGAGGGATTTAATAACATATGGCAACTCTGTTGTACAGCACTGCTGGAGGACTAGATAAAGAGGGATAACACTATACACACAGATAAAACTCTGTATGCAGCTCCCCTGCTGATACCTATTCTCTGGGGGAAGGGATCTATACTCTATTCCTTCCTGGAGACTGTATTAAAAAGGTTTTCCCATCTCATACATTTATAGCATATCTACAGGATATGTAATAAATGTCCAATAAGTGCAGGCCCCTCCACAGGGACTCATACCTCTCTACATAATTACCCCCTGTGGAACCCCTACTGGTTCACTGCTGCCCGAGGTGGCCGAGGTTCTTCGCTGTTTCTGTCACTTCTATAGAAGTAAACGTTGCAAGTTTCCAGATTGGGACTCTTTTTCACTATTGAAAATCAATGGTTCTGTTCCGGAACCCATCTTAATACCATTTTTGGTGATTTAGACAGAATGCCAAGCCAGAAAGGTTGAGCATATACGCTGATGTAGTGGGAATCCAGCCCTGACAGGCAGCCTATTAGGTCCTACCTTAGACAGTACATTAGCGTTGAGCGAACGGAAATAGTAGAACCCTGTTTAGAACTTTGCTGAAAGTTTGGTTCGATGAGAACCCAAACCTTGGGCGGTTCATCTCGGCTGAACCTACTAACAAAAGACGAAGTAAAAGGAAGGAAAACTGACAACAATAAGGTAAACGAACAAGAAGCAAACAGAACAAAAAGGAAAAACAATACTTTTGTCTTTTTTCATCTTTTTCCTTCACTAACTTTGCCTTAATAACATCTCAAAAAGTACTTGGGTGATCTAAAAGTGCTATATATAGGGCCTTCATGGCTTTTTGTTGCACACCAGTTTTGTAAATACTGGTGAAGTTGTGGTTCGGTTCTAACTCATTTGGACAGAACCAAACCTTTTGTCGAAAATGTGGCAAACCATCCAAACTGAACTTTTCAGAAGTTCACTCATCACTACAGTACATATCAGACCTGGAGGTCCTTGTTAGGTTCCCATTTGCCAGGTCAACTCATGGACACTCAGTAGTCTCTCCAATAGGCCTAAAGATGGACACTAATCCACTTAGTTGCTAGTGTCAGTTTTAACGTTGGCATCTTTTAGGGGCTAAAAACTTGTGTGTTACTGCTGATAACTGCCGTGGATAAAGCAAACACGGTTCCTGAGCCGGTGTTATCACTGTGCTGTACATTTAGGATGCTATTACATAAAGTGTCTCTTGGTTGCAAAACGCAGGCGGATCTCTGCTGATTGCGGCTGGCACCTGTACTCAGTAGTCCAATCTGTATGGCGTATCCAGGTGCCGGCCGCCATCAGTATTTCTTCACCTGTGTTTAACAACCTTACAGCTCCCTGCGTGAAGGGATTGATTTACTACTGTAAGGGAACACGTCTGCTCCCTGTTTCATTGTGTACCTGGTAATACTTTTTTTTAGAATGTGTCAAACATGGGAGCATATTTATTACTGCTGGCATACTTCTGAGCGGTGTGTCAGTATGTGATATCAGTCTAACAAGACAGCACACAGTATTTGATGACTTTGGCACAGGAACTGAACTACTATAAGTTATAAGAATATTGGAAGTCACAGAGGAGCTCCGTGACATGAATATGCACAAGGCACAGGTTGAGTACACTAACATAAGTCACTGCGTTCTGAAGTGACTCCTAATATGCTTTATAATTTATACCAGTAGTATAGGATACATTTCTTATAAGACACTGCTTAGCTGCTGGAGAACCTCTTTTTGAAGTTAATTCCTTCTAATTATTGGTTGATGTGAAACGCCCTCATCCTGTTTGCACCATCTGAGGTGTGTATTGTGATGTTCTGCAGCAGAGGTTCCGGTCATAGCCTCTGTCGCTGGTTTACTTTAAAATATAGCCCCAAATAATGCTTGTCCTGTAAAATGCCAGATGGTTGTATGGAAACTGAAAAAAACCTATTATAGTCAACGTCAACGGTCCTCCTATGACAGTTTCATTCGGCCAATGGGTTTCTTATTACTGCAGAGCAGGAACTCAAGGCGTTAGCGTGAACAAGTTCTAGGTAAAGGTAAAGTCCCCTGATGCAAGCACTGAGTCGTGACCGACTCCTAGGGTGACTGCATTTTTTGGCCTGACCCAGTGTGGGATGCATTTGGTGCTGCTGGTTGGATTCTTTTTTTCTTAGACTCATAGGGTGACGTCACATCGTGACATTTTCTTGGCAGACTGTTTTTGGGGGTGGTTTGCCATTGGCTTCCCCAGTCATTTTATCAGCCACAGAAGGATGGAGCTGGCTACCTGAACCATGCAATGATTCAACCCGCAACCTTCAGGTCGTGAGCGAGAGCTTAAGACTGTATTCTGCTGTCTTAACACTCTGCACCACACGAGGCTCTTATAACCAGCCCTAACATATGTCTTATTTTGTACTGCGGGTATAGTAAAGTGTGATGCAGACTACAGCTGCTGAATTATCACACTACGTGACAGTCAATTAGAGGGGTTGTGCCAAGATAGCATCTCTTAAATATATGCTCTAATGGGGCATATGAATGTCATAGGAGCCTCCCACTTAGGACTCTCCACTAGGGCCAGAATGGAGAGCAGCACTTCCGGTTGAACCATATGCTGTCCTTGTAAAGGCCATTCACATGCGTTTGCTGCAGGGAAAATGTCTCATTGACATTGGCTTCCTCCAACAATATCAACTGTTTGCAGGGGAATGCTTATCGCCTTGGGCCACCAAATTCTGAAAGGGGTTGTGCATGTTGGCACAACCACTTTTCATGGTTGACCTAGATAGAGAGTACATCCAGCCAGGGATGCCTCAGGCAGGATCAGATGTTGCCTTGCCACTTTCAGAGAGACTACAGGGCTAGCTATGAAGGCAGGGCGAGGACCAACCTCCACCGGGTGCCATTAGGTAAACGCTTAGTCGCATACTTGGGCGGAACGATGCCTTGGTTCATCGGATTACAATTGCTCATTAGTGCAGCAAATTGGACAAGACCTTAATTCAGTGCCTTCCTTGACCTTCAGAGGATGCAATCGGGACAAGCAAATAACACGGGCACTCTGTCAAACAGATCTTCAGCGTTTGGTGATCACAACACCACCTGGTCTCAACAGCTCCAACTCCAGGAGCCAGCTCGCTCCTATCTGTGCTATAAGCTTAACTCTTGACTGTGCCAGCCACATCCCGGAACCCTGTTCCACCTCTTTCAACCACTCACAATCAACACCTAGACAACCCTCTTCCAGTGCCACTTCCTCGATCACCCACCAATCAAGGTTGACACATGATGGCACAAGAACATTTAAAGAGAAATTTAATACAATAATGTAACACAAATCAAGAGCTGCACACTCCTACCACCCTCTTACCCAGGGAAGGAACTTCCTACACAAGTGATCTGTAGTAGAGAGCTTCAGTAGAAAGAGAGAAGTAGCACCTATTTAGCACTGCTCTTCTCTGTACTGCCAGGCTTCGGCATCAGAATGTGATGTTTTTATAGAAATATTATTTATAGACCTGTCACAGGAAAATTATTTAGAAGCGCAGTACTGTAGTTATCACATGTCTTTTCAATCCATATAATTCATCTATAAAATGAATGTCATCAATGTATCACCGTAAATGGTTTACATTCATTGTACCTAATGCAGACAGGAGATAATGTATACTTTAAAAAATCACCAAGAAAAAAAAAAAAGCCCTACTATCCCCTTTCATTGCAGCGAATTGCTATTATCATGAGTTATAAATAAGCTGAGCCGTTTCCCGGTGATTGGCTCCTGGCGTGCCTGGTGGTCGTATCATGTACACCGCTGTGAAACGTCTCTGAAATGAAGAGTAAAAATAAATATTCTCACCGCATCGACTAATGAAATGTCACTATACGATGACTCCGTGTGTCCTGGTAGACTGGAGATGCAGGATGGGATTTTGCTAAATTTACATTTCATACAGATATCTTCTATGTAATCATAAAATCTATAGTTAGATGTCATTGCATGTAGTCTACAATGTACATTATAGCCTCAATACACATTGCAGGGCTATTCGGAAAATATACTCACTCATCTGGTCTCTAACGAGGCTAATACGTTAGTGCTGGTGATAGATTAGAGAGAACTGTTGATAGTACATCTCATGATGGGTTTTTGTTGCTAATTGTACAGTATAGGAAAGTGTAGCAAAGTAAAGGTATACAGCATACAGCCGTCCTTCAGATGTGAAAGGACACTCATTTGGCCTATAGTTGTCTAAGGACCTGTTCTTTATAGGGTTGTCACGTTTGTCACAAAAAATACCGCCCAAGGTAACGGGTGTGGGTGGGGGTGTGGCGTATCACAACAAATGTTCTTACCTCTGTTATTCTAGTGGCCGCAGTTAGTAATTGCACCCACCTCATTGTCCCTAATAGTATAAGTTATGGCCTCAAAAGTAATAGTGCCTTTAGTATTGGCCTCAACAGTAACTCTGCCCTCTCAGTGGCCCCAATAGTAATAGTTCACCCAGTAGTGACCTAAATATTTAGTGTTTCCAGTAGTGGCCCCAACATTAATAGTGCCCCCAGTTTTGGCCCTAATACTAATAATGGCCACAATAGTAATAGTGCCTACAGCAGTGGCCCCAATAGTAAGTGGCCCCAATACTAATATTAGCCCCAATAGTAATAGTGCCTGCAGCAGTGGCCCCAATAGTAATAGTACCCCAGTTGTGGCTCTAGTAGTAATTTTGTATTTAGTTTTGGCCCCAATAGTAATTGTGCACCACATTGTGGCATCAAGAGTAATTGTGCCCTCAACCAGTGTAAATGTAATCTGGCCAATTAATTCTAGACCACAGGCCCGTGCACTGTGCCATGAGGTCATCACCTGCGGCTGCTGAGTCCTGCTGCTGTCGCCGTCTGCCAAGTCTGAGGAGAAGCCTTCTTGATCCACCTCTACCTGGCTGTGTATCAATGAGAGCCGTGCCTGCAGATGTAAGTGCCAACCACTACTTTGAGGTCGGCACAGAAACTTCCGCTCTGTATTTGCAGCGCTGACAGTATGCGCCTGCTCAGCTGATCAGTCAGGGTCCAGAGTGGCGTATTCCAGACAATCAACTATTGATGACCTATCCTGCTCAGTAATACAAATTTTGAGCTCTTTCCACACTGGAATCTTGCCTTTTTGTTCCTTTTGCTGGAACTGGCCTTCTGCTGTTCTAGTCCATTCGTGCTAGGGAACGACAAGTTGTGTATCCAGACACATTAGTTGGAGCATCACTGTTGTATTCAGCTGCAATTTGTTTGATTGCACAGTGCCTGTTCATCAGAACAATTCTTGACATCCTCCTTACTCCTTTTGCTCTACGAGTTGTTTATATTCACAGGATTCCCTTTCGCACGCCATTCCCGGTATACTCTCCACACGTGGTTGGCAGTGAAATCCCGGCCCCATCTAATTTAGCACCGATGACTAGGTCTTGTTAGAAGTCACTCAGATCGCTGAATTTTCCCATCTAATGTGGATTCACACGTAAACCGATCCACAAAAACTTGTCAGGTGACTTTATGCTGCACTCTGAGTTTAACTTCCATACAAGGAAGCTCCAATCATAAAAGGGTGAACATACACACCAAACATGCTGTGAACAATCATAGCCAGCTAGTACAGTCTAGTTCCAGGTCGGCAGTGGTAACCTCTCTCCTAAGAGAGAGCATCAAGAATGTTAGTGAGGAGACTTATAAGGCCAGCAATGCTCCTCTGGGTAATATTCAAATAAGGAAGATGGAACAATACCTCTGCAGCGCCACCTATTGAATGGCAGCATTCCTTCAAATCAGTGCTTGACTCTTTATACAGGTCTGTAGAGCAATGATTGGGAATTGAAAACCAAGTCAGAATCCATACACAGACAGCTGTTTCAGGGGTTTTTTCCCTTGTCAGTGTGCAGTAGGATCCTGCCTTGGCTAGTGAGAGGCCTATGACATGAGTAGGGAGGGGTAACATCTCTACTTAGGGAGAGCACCAAGAAGGTAAGTGAGGAAACTTATAAGGCTATCCATAATCCTCTAGGTAATATGCCCAATCATTGCTCTACAGACCTGTGTAAAGGATCCGATATTGATTTAAAGGAATGCTGCCATCCAATAGGTGGCGCTGCAGAGGTATTGTTCCATCGTCCTTATGTGCAGTCTAGTTCCGCACACAGCGGAAAATATCTTCTGTATTTTCTCCTCAAATATCCAAAATTTGCTCTGAAATCCGTACCTGATTTAGTTGCGCATTTACTGCAGATTTAGTTGCAGGATTTCACACATTACATTGAAATGAATGAAATTCACAGTGACTTCTCCTCGACAGATGGGGCATTCTGTGGAGTCAAATCGGCAGCAGACTTTCTCCGCTGCTAGCATATGATGCTTGTTATAACCACATTCACCAACATTGTACTGTATATAGTTGTGGAATTGGGGTGTAAAAGAATTCTGCAACTAGTATGCAATATGTTAAACTGACCTCAGGCTGCTTTCACACAGCCGAGAAAATCGTGCGAAATTTGTGCATTGCAAGACACACAAATTTCGCACGAATATGAACCCCATTCTTTTGAATGAAGTTGTAGTTGCCCAAAATACATATGTCTGGCCCCCTCATAAATGTTTATAGTTGCCCCATATATCATGTCTTAATTGTGGATGCACTGTGCAAATTGTCTTGTCAGCAGTTGTGTATTGCACAGCTGCAGCACGGAAAAGGTTAATGTCTGTGAATATCTGGGTTATGTCTGGATAATGTAACAGTTTTGTGTTGTGAGTTTGTGGTCACATGTCAACACTTGAGATTATATATATATATACGTATATATATATATATATATATATATATATATATATATATTTTTTTGCAGAGCGATAGAGATAGGGGTAATAGCTATAGCTATAGTAGTAATGGGTATAGCAATGGGTGGTAGTGGTGGTAGTGGATTACAGAGTCTTCCAGATAGTTTGGAGTGACAGAGCCAGCCGCATGGAGGTACCTTCAACCTTCATGTGGTGAAGTATGGAAGCTAAGGAGAGGTGTCCTGGAAGTCTATGCCTAGGACCCCTACCCTGAAGAGAGTGAAGAGAAGGAGAGAGTCTGCTGTGCGGTGTTCAGAGTCTACAGCAGCGAGTGAGTGTTCAGTGGAGTATTCTTGTCCTCCTCTGGAGTGTGTGTGTCCAGGAGCGAAGACATACAGATAACTTGGACTGTAGGCCCGGTGTCATCCTGTGTCCCAGAGTGTGTGTGTCCAAGAGTGGAGTCATACAGATAACTTGGACTGTAGGCCCAGTGTCATCCTGTGTTTTCTCCCTGACCTCCTTGATCATTTTCCTGCACTGGTATGTGTATTTTCTATGGACTGTAATCACGTGTTCGAGTGTCGTCTACAAGTAATGTTCTGGTTGCTGACCGTTCCCGGCAACTGAGTGTTTTCAAGTTAACCTGTGTGTGTGTGTGGACTTTATTCTTTAATGTCGGATTCACCGCAGAGTAAGGAACAGTGGTGTCACCTGTGACTAAGTCTGAAGTTCGTCTAACTAAGTTTATTTAGGTAACTGCTGCGCCAGTGTTGCCTGGAGAGGCCTGTCAGGGCCTTGGCAAAGGGTTGTACGCATCCCTCGGAGGAGGAGTTGGAATAGTGGGCAGAGAAAAAACAACCCCCAACGCTCCAGTGGTCTGGACACAAAAAGGAAATAACTTACTTTGTAGGGGTGCCTGGTCCGTGGCACCCCTCTATACCAGGAGGCTTTAAAAGTAGATACGGAGATAGGAGTATGCTCAAAGTTTCCAAGGATAGAAGTTTATTTTTGATAAGTGCAACACATTTCGGCTTTAGACAAGCCTTTTTCAAGCAAACTCCTGGGTCTGACATTTTGGTAAGGAGATCCCCCTTTCTTTTAAAGCCTCATTAAGTCACACCTTCATTAACCTCCTTTTTTACATAATCGATAGTTGGGCTCAGTAGATGTGATCTTCTGAATGGAAACCCAATGTAACATTTTGGCCAGATTTCCCTAGGAGGCACTCTAATAGGGGCGCTAAGGCCAGCATGTTTCATGTCATGCATTCTCTTACTCGTGGATAGCCAAGATGATATGCAACAAATGAGTAGCTTTGCAGATATGCGATTCTGTGGGTTACGGGGATTGCACAGAAGCAAAAGGGAATGCACTGCATCTGTGGTACACTCGTGATTCCAAAAATATAACCACTGTTGGGCTAGGACCCTTGGATGACCCATAGTCCCTGTTACACGCTTACTAGGAGACACTCTTCCCTCCGAAATCCAGACGTCTTCAGTCTCAGTTATCTGATAGACCATCTGTTGGGTATGCACTCCTCACTCAGTAACATCATTCACTCAAGTTTTCTATTTGGTTCTCAGGCCTCTTAAGTTGCTTTCCTTCTTTTTGTAGTGGCAGGAAACCCGTCTAGCTCAGTGCTGGAACGTCCACCACCTCCGACTACATTTTCTCAACTCGCTTTCACTAAACTCCACCTCTCAACTACCTAAGTGTTTATGCAACACCCCAGAGGGGTGACCCTGGGCACCTGGCTAACATGAAGAGCTGGGAGGATTAAGAACTGTCTCTAACCAGGCTCTGGTCCCAGAGGGATGACACGTAGCCAAGGCCAGAGCAGGATCGCAGCACAGCTTCGACACTCCTTTGGCAGGGAGTGCCAATAAAGGGAATGAGGGGAGTTGTAGTAGATGTCACTCATGACGCCACCGTTCCCACACACTGTTATTCTATGCGACAGAGTAATAAACACGGAGACTTGGGTATAGTACCTCGGGTCCCCAGGAACAGTTAGGGCCCGGTATAACTTTTACTTGAGAATAACTTGGTATAACAGGTAGTACAGGTACAATTCACTTCAAGTAGTTACAGGCTAAAGCTCAGAGGTAGGGAGGATGCACAGGATAAATATGTCCCTACAGTCCACGTTATCTGTATGTCACCAGTCCTGGATTGGGAGCACTCCAGGGGAGGAAGGGGGGTAGTGGTCACTCAGCATACACTCTGGAAGAAAACAATTACTAAAGGGAAGCTTAGCCAATACACACCCCGCACAGCTAATGCGTGGGTGTCTCAATCAAGTACCTCTGTGCGGGGATTCTAATGACTGACAGCTGCACAGGAAAAGCCTATGGTGTGATCGAGTGCCTGTTTTCAGAAACTGGGGTGGTGCACTCTCTCTTTCTGTTGCAGGGACTCACTCCTCTCACATCCGCACTCCAAGCGCTATGGGATGTTGCTCTTTTTCCTCCATCTTCACCTACATGGAAGTTGAAGGTGCTTCCATGTGGCTCAGTGTTAGCACTCTGTAGCAGGCAAGATGGAAGACCTCTTCCCGCTCTCAAACACTCACATTTATTCCTTCACTTAGACCACATGACAAGACAAACTGATACATCTACATGCAGGCAATGATTTTATTAGAGTTAACCTCTCAAGTGCCGCAGTTGTGCAACACACACTGGATATGACAGGGCAAGCGTTACACAGTGCATCTACATAGGATAAACATGTATGACATTTATGGAGGGGACCAGGATGGTGTTCTGGGCCACTACATTTCAACCACTTTAGTCACGCAGTTAAAGAGACACACATGCAGGACTCATCCACAACAGTTATTCACATACATCCACACCACAACTTCAGGCCACTACACTAACTTCATTATCACCACAACAAAGGGTTTACTTGCTGGTCCCAAAAGGAGCAAGGGACATCAAAGGCCCCTCCAGCATAGGTGGGAAATGGAATGAATATTGATGAGCTCTGCTTGGCAGGAAACATGTAGTGGCCAGAAGTCAATAAGTGCCATACATGTCAAGTCATTGGTGGATGCACTGTGCAAAGTTGTATAGTCATCTTGTTATGTGTATTGCACAGCTTCAGCAAGTGAGAAGTTAATGTCTGCATGAGACTGGAAGATGCCTGCAAACGTATCAATCTATGTCTAGTCACGAGGTATGTGAGAGACTATAAATATGAGAGTTTTGGGTGTGGGAGTCAGCCAGAGAGTTTGTTCTTCTTCTGGGTTCCTAAGAGAGAGTGCCAGTCACAAGGAGGTACCATCAATCCTCATGTGGTGAAGACTGGAAGAAGAAAGGTTTTCCTGAGTACGCCAATGCCAGGAGCCAGCAGTGAGTAAGGACCAGTAAGAGAGAGATTCAGAGTGAGCGAGAAGAGATGGCCAAAACTAATGTGCAGAGGTACTGTTCCATGAGAGTGACTGTGGAGTGACCCCTACACCTATCCTCCTCTGGAGAGTTCCCTGTCCAGGAGTGGTTCCTAGCAGATAACTGTGACTGCAGGACCGGTTTCATCCTGAGTTTTCTCCCTGACCTCTACTCTTGTGTTTTATCTGCACCAGTGTATTTTTGATTGTATCCTGATAAAGTTTCCAAGTAAAGTTTTGCCAGGCCCTGACCGCTCCCAGGGATCTGAGGTACGTTACATAGTCCATGGCTCATTTATTTACTGCCGAGGGTTATTACGGTGGGTAACAGAACAGTGGTGTCACCCGTGACAATCTTTTCTCCTGTTCTTATGTTTATTGTTCATCCCTCACCTAGGGGTGTCCAGAAGAGGCCCAGTGCTGCTCTGGCTGAGGCTACATGTGTCCCTCTGGGAGGAAGCCTTGTAAGTGCCACTGTGACAAGTGACCACTCTACCCTCCCAGCTCCTCAATGTATGCCCCGTGTCCGGAGTCACCCTATAGGACGCTGCAAATACACTTAACCATTTGCCTAGATCAAATCAACTTTCCCCAGACCAAAAAGGGGTAGATTAACACGTGAAGGTAGTTGACGATCTACCAGTATCATTAGATCACATGGATTATAAAGAAACATTACAAATATTCACAATGTATTTGACTACGCTTATAAAATGTGAAACACAGTATGGTCTTCTTGTACCAGAAGGTATAACGCAGCTAATTTCCATCACATATACACATAACCTCGCACACTATCTTATCAAATGTGTTAATTGAATTCTACAAAAATAGTTCTGTACAAATTTAGTACAAATTTAGTTTAGCTTCAAGTTATTTCCATAGTCTAATTGCATTATCTCTTCAAAACGGCCCCGGTGATCACCTGAACATCACAGGTTTAGAACCAAATGTTTCAGGGCTGGCTGGTATTCTGGGATTCAGCTAAGTTTCTCTATTGATGACCAATGGATCCCAGACGATCAGCTGATTCTTGGGGCTGCTGTTGCTATGGCCAGTGCAGGTAGCAGACTATGCTGATCACAGCAGAGCTGCTCAGGTTGGTATTGCAGCACAGTTTCCAGTCAATCCAGCAAGAGCTGCACCTACAATACCAATCTGGAGCGCTGCACTATGGTCAGCACTCTCTGTTTCATGTGTTGACCATAGCAACAGTAGCCCCAGGAATCACTGATCAGCAGGAATCCAAGTGGTGAGTCCCAGAATACCCCTTTAATGCTTCCAAACTTTTTTGACATGTTGGGAAATATCACTGTGGGTGGCCTGTGCCATGCAATCCTCCCTGTTCACTAAAACAAAGGTCCAGTAGCTCTCAGAAGACATGGCAGGACATTATGCTTGGAGGAGCACCATAGCCACCATGGCCATACTTATGTGCAACCTGTGCAGACACAAAGGGTGCTGGTCACTGGAGTAACTATAGGGGGTGCAGTTACACCCAGGCCCAGGAGCCTTAGGGGGCCCATAGCGCCTCCCTTCTCCATAAAGCCTAGAACTATGAATAAAGCACTATAGTTGGGGGCCCTGTTACAGGTTTTGCATTGGGGCCCAGGTGATTCTAGGTATGCCTCTGCATTAAAGGGTTAAGAGAAGTTGAGGGGCCCCAAGATAAACTTTTGCACCTGGGCCCATGAGCCTTTAGCTACGCCCCTAGTGCTGGCCACCGACTTGGGGGGATGGTACCAGGTAGATGTAGGCAGGGGGTGACCATTCCCCACTGAGGTCTGTCTGACCACATAGTCTTCTAACTCTGTGCATCAATCTCTTGCGTAGCTACATAAATTGTCCTCATCCTGTCTCTGTCTCCTCTCCTCTGATGTGTCAAAGAGCTGCTGTCAGCTCATCGGTGCCTCTAAAGCACAATTGCTCTTTTCTGCTACTGTATTCATTTTATAAGCTTAGTTGTGATGCTGTATTTATGTTATGACCTTTGTTCCGCTGCTGTATCTACACACTACGGCCTCATGTCCACGGGGAAAATCAGGCCCGCCGCGGATTCTCCATGCAGAATCCTGCAGTAGGTCCCTCCTTTCCCGGGGACATGAGGCTAAAAATAAGAATAAACTCACCTGTCCGGACGCTGCGGATCTTCCCTCTGTTGCGGCCGGATCTTCTTTCTTTGGCCCGGCGGATGTGCTCGGCACGCCGGCGGCGCGCCGTGCGCATGCGCTGGGCACATGCACTGGGCCGAAGAAAGAAGATCCGGCCGCAACGGAGGGAAGATCCGCAGCATCCGGACAAGTTAGTTTTAATTCTGGTACGGGTGTTCCGCGGATCTGGACGGCTTCCATAGGCTTCAATAGAAGCCTGCGGGAGACCTGCACTAAAATGGAGCATGTCGTGGTTTTTTTCCCGCACGCGGATCCGCGCCTGAAGGGAAAAATGACATCCACAGGTATTTAACTACCTGCGGATGTCCAATGCATCCCTATGGGGCGCGGATCCGTGTGCGGGAAAAGCGCTGCGGATTTTAAATAATCTTTTCCCCGTGGACATGAGGCCTTAGGGTTGATTTGTGATCTATTTGTGTTGAGTTTAGATCTGGTGCTGTATATATGTTCTAAGCTTAGTTCTAGTATTGTATCTGTGTACTGAACTTGGTTCTGGTGCTGTATCTACATACTGAGGTTGATTTGTGATCTAAAAATTCCATCCATCTAACCTAAGGCCATCATTGGACAGTTTAGCAATGGAAGAACTTCTATGAAGTGACGAATCATACTACTCTATCTTCAAATCAAATGGACGTACCTAGGTGTCGAGAATCCTGGGGAACGCCACCTTCCTGTGTGTGTTGTGCCAACAGTTACGTATGGTGAAGGCTCCATTACGATCTGGGGATGTTTTACGTGGCATGGTCTCGGTCTGTTGGTTGTAGTGACAAGAACCATGAGTATGAAGGTGCAATGACATTCTAGACAATAATTTGCTGCCAACAGTGTGACAATCCTCTGGAAACAGTCATCAATATTTCCAACAAGATGAGTCTTGTCACAACTCCAACACTGTGTTACGCTGATTGGAGGATAAGGATGTTCCACAATTGTTCTGGCCTGCACAAGGTCTCGACCTGAACCCTACTAAACATTTTTGGGATGAACTGGAACTTCAGGTCAAGAAATATGAGCAGCATCCATCATTTGCAGGATGAATGGAGGGAAATACCAGCTGAAGTATATCAGATGTTAGTAGAAAGTATGCCACGGAGAGGATCCAATGTCATTAGGGCCAAAAGAGACCCCACTAAAGGCCCATTTAGACACAATGATTATCGCTCAAAACCAATATAAGAATTAAAGATGGCAGCCTACGTGGTGCAATAAAACAATTCTTCTTTTATATACCTCCAGAGTAAAACCACAACGTTTCGACTTGCGTCTTTTATCAACTGTAAAATTACAATAGACATACAACACATGTATAATCCTTATACCACAGCAACACAAATCACAATGTCTGACCCACAATTGGATC
Source organism: Eleutherodactylus coqui (assembly GCF_035609145.1). NCBI lineage: Eukaryota > Metazoa > Chordata > Amphibia > Anura > Eleutherodactylidae > Eleutherodactylus > Eleutherodactylus coqui. The sequence continues at coordinate 97,018,546 of NC_089845.1, read as the reverse complement.
TGCCCACTAATCTCCATTTCACCTGCTAAAATCATCATGACAAGATGTTCCACTCTCCATTCTGCGTCTCATTAAGGCGTATACGTCATCATCCACCGCTCCATGCAGCTCCCGCGATATCCATGGCAACAGGATGTCACTTCCCACGTGTGTAGACATCATATGTGCCTCACCGCAATTGCGCATACGCGGGATCAACAAAAGATCTCGCAATGTCTCTGAGACAGTTAATAATACTCACACCAACGAATAGTCATTCGTAGCACACTGGCCTATATCACACATGTGCAGAGGCCTCCCAATTGTAGTTCCCACAGTACTATTCAAAAAAGGAGAGGCAGAAAAAGGGGAGGGAAGTGGAGGAAGGGAAAAGAGAAGAATGGGGAGTGGCAGTGGCATCCTGTTGCCATGGATATCGCAGGAGCTGCATGGAGCAGTGGATGATAACGTCTACACCCTAATGAGACACAGAGTGGAGAGTGGAACATCTTGTCATGATGATTTCAGCACCAGGTGAAATGGAGATTAGTGGGCGGATCCAATTGTTGGTCAGACATTGTGTCCCTGCTTGTCTACTGCATCCAGCTGTTCTCCGCTCCGAGCGCCCGGCTGTTATACAGCTGAGCGCTCTGAGCGGAGGATGCAGAAGACAAGCGGGGTGTCCCTGCTTGTCTACTGCATCCAGCTGTTCTCCGCTCCGAGCGCCCGGCTGTTATACAGCTGAGCGCTCTGAGCGGAGGATGCAGAAGACAAGCGGGGTGTCCCCGTTTGTCTTCTGCATCCAGATGTTTTCTGCACGCAGCGTCCGACTGTTATACAGCTGAGCACCCCGTGCCGGGTATGGAGATCAGCGCTGGACCGCTGTGTTCTTCATACCCAGCCTGTCATCAGGGAGCGGGATACAGCTGAAACAATAGTATCAGCTGTATCTCACTGTGAATCACTGATAAGGCTCATCGTTACACACAACGATTATCGCTCAAAAGACGGTTTTTGAGCGAACTTTGAGAAATGATCGCTGTGTCTAAATGGGCCTTAAATATTAACATACATTAATAAATACTACTTTTGATTCTTGCTCAGGTGTCCAATTACTTTTGGTCGGATGGTGTATATTGTATTATCAGTAGTAATGTAAAGTAGACATCTGAAGGCTAGATACAGAAGCACTCAGACATTTCATTGATTATATATACTACAACCGAGTCTGCATAAGGCCGAGTCTCTGCGTAGCATCCTGCCATGACCTCACATGACACAACTATATTACCAACTGCCAGGCTCTCATTATACAAGATAATTACATAGAAAAACAAAAATCAGGTGCAATTAATGACAAATGTAATAGCAGAGCAGTAAACAAAGGTCAGATTGTGTTATGTCCTCACTATACTATTCTGCTTTATTCCATAAATAGATGTAGCACGGCTGTTTCTTATTTGTTAAAGTGAGTTAAACTAACACAGTAGGTTTACCTGCAGTTTTATAATAAAACGTGCTGCTATACGACAAGTTCAGTACATCTGCATTGACAGGCTTAGCTCTGCTATATCTGCTGTAGACACGTCTGTACTGTACGAGGGGCTGCTGATAAGTCTTTGGCTTTACCCAGAAAGAAACGAGATAGGAAGATGAAACTTTACATTTATTCCATATACTTTCCACTGATGTCAACACACTTCTTACATCGGTATTCCAAGTTCTGTAAGCCTTGCAAAAAGAAGGATTTCGGTTGTGCCTCAAACCAGTCATCCGTAGCAGCCGTGGCATCAGAAATGGTGTGAAATTTGGTACCCTTAAAGTGTTTCTTCAGATTTGGAAACAGATGAGAGTCAAAGGGAGCTAGATCTGGTGAATAAGGTGGGTGGTCTACCAGATGGAAGCCTAGCTCCACCAGTTTTGCCGTGGTCGCTTGTGCAGTGTGAGCGGAGGCGTTGTCTTGAAGGAACAAGATTCCTTTTGGACAGCTTGCCACGCCTTTTGGCCTTCAGAGTTGCCTTCAATTGATCCAAAAGTTCAATGTAATACCTTGCATTGATGGTGGAACCATTTTGAAGGTAGTCCACTAGCAGCACGCCCTCCTTATCCCGGAACACAGACGCCATCACCTTAGTGGCTGATTTTTTGCACCCTGAGCTTCTTTGGGGGTGGAGAACCCTTGTGCCTCCACTCCTTTGACTGCTTCTTTGTTTCAGGGTCATACAAATAAATCCAGGTCTCATCCACAGTGACCAGTCGATCCAGGAAGTTCTTATCAGTCCGGAAACGCTGACAAATGGACCGGGAGGTTTTCACTCGCATGCTTTTCTGATCTGTTGTCAAACATTTGGGGACCCACTTTGCAGATCGCTTCTTCATGTTCAAATGTTCATGGATAATGACACAAACACGTTCATGAGAAATCCCCATGATGTCTGCTATTCCTTTAGCTGAAATTTACCGATTCTCCAGTATGAGGTTGTGCACAGCATCGACGATCTCCGGAACAACAACCTCTCTCGGTCGTCCAGGACTTTCCTCATCATTGGTGCTGAAGTGGCCCGTTTTAAATTTAGCAACCCAGTTCTTAACTGTAGAATATGAAGGGCATTGATCCCCCAATGTCTGCGACATATCACCATGAATATCCTTCACGGACTTTCCTTGCAGAAACAAGAATTTTATCCCTCCTCTGCTCTCATTTGCTGTGAATATCGCCTTAGACTCCGCCATTTTGTTTTCCCGCGTGCCTAGATCACTGTTGCCATAAGCAAGCACAAAATTTTGAAAACATATATTAGACACATAAGGCTTTCATGTGATGTAACATTCGTTACCATAGAAACAAAAAAAAAAAGAACACAAAGCCAAAGACTTATTAGCACCCCCTCGTATATGTAAGAACTCAGCATGCATTGTCTCTATAGTAAAACAAAAATGTTAATAAAATACATGTTTTTCTCGTGTCAAGAAGTTAACTTCAACTCATCCATACCCATTGATTCCAGATCTTTTCCTTAAAGAGGGTGTTCCACCATCATTGATTTTTTTTCCACCTATCCAGTGGGGGTCTCACTGCGGAGGAGGAAAGGGGGACACAGGACCCCCATTCTCAGGATCGGTGAGACCTCCACCAATCAGACTTTTAGCACCTATCTTATGAATAGGTGATAAAAGTTAATAGTGATACAGCCACTTTAACACCTTAAAAACGCATTTGTTTTTTTTACCCATTTTTAATTTTTGCTTCTCGCTTTAAAATTTTTTTTTTATTTTTTATTTTTCTATGTACATAACTACATGAGGGCTTGTTTACTGTAGGACGAATTGTATTTTTCAATGGCACCATCTAATACACCATATCATTTGCTGGGAAACTTTGAAAAATTTCTAAGTGGAATGAAGAGGGGAAAAAAACAATTTCTGCCATTTTTGAGGGGGTTGGTTTTTGTTTTCATGGTGTACACATGACGACAAAAATTACATGATAACTTTATCCTGTGGGACAATACGATTATGATGATACCAAATTTCTAAAGTTTTACTTACTTGCAATCTTACTTATAATCTTATTTTTTTCCAGATAATTTTTTCATTTTTATTTTGTACTGCCATCTTCTGACAGGTGTAACTTATTGATTTTTTGTTAACATAGCTGTGTGGGGGCCCGTTCTTTTGCAGGATGTCCTGTAGTTTCTATTTGTATCATTTTGAAGTTTTGACTTTTTGATCGCTTTTTATTACACTTTTTCTTGGAGACTGCATGGCCAAAAAGGCACAATTCTGGTGGATAATGTATTACTATTTTCCGACATCAACCATGGGGTATAAATAATGCGTTACTTTGACAGATCAGACTTTTATTTATTTTTTATTATTAACGTGGGAAAAGTGTATTTTTAACTTTTACTTACTTTATTTTTTGCAATCATTTTATAAAAACTTTTTTTCACATATTTTAACTGCTTTTTTTTTTGTTCCCATAGGGGACTTGAATTTGTGACCGTTTGTGTCAAAGTTCACACTATGATATCTGCAAAATCAAGATTTCTTGTTTCTCCAGGTTTGTCTCGTCCCCCTTTTTTTTGTTTTTACTTTAATATAACTGGCGACTCCCTCTCAAGATTCAATGTGGCTCACAAGTTAGAAAAGTTTGGGACCTCTGACTTAAAGGGGTTGTCCCGCGAAAGCAAGTGGGTCTATACACTTCTGTATGGCCATATTAATGCACTTTGTAATATACATTGTGCATTAATTATGAGCCATACAGAAGTTATCAGAAGTTATTCACTTACCTGCTCCGTTGCTGGCGTCCTCGTCTCCATGGTGCCGTCTAATTTTCAGCGTCTAATCGCCCGATTAGACGCGCTTGCGCAGTCCGGTCTTCTTCTTTTCTGAATGGGGCCGCTCGTGCCGGAGAGCGGCTCCTGGTAGCTCCGCCCCGTCACGTGCCGATTCCAGCCAATCAGGAGGCTGGAATCGGCAATGGACCGCACAGAAGCCCTGCGGTCCACCGAGGGAGAAGATCCCGGCGGCCATCTTCACCAGGTAAGTAAGAAGTCACCGGAGCGCGGGGATTCAGGTAAGCACTGTCCGGTTTTCTTTTTTAACCCCTGCATCGGGGTTGTCTCGCGCGGAACAGGGGGGCTGTTGAAAAAAAAAAAAACAGTTTCGGCGCGGGACAACCCCTTTAAAGTAAGTTATAAAAGTGTTCTTTTGACATACACCAGACCTGTATTTGTTGGTCTAGAGGTGTAGCAAGGTTCCGTGGAACTTTTATGTCAGCCTGTTGGTGTTTTCGACCTGCAAATATAAATAAATGGCCTCTAAAAAGGTATCGTAAGGAAAATAAATCCAACAAAAATCCAGAGATCAAGTTCAACAAAGTTATGTCTCGTTTTCCTTTGTAGTTCCAACTTTGATTCCTCATTCTGGATGCCAGCAGAGATAAGGCAGCGGTATAGTAAATATTCACCAGCTCTACTGTTGAGGTGTGCTGATTTAAGTTCTTAAATATATCTTTATGGTGTGCAGAGCTGTTGTGTTGCACGGTGCTTTAAAGTCTTTGGATGAACATTAGAGATGAGCGAACACCAAAATGTTCGGGTGTTCGTTATTCGAAACGAACTTCCCGCGATGTTCGAGGGTTCGTTTCGAATAACGAACCCCATTGAAGTCAATGGGCGACCAGAACATTTTTGTATTTCGCCGATGCTCGCTAAGGTTTTCATGTGTGAAAATCTGGGCAATTCAAGAAAGTGATGGGAACGACACAGCAACGGATAGGGCAGGCGAGGGGCTACATGTTGGGCTGCATCTCAAGTTCACAGGTCCCACTATTAAGCCACAATACCGGCAAGAGTGGGCCCCCCCGCCCCCTCCCAACAACTTTTACTTCTGAAAAGCCCTCATTAGCAATGCATACCTTAGCTAAGCACCACACTACCTCCAACAAAGCACAATCACTGCCTGCATGACACTCTGCTGCCACTTCTCCTGGGTAACATGCTGCCAAACCCCCCCCCCCCCCACGACCCAGTGTCCACAGCGCACACGCACACCAAACTGTCCCTGCCCAGCCTTCAGCTGCCCTCATGCCACGCCACACTCATGTCTATTTATAAGTGCGTCTGCCAGAGGAAAAGCAGGCACACACTGCAGAGGGTTGGCACGGCTAGGCAGCGACCCTCTTTAAAAGGGGCGGGGCGATAGCCCACAATGCTGTACAGAAGCAATGAGAAATAGAATCCTGTGCCACCGCCATCAGGAGCTGCACACGTGGGCATAGCAATGGGGAACCTATGTGTCACACACTATTCATTCTGTCAAGGTGTCTCTGCATGCCCCAGTTAGACCGGGCTTTTTAATTCATAGACACAGGCAGGTACAACTCCCTATTGTGAAGTCCCTGTCGACCGACAGCATGGGTGGCTCCCTGGAACCCACCGGCGGTACACAAAAATATCCCATTGCATTGCCCAACACAGCTGAGGTAGTAATGTCGTGCGTAATACAGGTGGGCTTCGGCCCACACTGCATGCCCCAGTCAGACTGGGGTTCTTTACAAGTGGACACATGTAGGTTACACTCCGTGTGCACCTACAGCATGGGTGGCTCCCTGGAACCCACCGGCGGTACACAAAAATATCCCATTGCATTGCCCAACACAGCTGAGGTAGTAATGTCGTGCGTAATACAGGTGGGCTTCGGCCCACACTGCATGCCCCAGTCAGACTGGGGTTCTTTACAAGTGGACACATGTAGGTTACACTCCGTGTGCACCTACAGCATGGGTGGCTCCCTGGAACCCACCGGCGGTACACAAAAATATCCCATTGCATTGCCCAACACAGCTGAGGTAGTAATGTCGTGCTTAATGCAGGTGGGCTAAAAATTTATTTGATTACATTGTAGGCGAGGGCCCACAAAAATTGCTGTATCAACAGTACTAATGTACATCCCAAAAATTGGCCATGGCCAGCCAAGAGGGCAGGTGAAACCCATTAATCGCTTTGGTTAATGTGGCTTAAGTGGTAACTAGGCCTGGAGGCAGCCCAGTGTAACGAAAAATTGGTTCAAGTTAAAGTTCCAACGCTTTTAAGCGCATTGAAACTTTTAAAAATTGTTTAGAAAAATTATTTGAGTGAGCCTTGTGGCCCTAAGAAAAATTGCCCGTTCAGCGTGATTACGTGAGGTTTCAGGAGGAGTAGCAGGAGGAGGAGGAGGAGGAATATTAGACACAGATTGATGAAGCAGAAATGTCCCCGTTTTGGATGGTGAGAGAGAACGTAGCTTCCATCCGTGGGTGCAGCCTACGTATTGCTTACGTATCGCTGCTGTCCGCTGGTTGAGAAGAGAAGTCTGGCGAAATCCAGCCTTTGTTCATCTTGATGAGTGTTAGCCTGTCGGCACTGTCGGTTGACAGGCGGGTACGCTTATCTGTGATGATTCCCCCAGCCGCACTAAACACCCTCTCCGACAAGACGCTAGCCGCAGGACAAGCAAGCACCTCCAGGGCATACAGCGCTAGTTCAGGCCATGTGTCCAGCTTCGACACCCAGTAGTTGTAGGTGGCAGAGGCGTCACGGAGGACGGTCGTGCGATCGGCTACGTACTCCCTCACCATCCTTTTACAGTGCTCCCGCCGACTCAGCCTTGACTGGGGAGCGGTGACACAGTCTTGGTGGGGAGCCATAAAGCTGTCCAGGCCCTTAAAGACTGTTGCACTGCCTGGGATGTACATGCTGCTCGATCTCCACACCTCCCCTGCTACCTTGCCCTCGGTACTGCGCCTTCTGCCACTAGCGCTGTCGGCTGGGAATTTTACCATCAGCTTGTCCGCAAGGGTCCTGTGGTATAGCAACACTCTCGAACCCCTTTCCTCTTCGGGAATGAGAGTGGGCAGGTTCTCCTTATACCGTGGGTCGAGCAGTGTGTACACCCAGTAATCCGTTGTGGCCAGAATGCGTGCAACGCGAGGGTCACGAGAAAGGCATCCTAACATGAAGTCAGCCATGTGTGCCAGGGTACCAGTACGCAACACATGGCTGTCTTCACTAGGAAGATCACTTTCAGGATCCTCCTCCTCCTCCTCCTCCTCAGGCCATACACGCTGAAAGGATGACAGGCAATCAGCCGGTGTACCGTCAGCAGCGGCCCAAGCTGTCTCTTCCCCCTCCTCCTCATCCTCCTCATGCTCCTCCTCCTCCTCCTGTACGCGCTGAGAAATAGACAGGAGGGTGCCCTGACTATCCAGCGGCATACTGTCTTCCCCCACCCCCGTTTCCGAGCGCAAAGCAGCTGCCTTTATGGTTTGCAGGGAATTTCTCAAGATGCATAGCAGAGGAATGGTGACGCTAATGATTGTAGCATCGCCGCTCACCACCTGGGTAGACTGCTCAAAATTACCAAGGACATGGCAGATGTCTGCCAACCAGGCCCACTCTTCTGAAAGGAATTGAGGAGGCTGACTCCCACTGCGCCGCCCATGTTGGAGTTGGTATTCGACTATAGCTCTACGCTGTTCATAGAGCCTGGCCAACATGTGGAGCGTAGAGTTCCACCGTGTGGGCACGTCGCACAGCAGTCGGTGCACTGGCAGCTTAAAGTGATGTTGCAGGGTGCGCAGGGTGGCAGCGTCCGTGTGGGACTTGCGGAAATGTGCGCAGAGCCGGCGCGCCTTTACGAGCAGGTCTGACAAGCGTGGGTAGCTTTTCAGAAAGCGCTGAACCACCCAATTAAAGACATGGGCCAGGCATGGCACGTGCGTGAGGCTGCCGAGCTGCAGAGCCGCCACCAGGTTACAGCCGTTGTCACACACGACCATGCCCGGTTGGAGGCTCAGCGGCGCAAGCCAGCGGTCGGTCTGCTGTGTCAGACCCTGCAGCAGTTCGTGGGCCGTGTGCCTCTTATCGCCTAAGCTGAGTAGTTTCAGCACGGCCTGCTGACGCTTGCCCACCGCTGTGCTGCCACACCGCGCGACACCGACTGCTGGCGACATGCTGCTGCTAACACATCTTGATTGCGAGACAGAGGAGGAGGAGGAGGGTGCTTTAGTGGAGGAAGCATACACCTCCGCAGATACAACCACCGAGCTGGTGCCCGCAATTCTGGGGGTGGGTAGGACGTGAGCGGTCCCAGGCTCTGACTCTGTCCCAGCCTCCACTAAATTCACCCAATGTGCCGTCAGGGAGATGTAGTGGCCCTGCCCGCCTGTGCTTGTCCACGTGTCCGTTGTTAAGTGGACCGTGGCAGTAACCGCGTTGGTGAGGGCGCGTACAGTGTTGCGGGAGATGTGGTCGTGCAGGGCTGGGACGGCACATCGGGAAAAGTAGTGGCGACTGGGAACTGAGTAGCGCGGGGCCGCCGCCTCCATGATACTTTTGAAGGACTCCGTTTCCACAACCCTATACGGCAGCATCTCAAGGCTGATGAATTTTGCTATGCGGACGGTTAACGCTTGAGCGTGCGGGTGCGTGGCGGCGTACTTGCGCTTGCGCTCAAACACTTGCGCAAGCGACGGCTGGACGGTGCGCTGAACTACACTGGTGGATGGGTCCGAGGACAGCGGAGGTGAGGGTGTGGGTGCAGGCCATGAGGCGGTAGTGCCTGTGTCCTGAGAGGGGGGTTGGATAGCAGTGTCAGGTTGGGGCACAGGGGGAGAGGCAGCGGTGCAAACCGGAGGTGGTGAACGGCCTTCGTCCCACCTTGTGGGGTGCTTGGCCATCATATGTCTGCGCATGCTGGTGGTGCTGAGGCTGTTGGTGTTGGCTCCCCGGCTGAGCTTTGCGCGACAAAGGTTGCACACCACTGCTCGTCGGTCGTCAGGCGTCTCTGTGAAAAACTCCCAGACCATAGAGCACCTCGGCCTCTGCAGGGTGGCATGGCGCGAGGGTGCGCTTTGGGAAACAGTTGGTGGATTATTCGGTCTGGCCCTGCCTCTACCCCTGGGCACCGCACTGCCTCTTGCAACCTGCCCTGCTGCTGCCCCTGCCTCCCCCTCTGAAGACCTGTCCTGAGTAGGCGTTGCAAACCAGGTGGGGTCAGTCACCTCATCGTCCTGCTGCTCTTCCTCAGAATCCTCTGCGCGCTCCTCCCTCGCACTTACTGCCCTCACTACTACCTCACTGCAAGACAACTGTGTCTGATCGTCATCGTCCTCCTCACCCACAGAAAGTTCTTGAGACAGTTTGCGGAAGTCCCCAGCCTCATCCCCCGGACCCCGGGAACTTTGCAATGGTTGGGCATCAGTGACCATAAACTCCTCTGGTGGGAGAGGATCCACTGCTGCCCAATCTGAGCAGGGGCCAGAGAACAGTTCCTGGGAGTCTTCACGCAGCTGAGCAGGTGTCATTGTAGTGGAGTGAGGAGGCTGGGAGGAAGGAGGAGCAGCAGACAGAGGATTCTGATTTGCAGCAGTGGACGGCGCAGAACTGCGGTTGGACGATAGGTTGCTCGAAGCACTTTCTGCCATCCAGGACAGGACCTGCTCACACTGCTCATTTTCTAATAACCGTCTCCCGCGTGGACCCATGAATTGTGCGATGACTGTCGGGACGCCAGAAACGTGCCTCTCTACTAATCGCGCCGCAGTCGGCTGCGATACACCTGGATCAGGAGTTTGGCCTGTGCCCACACCCTGACTTGGCCCTCCGCATCCTCGGCCGCGTCCACGTCCTCTAGGCCTACCCCTACCCCTCAGCATGCTGTATTACCAGTGATTTGATTTCACAGGCAGGAAATAAATTGGCGCAAGACTGCAGGCCAAATATAATTGTTTCCCTTTTTTGAAAACGAAAGGCCCCACTGCCTCTAGTGAATGAATAATCTAAGTTTAATAACTGTGCTGTGGCCCTGATAATGTGTCACAGAACTTGAGGGTAGCAGAGTTATTATAACTCTGGCAGAGCAGGTATTTTTTTCCCATTTAAGGAAAGCAAATGGCGAAGCCAGGAGTAAAACGTAGCTGGGTGCGTCTGATTTTTAAACGTTGCACACGCAGCCGACACGTGTCCACCGCCCTTAGGACGGACAGAGGCAGGACAAATACAATTTTTTTCAGTTTTTTTCCACCAAAAGGCAGCACTGCGTATATTCAATGAACATGAGAAGTTTAATAACTGTGCTGTGGCCCTGCTAATGTGGCACAGAACTTGAGGGTAGCAGAGTTATTATAACTCTGGCAGAGCAGGTATTTTTTTTCCAAATTAAGGAAAGCAAATGGCGAAGCCAGGAGTAAAACGTAGCTGGGTGCGTCTGATTTTTAAATGTTGCACACGCAGCCGACACGTGTCCACAGCCCTTAGGACGGACAGAGGCAGGTCAAATAGAATTTTTTTCACTTGTTTTACAAGCAAAAGGCCGCACTGCGTATATTCAATGAATAATAACTGTGTTGTGGCCCTGCCTACACAATTCTTTCCCTGCAGTATCAATGGAGGGTGCAATGCTCTGCAGAGGTGATTTTGAGAAGAAAAAAAAATGCAGCACAGCTAACAGCAGCCTGGACAGTACTGCACACGGTTAAATATGGCCCTAGAAAGGACCGTTGAGGTTCCTGAAGGCTACACTCACTCCTAACACTCTCCCTGCCTATGCAACACTTCTGTCCCTAATGCCGGGTGCAACGCTCTGCAGAGCCGATTTTGAGAAGAAAAAAAAATGCCACTGCTAACAGCAGCCAACACACAGCTATCAGTGGCCCTAATAAGGACCTTTGGGGGTCTTGAAGCCTACACTAACTACCAATTCTTTCCCTACAGCAGCTCCGGTATAAACAGCACTGTCCCTCATCTAACTCACACCGCATCTGAGGCGAGCCGCGGGAGGGGCCGACTTTTATATTAGGCGAACACCTGATCTCGCCAGCCACTCACAGCAGGGGGGTGGTATAGGGCTGGAACAACACAGGAGGAAGTTGTAATGCCTTCCCTGTCTTTCAATTGGCCAGAAAAGCGCGCTAACGTCTCAGGGAAGGAAGTGAAAGTAACCAGAACACCGCATGGTGTTCGTTACGAATAACGAACATCCCGAACACCCTAATATTCGCACGAATATCAAGCTCGGACGAACACGTTCGCTCATCTCTAATGAACATGTATTTTATGAGTTTATTGTATTAAAGAAACTCTCTAAAGAAACTTTATGTAGTTGATTCCATGTGCAATTTACGACATGCACTTGCCGATTGCTTACTCATGGATTCTCTGCTCTGTTCTGGACCCCCATTGTCCCACATGACCCCCTCCTTTGACTAACTAAATCTCACTTCATCTGCTGTGTGGACCAGATGTCATATTTTTATTCATCCCAATGTGAGTCTCAAAGGAATGACTAGAGAAAGTGGATTCTGGTCCGCACAGCAGATGCTGTGAGATTCAGCTAGTCAAAGTAGAGGTCATGTGGGACAATGGGGGTCCAGAATGGAGCAGAGAATTCATGAACAAGCAATTGGCAAATATATTAACTGACCTGTTATGTACTTTATGTCATTTACACATGGATGAAACTATATAAAGTTTCCATGAATTGCTCCTTTAAGTATGCAGTAAGCTCCTCCCTACCATGGCTTAAAGGCTATGGACACTTTGGGGGTGAGGTGGGGGTGTGTGTGAATTTTTTCACCTAAATGCATGTATTTTAGGCTGATAATCATTTTTGCAATAGGGTTTCATTAAAACTTGTACACCATTTGCTTCTGCAGCTTCTAGATATCACTGTAAATAGAAACTGCAGCCTAAATCTTGGTAGACAGTGAGGCTGGATTGATGGCTTGGTTTTCCACCCTTGGGTCTTCTCTCCTGCAACTTCTTGTCAGCTGGTTTATGACCACAATATAGGTAAACTTTGTTTTGGTCATAAACTGATAAACTAAGCCATCAGTACAACTTTACTGATAGATTGTCTATAGAGACTGAGTCTGCAGTTTCTATTTACAGTGATATGTAGAAGCTGCAGAAAACAAGCAATGAAACATTTTTCAACAAGCTCTATTGCAAAAATAATTATCAGCCCAGTATACATGCATTTAGGTGAAAAAAATTACCCCCAAAGGTATCTGTAACCTTTGAAGTCTACAGAATTTTGTCACTTAACTTTATGTCCATCCAGGTAATTTGGAACTGCAGTTGGTATACGGTATTAAAGGGATTTTTTGTGAATTACAGTAATATTGATGGACTATCCTAAAGGATATGCAGCGACCGAGACACAAGGCATGACACTGAGGAGATGGCTGGGTAGAGATGGCACTTGTCACGGTGGCTCTACCAAACATGTATGGCCTGAGCCAAGGCACCGCTCGGCCACTTCCAGGCAACGCTGGGACAACGATTACCTGTATAGGGGTGTAGTGGACTTGAGAAGTTGTCACTCATAACGCCACCATTCCTTCACATCGTTGGTTGTCCGTCAGAAAAAATTGTGGAGTCCATACACAGTTATAGTTGAATACCTCAATCACTGGGAACAGGCAGTGACTGGAACTTTACTTCTTTAAAGCAACATTCACACACCAGTGTAGGAAGAACAGTTAAGCAAGGTCAGGGAGGACAACACAGGATGACACTGGGCCTACAGTCCTAGTTATCTGTATGACTCCGCTCCTGGACAGACATGCACACTCCGGGACACAGGATGAAACCAGGCCTACAGGCTGAGTAATTTGTACAACTCCGCTCCTGGACAGACACACTGGAGGTGGAAAAAACACTCCGCAGACACTCACTAGTGATTAGTAGCTTGAACACTGCATGGCAGGCTCCTTTCTCCACTCTCTCTCTAGGTGGGGTCCTAGGATGGAAACATCAGGATACCTCTCCTTGGCCTCCATTCTTCACCACCTGAGGGTTGAAGGTACCCCCATGTGGCTGGCACTTTGTCTCAAGGAACCCAGAATGAACAGACAGCCAGAAAAGAAGCAGGAGCCCTTTGCACACCTCTTGCAAACACATATATAGGGCAGCATCACATGGCAAGACAATTTGTTACATTTTACAGACATGTCCCAGACATTAACCTCTTACATGCTGCAGCTGTGCAATACATACAACTAGAGACAAGACAATTTGCCCAGTGCAACTAGTCTGAAGACATGACATGTATTACTATTATGGAGGGGCCAGATATATAGACTTCGGGCCACTACAGGTAAGCCATCAATATTTGATCCATCTGCAAAATTAAGGGGGTTCCTTCACTGCACAGGAAAGTGGCTCATCCACATGGCGTTCTGTATCTGGTGCTGCAGCTCAGTCCCAGCCAAGTAATTTCAAGTGAATGGCACTTTGTTGAATTAACAGGCACAGTCTCTTTTATGGTCCATAGCTTCTTTATTCTCCTGTCAGCGGAGATCTCAATAGTTGGACCCCCACAATCCAATCCTACGAATCAGTCATCAATATTTAAGTGATGGAAAACACCTTTAAAATAGGCTTTACGTAAAACATCACTTTAACCCTTAATGCTCCATGACATACAGTTACATGATGGAGGTTTAGGGTTTGTATGGAGGGGGATTGGCAGCAAATCCTCCTCCAAACAATGCATGTGTCAGCTGTTTCTTACAGCTGCCACCTGCCAGCAATAGCTGTGATTAGCACTCTCACTGATCACGGCTGTCAAACCTGTAAATGCCCTAATCGGAGACTAGGTATCCCAAACGGCCCCCCACGATGAGATCCTGTTGTGCCCCTTGATTGCCATACTAGCCTTCTGGAAGCCGCCAGGGCAGATTGCCTATCAAGCTATGCCTGTGGTGTGGCTTAATTGATTGCCTATCTGATTGTTATATAATGTAATACTCTGGCATTATATCATACTGCAGGAGCAATCAAACCGTTGCAAGTTCTTGTTCTCTATGGGGACTAAAAATATATATAAAAAATCAGTTTTAAAAAGTTATATTAATTATTAAAGAAAATAAAAGATAATCAAAGTTTTTAAAACCCCTTTTCCCATATTTATAGTAAAAGAAAATCTAAATAACTCCCTCCCAAAACATATTTGGTATCCCTGTGTCCATAAAAATCCGATCTATCAAAGTAACACATTATTTACCCTGCAGGGTGAACGTCATCAGAAAAAAAAAATACACAACGTCAGAATTGCACTTTTTTGTTCACCCCCATCTCCAACAAAAAATGTAATAAAAAGCGATCAAAAAGTCATATGTACTCCAAAATCATACCAACTGAAACTACGGGACGTCCTGCAAAGAACGATCCTTCGCACAACTATGTCTACGAAAAATAAAAAAAGTTTTAGCTATCAGAAGATGGTGGCAGAGTATAATTGTATTTATTTCCAAAGATATTTTATCTTTTAAAAGTAATACAGCAAAAAAATATATATAAAACTTGGTAAATTGTACTGCTGACCCATAGAGTAAAGTTATGATATCATTTTTGCTGTGTGTACACCATCGAACAATTACTGCCCCCCCCCAAAAAAAATGGCGAAATTGCACTTTTTTTCTTTTTCACTCCACTTAGATTTTTAAAAAGTTTTTCAGTACATTACATGGTACATTTACATAGTAGCATTGAAAAATACGACTCGTCCCGCAAAAAGAAACCCTTCAGACGTGGATGCATAAATAAAAGTGTTATGGTTTAAAAAAAGGGGGGGGGGGAGATTTTTTTTTAAAAAGGGCTGCATCCTTAAGGGTTTAAGCCTTGACTGAGGCGATTGCCATCATAGAGGAAAGGACATTAGCACAGGTCACCTCACCATGAAATGCCGTGACCTGACTCCGGATAATAACATGATAAATCATTACAGCAGAGACCACCAGGATGTGGCTACATGGAGAAAAGTGAAGGGCAAGCAGCCCTGGGAATACGTTATTTGTTCCGCAGGAAGCAGAGACTCAGCATTAAGTCATATTCTCAAGAAGAACAGGAGACAAATACATCAAAATGATCAATACCAAGGAAGAGATGGGGGATGGGACAACGGCAAGGTTATGATCAAGATGAAGAGCTTCACTACTTAGGTTATATTTAAAGATGATGGAAGAGGCGTTCTATAGTCTGATTTTGTTACTTTAGGGAATGTTTTAATAAAGTAGTAACTTTGTGTTTCAGATTTAGCGATGAGTATTATTTTAACCCCTGCCCGCTACGGCCCTCATTTTCAAAAATCATAGCTTTTTTTTTTCTTTCCGGTGACACAGCTACCTGAGGACTTGTTTTTGGAGGGCCATGTTGTATTTTTTTAAAGGTACCATAAAAAGTATTCAAAAACTTTTTACAATTTCTAAACAGGGCAAGGTGGAAAATGAGAACAGAATTGCGGAATTAATGAGAATTTTGTTTCTGTGGTTATCATGGTGCGGTAAAACTAAAATATTGTCCTTATTCTATTGGTCAGTACGATTGCAAACATACCAAATTTATAGTTTTATTTATGTTGTACTGCTTAAAAAATACTTTTTCATTAAAAACAAAATATTTGTCACCAATTTTGCCCCCCGTAACTTTCTAATTTTTGATGGGGTTGTTTAAGGCCTTGTTTTTCTGTAGGGTGACCTGTAGTTATTAGTGGTGGTATCATTTTGGGGTAGAGAAAATCATAGAATGCGGCCATGTACTTACTGATCAACTGATACAAAAGACAAGGGCAAATACAAATCCAACCTTTTGGACTGAGTCGATTGTGGCATCATGAGGTTGTAAGCCTGCATGGTGCACTACATGTATCAGTTCGGTCTGGTACCTTCTTATGTGTTATCTTTGTGCATATATAGTCAAGGCAGCCCCCTCAATATGTAGTAGGCATATGAGTGTTTGTTCATCCGTATTTTGCACAAATGCAGTGCTCCAACATTTTGCAATTCGGCTGTCTGCATGCTGTGGGTTGTGTTTCTACACCTGCACCAGTATTTTCTATCAGTAAGTATGGGCACATTCTTTTCTTGAGTTAATATGCCCTTCCTCTATGATTCGTGTGTGATGGTCCAATTTCGGGGTACATACAACTTTTTGATTGATTTTTTTTTTCCTGACACCATGCGATTATTAATAATGTGATATTTTAATAATTTGGACTTTTACGAACAAAACAATACCAATTTTTAATTTTTTTTTTAGTATTTTTTAATTTTTGATGTGACACTTGGGAAAGGTATTTTTTATCTTTCCTAATAAAGAAAATATTTTTTACTTTTTATATTTTTTTTTTTAGTCCTCCAATCACAGCTGTTCTAAACGGGTGTCAGCTGAGCCCACGTCATACACTGACACACGACGTGCACTGTACTTGTACAGCGCATGTCAGTAAGAGATTAACTCTCCCTAGTCTGTTATAAGCATAAACATTGGTAGACGTGTGGATTAGAGATGAGCGAGCATACTCGTCCGAGCTTGATGCTCGTTCGAGTATTAGGGTGCTCGAGATGCTCGTTACTCGAGACGAGCACCACGCGGTACTCGTCTCGATTAAACGAGCACTGACCATTGAATTCAATGGAGCCGGCAATACAGCCGGCTCCATTGAAAGCAATGGCCTGCCGGCGAGCGCGGGATGAATTGTCGGGAAGGGCTTAAATATATAAGCCCTTCCCTGCAATTCATCCAGAAATGTGTAAAATATATATATATATATATATATACTCGCCTTGTCCCGGCAGAATGATGTTAGCCCATTGAATTCAATGGAGCCGGCAATACAGCCGGTTCCATTAAAAGCAATGGGCTGCCGGCGATCGCGGAATGAATTGTCGGGAAGGGGTTAAATATATAAGCCCTTCCCTGCAATTCATCCAGAAATGTGTAAAAAAAATAAAATAAATATATATATATATATACTCACCTGGTCCCGGCAGACGGAGTTCAGCGCGGCCAGCGGCAGTCCTCCTGAACTGCTCTGAACAGCTGTGAGTAGTATTCAGCATCCGGGGATTTAAAATCCCCGCCTGCTGAATGAGCTGCCTCTAATTGGTCACAGCCTGACCAATCAGAGGCAGATTCCACTCACACACCCATTCATGAATTTATGAATGGGTGTATGACTGTTGCCTCTGATTGGCTCAGCGGGACCAATCAGATGAGAGGCAGCAGTCACTCACCCATTCATAATTGTGGCTTAATAGTGGGACCTGGGAACTTGAGATGCAGCCCAACATGTAGCCCCTCGCCTGCGCTATCCGTTTCTGTGTCGTTCCCGTCACTTTCTTGAATTTCCCAGGTTTTCACAAATGAAAACCTTAGCGAGCATCGGCGATATACAAAAATGCTCGAGTTGCCCATTGACTTCAATGGGGTTCGTTACGCGAAACGAACTCTCGAGCATCACTGAAAGTTCGTCTCGAGTAACGAGCACCCGAGCATTTTGGTGCTCGCTCATCTCTAGTGTGGATCAATAACATGTTTGTATAAATCTAGCTCTATTTCAGTCGATTTTTCTTAAAGGGGTTGTCTCGCGAAATCAAGTGGGGTTATACACTTCTGTATGGCCATATTAATGCACTTTGTAATATACATCGTGCATTAAATATGAGCCATACAGAAGTTATTCACTTACCTGCTCCGTTGGTAGCGTCCTCGTCGCCATGGTTCCGTCTAATTTCGGGGTCTTCTTGCTTTTTTAGACGCGCTTGCGCTGTGCGGTCTTCTCCCTTCGGCTCTGCTCGGCAGCATCTGCGTTTTGGCTCCGCCCCCTTGTACGCATCATCGCGTAGCTCCGCCCCCGTCACGTGCCGATTCCAGCCAATCAGGAGGCTGGAACCGGCACACGTCATGGGGCGGAGCTACGCGATGACGCGTACAAGGGGGCGGAGCCAAAAACGCAGATGCTGCCGAGCAGAGCCGAAGGGAGAAGACCGCACAGCGCAAGCGCGTCTAAAAAAGCAAGAAGACCCCGAAATTAGACGGAACCATGGTGATGAGGACGCTAGCAACGGAGCAGGTAAGTGAATAACTTCTGTATGGCTCATATTTAATGCACGATGTATATTACAAAGTGCATTAATATGGCCATACAGAAGTCTAATTTTCAGCGTCTAATGGCCAAATTAGACGCGCTTGCGCAGTCTGGGTCTTCTTCTTTTCTCAATGGGGCTCCGTGTAGCTCCGCCCCGTCACGTGCCGATTCCAGCCAATCAGGAGGCTGGAATCGGCAATGGACCGCACAGAAGCCCTGCGGTCCACCGAGGGAGAAGATCCCAGCGGCCATCTTCAGCAGGTAAGTAAGAAGTCACCGTAGCGCGGGGATTCAGGTAAGCGCTGTCCGGTGTTCTTGTTTAACCCCTGCATCGGGGTTGTCTCGCGCCGAACGGGGGGGCTGTTGAAAAAAAAACAAAAAACGTTTTGGCGCGGGACAACCCCTTTAATGCACGATGTATATTACAAAGTGCATTAATATGGCCATACAGAAGTGTATAACCCCACTTGATTTCGCGAGACAACCCCTTTAAGTATAGTGGTACCTTGGCATGCGAGTGCCTTAGCTTGCGAATTTTTTGACTTGCAAGCTGGCTGTCTCTCAAAATTTTGCTCTGATTTACGAGCAAAAACTCGGGGTGCGAGTCTGCTTGCAAGATGATTGTGTGAGGAGGAGAAGACAAGAGGAGAGCCAAGAAGAAGTCTTGTAAGAATCAAAACTTACTGTGGGGAGATATTGAGAGATTAGGTCAGGGATGTACATGGGGGGCATGTTGAAGATTGAAAATTACATGTGGGGAGGTATCGCGATATTAAGTCATAAATATATGGAGGGGACCTATTGTAGACTGGAGATTATCTGTTGGGAGGTATTGGGATATCAGGCTAGAGGTGTATGGAGGGGACAGGTTGAGAACTGGAATTAGTTGTGGGGAGGTATCGGAAGATTAGGACAGAGATTAGAGATGAGCGAGCGTACTCGCTAAGGCAAACTACTCGAGCGAGTAGTGCCTTATGCGAGTACCTGCCCGCTCGTCTCAAAAGATTTGGGTGCCGGCGGGGGAGAGCGGTGAGTTGCGGGAGTGAGCAGGGGGGAGAGAGTGAGAGAGAGATCTCCCCCCAGTTCCTCCACGCTCTCCCCCGCCATTCCCCGCCCCCCTCTGGCACCCGACTCTTTAGAGACGAGTGGGCAGGTACTCGCATAAGGCACTACTCGCTCGAATAGTTTGCCTTAGCGAGTACGCTCGCTCATCTCTATCAGAGATCTATGAAGGGGACATTTTTAGGTTGGAGATTACATGTGGGGAGGTATCTAGAGACTAGAGCAGAGATGTATGAGGGAACAGATTGAGACCTGGAGATTATTGTGGGGAGCTACTGGGTCTCCTGAC
This sequence comes from Eleutherodactylus coqui, assembly GCF_035609145.1. Classification (NCBI taxonomy): domain Eukaryota; kingdom Metazoa; phylum Chordata; class Amphibia; order Anura; family Eleutherodactylidae; genus Eleutherodactylus; species Eleutherodactylus coqui. Next base: position 96,998,796 of record NC_089845.1, on the reverse strand, counting down.
CTAAAGTCCAAGCATCATACATTGCTATGATGCTCAGAGTTTGAGTCTGGAGCCCCCTGGTCATGACATACTTCTATATTATGCAGCAGTTGAAATCTGGTAATGCGCTACTGGCCCTAAATGACATCAACGGAGTGGGGACGAAACGTGTTATGTAGTGCAGTGTTTTATTTGATATTATTTTAGATGTTTATTTTTTAATATCACTATTACGGTATATATGAATAATTATTATTATTTTATTCAATAAAGTTACTTTTTCTCCCAAGACAGATGCAACATTTGTCTTTTAAAATTGGGACAGTTTAGAACTTGGCATAAATAAATCCTTCCCCCTCCTCGCCATATTAGAAATGGAATAAGTCCACCCACTGAAATATATTTACATATGACTGTTCTGTGACTTAAGGAAGTCAGCATAATTGGCACAACTTTAGAGAACATTACTTTACATGTACCTGGCCAGGGTCCCATTCTCAGTAGTTACTTTTTGTTCTACATTAACATTAATTTTAAAATTTTTAATAAAATAATAAAAACAGTCATTTAATAAGCTGGAAAATATATTTTATGTTTAATCACTGGCTGTATTGTTTTTTGTTAGTCGTGTATCTGTGAGCCAAAAATAAATTCTGGCACATCTGTCTGCCAAGAGCCATGTCCCGAAATCTGTGACTTAGACAGTTCACTCTTGCAAGATATTGTTTTCAGGCTCTAAATAGAGTATTATGAATAAATAATGAAGCCATTGGCCTAACAACCTGTGACGGCTTATGTTTATCCGATTAATTCTATTTGCATAAATTCACTTAAATGAACAAATTAAAAACCAGTATACCAAAGTACATTGTGTAAATGAACCGCCTTTCAAATAAAAAGCGTTACTTGTTATTTTATAGCTGCATAAGAATGAGCAAATAATTCCAGATTGTACGTGGATATGAATATATGCATGTAATTTCAGGGTAAGTTGTATACAAAAAGATGATTTGTACTTTGGTTATGGTGCCAATGTTTTTTTTTCATTCTTGGCGAAATATGAATAACAGATTGGGTTTTATTTTTATATCACACAGTTCACTACTCCAAAAGTTTGATTCTTGAAGAGGAGTTACCATAGAGAGGGATTCTCTTGCTCATGACTCCCTCTATTAGTCAGAGCAGAGAACCACTGCTCTGGAGGACTCAGTGTGACCATGTTTGACAATTTCTCTCATTCATTTTAACGAGAGCCGTGTAATACGACAATTCTCCAGCAGTGGCCACTATAGGTGAAATGAGCAGCCACCTGCAGCTTCTACCAGCCATAACAATTAATAACATAAGTTCCAGCTGTCAGATAATTAGTTGTTTGCCAACAGGTCCTGGTTTAGAGAAGGGACAATGGAGCACGTTTGTTATTGATGCTGTGCCCGAATTTGTGACAATTATGGCATACATTGCACTTTTTTGGTACAATCATTTTAGACACATTTACTATTGATCAATAGTACCAAAAGGAACAGAGGTACTGCCTATCACTCCACTTTTCAAAAATGTCTAGAAAAGTGGGCGTGGTTTACTGTTGACCAGGATTTAGAGATATTTATGAAGTGCGACTTGTTGCAAAATTTGATGCCATCTCCCTCCAGTAGCTGGGTGGTATACAAAGTGACTCCACATCTCAAGACATATTTAAAGATGTCACAAATTTATCAGCATCATGCAATATTTGATAACATTGTCGCATCTGTAAATTGAAGAAGGGAAGAAAGGCTGCCAGAAAACTGACAGAAAAATATCTATGATGATAAATATTCCCCAATCTCTTTAAAGCATTTTAAAAGGGGAAATCTTGAGTTAAACTTTTTCCAAAAAGCTGCTGGTCCTGCTATACCAACATAAAAGAAGCCATACTCACACCCCCACTTCTACTCCACCGGTATCTAGTCCCCTGCTGCTCTTCACTACTGCCTGCAGAGCGGTGGTCCAACAACAGGAATGTCACCGCTTCAGCTAATCACTGTCTGATGTGAGCCAGTGATTGACTGCAGCAGTCACATGATCCTGGTATTGGTGACATGATCACTGGATTGCTGCAGATGGGAGGGGGCCCGCAGCCGAGGAGACAGCTGGGTAGATTGAGGCCTTGTCCCGGTGCTCTATTATCTCCTCCCCTGGGGGTAGCATGGGATCCGTGCAAGATACTGCAAGGGAGTTTCACATAGGAAAATCTAAGTGGCGGTTTACCTTCAATCCTGTTGTCACTCGTGACGCCAGTGTTCCGTCCTCTGCGGTGAAACTAGATGTTGTTAATAAAGAGTTCACACACAGGGATAATGTTTCAGAGCAGAACCAGGAATGGTTGGTTAAGCTTGTTTACTTATAATAATAGTTAACAGTTCAAACTCTATAAAAAGGCCATCAGGACACTGGTGCAGGCAAATTAGCGGTGTGACAGGGAGGAATCACAGGATGACAGATGAGTCCACAGTCCAAGTTATCTGGTTAATGATTAAAGGGGTTGTGCTAAGATCCTGTCTGGCCTTAGCTATGTGCCATCCGTACGGTTGTACAGGGTATTGTCCGCAAGCTTCTAAGGGGGATGGGAGGCACCAGTAGATTTAGGGTGTGGGCAATCACTATCTCTTAGGTCTAACCGGCCTGATGATCTTCCTTCACACCGTGGGGCCTTGTAGAGCTACATGAATCATCCTCTTTCTTGCTCTCTTCTGATGCCTTATAACAGAGGGGAGGAGAAAGAGCTGGGAGAAGGATCCATGTGGCTCCCAAGATGCTGTTGCATGGAGGAAGTGCGAATATTAACCCTTTTCAATCCACTGTCTGACGTCTGAAGACATTCTGATTGAAGGCTGTACAGCTCGTATGTCGAAAGACGTCCAGCAGGGTATTCTTACTGTATATTACTGGCCGCTCTGTTGTTGGAGGGGCTCTCCAGCATGTCCCATACCGCAGTACTGGCTCTAGCCAGCAGACGGCGCCATTGTATAATGGCAGAAAGAGAAAGCCCCCTAGGAAACCCTGAATCCAAAATTGGATTGCAAAGGGCTAAACACGTAAGCCCAAGATCTGCAATGAGGAGGAACTTCTGGAGCACAGAGGGGCACTAGTTTTTTGTGGGAGCACAAAAGCAGCACTATTGTACTGTGGGTGTACAAAGGGAACACAATTATATTGGGCTGTATTTATGTCAGGACCTTGTTTCTAGTGCTGTAGTTATGTTACGAGTTTGGTTGTGTGCATTTATTTGCTGAGTTTGGTTTTGGTGCTGTATTTATGTTATGAGTTTGGTTTTGATGCCGTATTTATTCACTGAGCTGCTGTGGCGCAGGTATGCTATTATCTAGCTGCAGGCAGAATGCAGGCAAGACTGATCATCAGTTCAATGTAATTTTTTCTCATTGTGGAGGGCGCCAAAAAAATTCTAGCCGGGGTGCCATCTAACATAAGGCCACCCCTGGCTAAGATATAAAGTTATGGGATAGGTGATAACATTATGATTGTTAGGGTATGACTGCTTGTACTTAGCAATTTCTGGTGCTACCATGAATGTGTGAATGCCACTGCATTGCTTTGGGCACCTAGGGGACCTCCATTCTATGGATCGACAGGGGACCCAAGAGTTGAACCCCACCAATCATAAACTTATCTCTTAACTTTATATCTGGACCCTTAAATTATGACATCTTCAGTCTGTATCCATACAAGCATTTATTTTATTTCCAAGGCTATTAGGGGGTCACCTGCTCCACTTACATTGGACATAAAGTTTGCTAAGCCACACCCTTTTCATTAGTCTCCACCTTCATAGCTACTTTTAAGTCGAAATACTGTAGAACTGATAAAGAGAAAATAACCTGCTCTTTTTACAGGACTTTTTGTTTTAGAGTCTTGTGGAAAGCTTTGCAGACTATCAAACTCTGTACAATAAATTTCCTTTTTTTATTTTACTCACTTCTAGTATTGGCATCCCTTGAAATTTTATATTAAGCTATTGCTTCTTGTAATTGGCCAAGAGTGCGATTATATACATCTAATTCCTGGAGTAAGATAAATTAGGAATAGGTACTTTCGCTAATTCACATAGCGAGGAAGTGTCAGCCACATGTTTTATGCAGAGGACCAGCACTTTCTTTAATTAAACCCATAAAAACCTTCATTAGACCTGCCTCGGCTTCTGCGCTGATTACAATATTTTCCAGTTTTTTTTTTCTATGTTTTTCCAAACCTTGTATTAAAAAGCTGACAGAACCCGGTTTTATATATCCTTGGAAGATCATTTTGACTAGAAATGAATGGATCATAAAGTTTCAGTGACAAGTGTTATAAATCACAGAAGCACACAGAGGACGTTGCGTGCGGCAGAAGATAGTCAAATGTGTCTTTTAATTCATATTCTCTCGCTATAAGGTATGTATGCTGAGACTGCTTGGGAAACAAATTTGTTTCAGTACACTCTTTTGGCTCAAAGGATTTGTCAAGTGATCAGTAAAGTCCTTACTGTAAGACACATGGCTGCTTGTATGTAATATTGATGAGGTCCTGTAGTACAAGCAAATTCTGTGGGGAGCACAAGGTTGATATTTTGGAGTGAATGCCCACCATTATACGCTATTTTACTTTTTGCTTTTATATCTAAACTAGCTGATATACCCGGCTTTGCCCGAGTTAATTTGGTACTGGTGTTTATCTGGTGTTCACATGGAAAATCTTATGAAGTCGTGGTTACTTTAGAGATACTGAGGAAAAACATATGTTCACCATTTTGCATAGTTCTCTGCATTACCCAGGAAACACCACGTGGAGGCAACCATGCGACGTTTCCTTTATATAAAATGACATCAGGAAGTGAGAGAATTAGATTACGTACATAAAATTTGGACACTTAGAATTGAATAATCGAGTAGGGACTCATTAACTTTTCATATTTATGACACAATCAATGCTTGTGCCAAATTTCATGTTTCTATGACATTGGGAAGTGAGAGATTTAGATTACGTACGTTAAATTTGGACGCTAATTCTTTTGCGCATAGAATTGAATAATGGAGTTGGGACCCATTAGCTTTTCCTATTTATGACATAATCAATGCTCGTGCCAAATTTCCCGTTTCTATGACACCGGAAAGTGAGAAAATTAGATTCCACACGTAAAATTTGGACGCTAATTCTTTTGCGCTAGAATTGAATAATCGAGTTGGAACCTATGAACCTATCCTATTTATGACATAATCAATGCTCATGCCAAATTTCCCGTTTCTATGACACCGGAAAGTGAGAAAATTAGATTCTGTACGTAAAATTTGGACGCTAATTCTTTTGCGCATAGAATTAAATAATTGAGTTGGGACCCATTAAGTTTCATATTTATGACACAATCAATGCTCGTGCCAAATTTCATGTTTCTATCACATTGGGAAGTGAGAGATTTAGATTATGTACATAAAATTTGGACGCTAATTCTTTTGCGCATAGAATTGAATAATGGAGTTGGGACCCATTAGCTTTTCCTATTTATGACATAATCAATGCTCGTGCCAAATTTCCCGTTTCTATGACACCGGGAAGTGAGAAAATTAGATTCCGTACGTAAAATTTGGATGCTAATTCTTTTGCGCATAGAATTGAATAATCGAGTTGGGACCCATTAGCTTTTCCTATTTATAACATAATCAATGCGCGTGCCAAATTTCCTGTTTCTATGACACCGGAAAGTGAAGAAATTACATTCTGCACGTAAAATTTGGACGCTAATTATTTTGCGCATAGAATTGAATAATCGAGTTAGGACCCATTAGCTTTTCCTATTTATGACATAATCAATGCTCATGCCTAATTTCGAGTTTCTATGACACCGGGAAGTGAGAGAATTAGATTCCGTACGTAAAATTTGGACGCTAATTCTTTTGCGCATAGAATTGAATAATCGAGTTGGGACCTATTAACTTTTCCTATTTATGACATATTCAATGCGCGTGCCAAATTTCCTGTTTCTATGACACCGGAAAGTGAAGAAATTACATTCCGCACGTAAAATTTGGACGCTAATTCTTTTGCGCTTAGAATTGAATAATGGAGTTGGGACCCATTAGCTTTTCCTATTTATGACATAATCAATGCTCGTGCCAAATTTCCCGTTTCTATGACACCGGAAAGTGAGAAAATTAGATTCCGTACATAGAATTTGGACACTAATTCTTTTGCGCATAGAATGGAATAATCGAGTTGGGACCCATTAGCTTTTACTATTTATGACATAATCAATGCTCGTGCCAAATTTCCTGTTTCTATGACACTGGAAAGTGAAGAAATTTCATTCTGCACGTAAAATTTGGACGCTAATTCTTTTGCGCATAGAATTGAATAATCGAGTTGGGACCTATTAACTTTTCCTATTTATGACATTCAATGCACGTGCCAAATTTTAAGTTTCTATGACACCGGAAAGTGAGAAAATTAGATTCTGTACGTAAAATTTGGACGCTAATTCTTTTGCGCATAGAATTGAATAATGGAGTTGGGACCCATTAGCTTTTCCTATTTATGACATAATCAATGCTCCTGCCAAATTTCCTGTTTTTATGACACTGGAAAGTGAAGAAATTACATTCTGCACATAAAATTTGGACGCTAATTCTTTGGCGTATAGAATTGAATAATCGAGTTGGGACCTATTAACTTTTCCTATTTATGACATAATCAATGCTCGTGCCAAATTTCCTGTTTCTATGACATTGGGAAGTGAGAGATTTAGATTATGTACGTTAATTTTCGACGCCAATTCTTTTGCGCTAGAATTGAATAATCGAGTTGGGACCCAATTACTTTTCCTATTTTGGAGATAATCTATGCTTGTGCCAAAATTCATGTTTCTACGACATCGGGAAGTTGGAGAACTTTTGGCTAGTCAGTCAGTGAGTGAGTGAGTGAGTGAGTGAGTGAGTGAGTGAGTCAGTGAGGGATTTCGTCTTTATATATATAAATACATGTAGGTAGTGCCATATTTAGAGTTAATGCTCATCTAAGCACTTTTAGAGCTCATGCCCCCTATTGGTGAGTCGGGTTAACCTATTAATGGCAGTCTTTTTTTTTCTTTCCCACTTCCAAGAAATCATAACTCTTAGGGCTCCTACCCACTTGCGTTTTTTTAACGCTGCGTTATCGCTGCGTTTTTTTAACGCAATTGTCAATGGGACTTTCTAATGTTAAAAACGCATCGCAAGTTTGTCCCTTGCGATTTTTGTGCGAAGCGTTTTTAACATTAGAAAGTACCATTGACAATTGCGTTTAAAAAACGCAGCGATATCGCAGCGTTAAAAAAACGCAAGTGTGTAGGAGCCCTTAGGCTGTTTTCACACAGCCAAGAAAATAGTGTGAGATTTGTACCTTGCAAGACATCTTTTGAATGGGGCCATATGCATGAGCAATTTAATTTTTTTCCCGCATCGCAGTGCAGAAAAAAATGCGGCATGTCCTATCTTTGGGCATTTCCCCTGGAACGCATCGTCCATTGTTTTCAATGGGGCTGGAAAACACATTACTGTGCACGTGAATGTGATGCGAGGTTTCCATTTGCCGATACTCCGATGCGGCTATAAGCCGCGCAAGAGGGTAGCTACTTTACTGAAGTGATGGGAGTTTTTTGATAGAAAAACGCCTCGCATCACTGTAAAAATGCACGTAGGCGAGCGTGATCAACTTGACCCATGATCACGCTCACCTGTGTATAGGTAGCTTAAAGGGGTTGTCCTGCGGCAGCAAGTGGGTCTATACACTTCTGTATGGCCATAATAATGCACTTTGTAATGTACATTGTGCATTAATTATGAGCCATACAGAAGTTATAAGAAGTTTTTCACTTACCTGCTCCGTTGCTAGCGTCCTCGTTTCCATGGAGCCGACTAATTTTCGGCGTCTAATGGCCAAATTAGCCGCGCTTGCGCAGTCCGGGTCTTCTTCTTTTCTCAATGGGGCTCCGTGTAGCTCCGCCCCGTCACGTGCCGATTCCAGCCAATCAGGAGGCTGGAATCGGCAATGGACCGCACAGAAGCCCTGCGGTCCACCGAGGGAGAAGAATCCGGCGGCCATCTTCAACCGGTAAGTAAGAAGTCACCGGAGCGCGGGGATTCAGGTAAGCGCTGTGCGGTTTTTTTTTTAAGTCCCTGCATCGGGGTTGTCTCGCGCCGAACGGGGGGGGGGGTTGAAAAAAACAAAAAAAACCCGTTTCGGCGCGGGACAACCCCTTTAACACTGATGTGTAAGACTAAGAGCCTTAAAAGCCCTTTTTAACACTCTTCGGTCACCTAGGAGTGTATCTAAGTACTTTTGAGCTGTTTTCAGGGTAAAGTTAAAGGGGTTGTCCCGCGCCGAAACTGGTTTTTTCTTTTTTTTTTTTTAACCCCCCCCCCCCGTTCGGCGCGAGACAACCCCGATGCAGGGGTTAAAAAAACAAACTGCTCAGCGCTTACCTGAATCCCGGCGGTCCGGCGTCTTCATACTTACCTGCTGAAGATGGCCGCCGGGGTCTGCTCCCTCCGTGGACCGCAGCTCTTCTGTGCGGTCCATTGCCGATTCCAGCCTCCTGATTGGCTGGAATCGGCACGTGACGGGGCGGAGCTACACGGAGACGGCATTCTGCACGAGTGGCTCCATTGAAGAGAGCAGAAGACCCGGACTGCGCAAGCGCGGCTAATTTGGCCATCGGAGGGCGAAAATTAGTCGGCTCCATGGGAACGAGGACGCTAGCAACGGAGCAGGTAAGTAAAAAACTTTTTATAACTTCTGTATGGCTCATAATTAATGCACAATGTACATTACAAAGTGCATTAATATGGCCATACAGAAGTATATAGACCCACTTGCTGCCGCGGGACAACCCCTTTAATGAAGAAAAAAGAAGGAAGAAGAAAAAGGAGAACAAAAGGAAAAGGAAGGAGAAGGAGGATAAGAAGGAAAATTGCCTTCTTATTCCTTATGTTCTTCTTTTTCCTCTTTTTCCTTCCTCTCCAATGTTTTCTTCTTCATTTTCTTTCTTTTTAAAAGAAAGAAAAAATGTTTTCTTCTTTTTCCTTATTTTTAAAAGAAGAATTTCAGCAGGTTCAGCCAAGACGAATTGCCCAATGTTTGGGTTCATGCCCAACTGAACTTTTGGCAAAGTTCAATTTGAAACAGTGTTTGTGTGCTTTCACACCTGCACTGGCCGGGGAGCTGCCTGGCTTTTGGACAGAAGATAATGTGCTGTATGCAGCACTTTTTCTTCTGTTTTTTTTCATCCGCATCCATGATGGAACATCTGGCCAGAGGTTCTGACGCAAATGTAAAACCACCCTTTGACTGGTTCAGTTTGCTTAAGACTAACCACTATGCACTCTAAGTATACACATCAAATTTAGTCATGCCCCTTTTCAGTAAACCAGTTAAAAAGTAGGCAGCACTCTATGCTTGAGAATAAATAAACCAAAGTGGATATATGGAAAAGACTCACCTGGTATTTCGGTGAAACTTGAAGAAAAAGCCACTGTCACATCTGACAATCCATGAAAGCTTTAATAAACTTTCAGGAAAGCTCTCAGGTCAACCATGGACTTCCAATCTGGAGGGCACTAGCTATCTCCCCAATGTGCCAATGGCTTTGGTGTATAGCAATAACCATAAAAGGGAAAAAGAATTCCAGCATTCAAGGTAAGCTCAGAAGTAAGAACAATTAGTGAATCCACACCATCTTCACTTACTTGGTTACGGGGATAGTACACTTGGTCCTCTACCCTCTTTCCAGGCTAGCCTGATATGGTATGAATAGAACCATAAAATGTTATGTGCCCATTAATAATCTCCCATTCATCTCATTGGTTAGAAACCACACTAGCGTGGCCTCCACAATTGGCTGGTGCAATAGCAGCAATGCGTTCCATGAGTCTTTCATGCTTTCCATTGGCCGTTGGAACACACCGCTGCTCTGAGGGAAAGAGCGGTATGGTTCCAAAAATAATTTGACCTTGCATTCCCTAGAACTCTTTGCTTGTCCATGTGGCATGTATCAAAATTGTTGTACTGTATATGCAAAAAAAAAAAAAAACTTCTTTCGGCTTGAAAAATGGTGTGTCTTTTGTATTCGGGGGGATGGGGTGGTGGGAGGGTGAAATCCTGAGATGGGACAACCCCTTTATCTCTCCTCTCTAGTTCTGAGCTCAGAAATGATTAATCAACTAATCTAGTCTGACTATATAATCCAGTTTTCCCAGGATGCTCTTGCCAGTTATTGTTTCTTCTCATGCAGCTCTGGTGCTATTCACATGGATTATGTTCTGGATTCTTGACCCTGTTAAGCTTTGATACGTCATATGGGTAAACCTTTATCCAATGAAGAACGGCGATAGCATAAAAGTTCAAAAAAAGTTTAAAGACAACGTTTCATCTCTCCTCACGGATCGGATCTGTGAGGAGAGATGAAACGACTCATCTCCTTCCTTCGTGATGTCCCGCGACGTTCTGGGCCTGTAAGGACCTGACGCCGTCTTTTGCGCATGCGTACCAGACGTAAAATGTCAGACGCATGCGTAGAAGGCTGGGAAGCCTGAGAAATTTAAAATCTCCTGGCTTGCTAAGATAGCCGAGAGTAGGGAGATGTTATCTAATGGAAAAGTTTTTAAAAAGTATTTAAAAAAAGTTTAAAAACTTTAAGTTTTATCTCCCTTCATGGATTGTATCCGTGATGAGAGATGAAATGACGTACCTAAGGACCCAGATTTATCCATGGACCATAACCCAGCTTCTGCGCATGCACCCATCAGCAAAACGTGGCCGAGAGACTGGAGATTTCCCTGAGGGCCGCAGCATGCGGTCCCTGGTCACGTGATCATCATTATTAGAGATGAATGAGCATGCTCGTTTAAGGCTGCTACTCGATCAAGTAGCAGTCTAATCGAGTAACTGTGTACTCACCCGAGCAGCATGGGGGGTGGCAGGGGAGCGGGAGGGAGCGGAGGGAGAGTGAGAGAGATCTCTCTCTCTCTACCCCCACTGGCCCTTGTCCCCCCCCCCCCACATGCTGCTCGGGCGAGTACACAGTTACTCGATTAGACTGCTACTTGATCGAGTAGCAGCCTTAAACGAGCGTGCTCGCTCATCTCTAATCGTTATCCAATGGATAACGGTAATTATGTAAAAGTATAAAAAAGTTAGTTTCACCTCCCCTCACGGATCAGATCCGTGAGGGGAGGTGAAATTTCTTACCTAAGGCCTCCGGCGATGTTTCCAATAGGATCTTTATTCGTCGACCCTGCTCCGACTTCTGCGCATGCGCCTGTCGGCAAGATGGCAGACGCAAGCACAGAAGCTGGGGAGGGCCCGGAAAATTTAAAATCTCCTTGCTCCTGGCTACTAAAGATAGCTGAGAGCCTGGAGCAGTGACTGAGGGCCGCAGTGAGCGGTCTCTAGTTACATCATTGCCGTTATGCAATGGATAATGGCGATTATGCAATCAGTAAGGGGACATAAAGCATCTTACCGGAGGCTTCCGCATTTGAACCCCAATGTGATCATCCTCTGTGGACCTTCCCGGCTTCTGTGCATACGCCTGCCGGCAAAATAATAGACACATATGCAGGAGCCAGGGACCCTGGACAATTAAAAAAATTTACTTGCTCCCAGCTACTAAAGGTAGCTGAAATCCTGGAGCAGTGACCAGTGGCCTCATTCAGCGGTCCCCGGTCACATGATAAAAAGGTAGCGATCCGCCATAGGCCCGTCCCACGCGACCGGATAGGAATTGCGGATTCCACATGCATTTGATCTGCGGTAATACGCGGATCAATCAAATGCACTGGCTTACACAATTCCGCGCACATTAGCGGGTCGGAATTATGTAATCCACTCGCAGAAAACAGAACGCAGTATGTTCTATTTTACTGCGGATAAACGCAGCATAGAGCCCATTGTGCTCTATGGTTGCAGATATAACCCCAGCCCATACGCAATTACATTGTGTACGGTCTGCGCATTACCCGTGTCATTGCGAACCGACGGCATGGGAAATATAAACAAACAAACAACGGTGTACTCCGCATGACCGCCTGTGTGAGTATTCACTTATGTGCAGTACATTACGTGGCCGTATGCAGGGCCACGGCTGGGCTTACAGCTGGGATACGCTGCGGGCCTCCGCAAGCAGATTCCACATATGTCCGTGTGAGCCTGGCATTATTCAGTTCGCTACCTGTAATACATAATTTACAAGACGTTCCTGGGAACGCTCGCCTTCCTGCAGTTCCAGGAGCAGCTTGTTAAGCGCCTTCTGTGTGAGACCACCACACCTCAGCAAGCTTACGAAGCCTCTGAGAGCACCACTTTTTACACCCCATCCCTGCTGCTGAGGTCAAGAAACACCCCCAAAAAAGTGTTGGGTTTGCAGCAAGCACGAGAGGAGGAGGGATACTCGGTTATATTGTTCTATGTGCCCATTACAACCAGCCTCCGTAATTACCCCTCTTTTGAGACATACCACACAGTCTTACATTATTACTGTTATCTAAGATTTAGGGAATACCAAAAGGCGTGGGGGCGGGGATTGTTTTGAGGGAGTCAATTTTTTTTCTGGAATTTATTCAGTTGTGCCCCAAAATCCAACTGGTTTTTCCTCCATTACAGGCCTAGCCACGACTCCTATGAGTAGATTGAGGCTACAATGGGTATGTTTCTAAACACAGGACAAGCAAGGGTTATCCATTTTAGGGTTTAAGGCTTCAATTATATGTGTTCTGTACAAAAAAAAAATGTTTTTAAAATGACACAACTGCCTAAAAAATGAAAATCGCAAATTGCCTAAATCACCTTTAACCCCTTGAGTGGCGGGTTTCCTACCACCCTGTCGTGCCCACCAGGGCAGGTTTTTTAAAATGGTCTAATCACTGAATTTCAACTAATTTTGCAGTTGCGTCTCAAGAGCCATAACTTTTTCATTTTTCCATTGACATGGCCATATAAGGGCTTGTTTTTTGCAGGACAAGTTGTGATTTTTTAAACAGGGGGAAGGAAAAAAAGAAATGGTAAAAAAAGAAAAAAAGGGGCCAGGTCATTAAGGGGTTAAATAATGTATTAACTTCCTTCTCTGGGTCATTACGACGCATGGATACCACATGTGTGATTGTATTTTTGATTTTTTACAAAGTAAAGGGAGACAAGTGTTTTTATAATTTTTTAACTTTTTTTTTTTTTTTTGTCCCTTTAGGGGACTTCCACAGGGACTCATCAGGACCCCTGATCACATTTCGGGGGTCCGATGGTGACAGCCCTTTACATGCTACAGTGACAGCCCTTTACATGCTGCAGTCACATAGACTGCAGCATGTAAAGGGTTAACACAGCAGAGATCGGAGGTTTTCTCTGATCTCTGCTGTAAGAGCTAGTACCTAGCTGTCCTCTGACAGCCAAGCACCAAGCTCTCCCTGCCACAGAGACCATCGGCTTGCTTCTGACAAGCCGATGGTCTCTATGGCAACCTGTAAACAAATCAGGAGATTGCCGGCACATTGGCAATATCTTCTGCTGGTTTTTCAAAGTACTGCACTGCTCTGTGTGGGTCTGTGCAGGCAGAGCACACTGTCACAGCTTGTGGCATTGTGCTCTGCAGCTCCCATAGTGATACATAGCCCGGAAATCTTCCGGGCTATGTTGCTATGAGCAGTGGAGCTCGTCCCGGAAATTTTCCGGGCGTGCCACTCAAGGGGTTAAGCAAAATGTCTATTCTGAAAGCCACCGGCTGCTTCTTTCAGTTTGGGCTTTGTCATGTATACGGACATAAGACTAGGGCCACAATAGGTACATTTCTGAACACAGGACAACCAGGGGTATCCATTTTGGAGTGAAAGTCTTCATTCATAAGTGTGCTGTGCAAAATAAGTTTTTAAAATGACACAATTGCCAAACAATGAAAATCGTAATTTTTTTTCCTTCTGCTTTGCTTAGAATCATTCAAAAAGGGTGGGGTCAAAATACGCAGTACACCCCTAGAGGAATTTACTAAAGGGTCTAGTTTTAAAAATGGGGTCATTTGTGGGGGTTCTCGACTCGTCTTGGCAGCTCTATGGCTCTACAAGTGTGCTATGGGGCCTAAATCCCCTTCAAGCAAAATGTCTGTTCTGAAAGCCACCGGCTGCTCCTTACATTTTGGGCTCTGTTGTGCGTACAGACATAATATTAGGATCACAATGGGTATGTTTCCGAACACAGAACAAACAGGGGTATCCATTTTGGGGTAAAAAAAAACTCATTTAAGTGTGCACTATAGAAAAACTAGTTTAAAATGACATATTTGCAAAAATATGAAATTTCATTTTTTCTCCTCTAAATTGCATTAACTCCTGAAAAGAAACTGTGTTTTTTTCCAAAATTTTCCCAATTTTGGTGTTTTTAATAAATATATACAAATTCTATCGGTCTATTTTTGCTACCTAAATGAAGTACAACATGTGGCGAGTAAACAGTCTTAGAATTACTTGGATATGCAAAACTTTAATGGAGTTATTCTATGTCAAAGTGACACATGTTAGATTTTCAAAATTTGGCCTGGTCAATAAGGTGCAAACTGGCTTGGTCACTAAGGGGTTAAGCTGTGTTCACACTGTGTTTTTTTTTGCTGGCTTTTTGTACAGCGGCAAAAGAGCCACATCGAAAAAACGCATGCAGTTTTTAAAAATGCCTGCATGAGCTGGATCCGACACATGACAGACCTCATTAACTATCCTGCCTGTCATTTTTCTGGCCAAAGCACTATGCTCTGATATTTTGTCTGGGCTTTTTGCTGAATCAGCACCAGAAGCTCCAAATGGAGCCTTTGGCGCAGATGTGAACACCGCCTAAATTAGCAAAATTAAATGGATCAGTTTGTTGGCTGAAGGAACATATTATATCAGCACAAATTATCAACCACACTACTTGTCAATTGAATATCTAGGCATCCACCTTAGGTCGGCTTCACATAGACGAGAAAATCCTGCATGAATATGAACCCCATGCTTTTGAATGCGGTCATTCACATGAGCGATTTGCTGAAGCATCGCAAGCAAATCGCAGCCCGTCCAATCTTGGAACGTGCTCTTGCATTGCATCTCCCATTGGGGCCGGCGGCAGCATCGTACCACATGCTAGGTACACGAGGTGCGATGCAAGGTGTCCCCATTGAAAACAATAGGAGAAACTTTGCTGACAGCCGGAGATTGCTTCTTCCCCAAAGTGATATGAGGCGGTCTTGAAACAAAAACACCTCGAATCTGCGGCAAAATTGCATGTTGGCGAGTGCAAAATCGGGCCCTGAGCATTTTACATGGACTACAAAATCGCGCGATTTTCTCACGATGCGATAGCGCTACAAATCACACATGTGTGAAGCTCATCCTTTCCAATGAGTTCCTTCACCTTAGCAATGTATTGTAGGCTGCTGCATTGCAAGAAAAAAAATTGCAGCATGCTGAATATTTGCCACGATTTGCGATGTTTTGTAGCCCATGTATCCCTATGGAGCCTTCCTTTATGTTGCATCTCATTACACGAAATCGCAGTTTTCGTGCGGTGCGATGCAACCTTTACATTAGGAAGTCCTACTCTTTGTCCGTAAAATAAGCCCCAACTACATTAAAGGGGTTGTCCCGCGAAAGCAAGTGGGGTTAAGCACTTCTGTATGGCCATATTAATGCACTTTGTAATATACATCGTGCATTAAATATTGGCCATACAGAAGTTATACACTTACCCCCTCCGGTGTTGGTGTCCCCGTCTCCATGGCTCCGACCGAAGCCTTCTTCTCCCTCGATTAGACGCGCTTGCGCAGTCTGCCCTTTTCTGTCCGGCTCCGGCGTGCTTGCGCCGCAAAGGTCTTCTGCGCAAGCGCAGAAGACCTGTGCGGCGCAAGCACGCCGGAGCGGCCCCTTCAGCGGAAGCATTGCCTTTAGCATGCGAGCATTGCCTTTAGCGAGTATCTCCCCCGCTCGAGATGGAAAGGTTCCGTTGCCGGCAGCGGGCACGGAGCTGCGGGGGAGAGCGTGGCGGAACGGAGGGGAGATCTCCCTCTCCCCCCCCCCCGCTCCCTCCTGCTGACAGCCGCTACTCACCGCTCCCCTGCGCCGACACCCGAACCTTCCATCTCGAGCGGGGGAGATACTCGCTAAAGGCAATGCTCGCTCGAGCAATTGCCTTTAGCAAGTATACTCGCTCATCTCTAGTGGAGATGTATATAGCATCTAGGATAAAGGTAAATAGGATGCATTTAGTGCATACAGCTCGTCAATAGACAGTTCGCCATACCTCTAGTCCTGGTTCTGTCTCCAAAATGTTGCAACGGTCGACTATAACACCTGGTCCCAAAGAGTTTCCATAAGGAGGAGGAGGGAGAGTGTCAAATTCATATGCCTGCAGGAATTTCTGATCATTCATTATATATTTCTTCTGGTCCTGGTGGAGAATAACCATGAATTTCTGATCATTCTTTATACATCATTTCCATCTTTGCACCAGGCCACAAAAGCTATCTCAGCAGCTGATAACTATTTAAATGCCATTGTCAGTTAACCATTTAAAGTGGTGTAGTTTTCAAAATAGGGTCATTTGTGGGAGTATCTATCGTTCTGACACTTATGAGCCATTGCTATTTTGGCCCATGTAGAAAAACAAAGTGTTCCTCAAAATGTTGATAAGTAATTTTAACTTTGTACGTCTCCTAAATGGTTAAAAAAATCTAAAGTTTTTCAAATATGGGTCCAGAATAAAGTAAACTGATGGTAATATATATCTTATCAAAAATTCATACAGTATGTTTGCACATATTTGGAATATTACAGTTGAAAATGTGAAAAAATAACTTTTTCAAAATGTTCCCAATTTTGGCGCTTTTAATAAATATACACAAATTCCATTGGACTATTTTTATCACCTAAATGAAGTACAATATGTGCCAAAAAAAACTGTCAGAATGACTTGGATATGCAAAACCTTTACAGAGTTAGTGTATGTTATAGTGACACATGTTAGATTTTCAAAATTTGGCCTGGTCATTAAGGTGCAAACAGGCTTCATCACTAATGGGTTAAATGGTCGAACTTCCCTTCCACAATGAGATCTTTGGCTGCTTTTCGGGGGTCATGGCAGCCTTGAGCCTTCTGAAACCCCTTAGGGCATCCATTTACTACTTTTGGCTCTTTGGCTTGTCTTAAAAGACCACCTGCAGAAATGCAATATACTGCAATACTGAAGTGTTGCTGTGTATTGTATAAATGATCACTAGTTCAAGCCCTCCATAGGAGCTAATGTTTTATACAAAGAAGCATGATTTTGTGTGTGTGTGTATGTATGTATATATATATATATATATATATATATATATATATATATATATAATATTACACACACACACACGTCCTTAATTCCTTTGGAGAAAGTAAAAAAAAAGTCTATATAAATGTTATAGCTACACAATTCTGCTTGTTTCTATGAAACATTCTCACTATGAGAGTCTGGGAGAAGGAGCTGGGCCATAAATTCAGCAAGAAAAAAATCGAAGCAAGCTTTCTAAGATGGTATTATACGTCAGTTGGAGAAATTGTGGTGACAGCATTGTGTAGGGTTAAATTTGACTTTCCTAGTTGTTTTGGATTTCTTTCCATTTGTCTCCTTTAACACTGGTGAGAGTTTCTATAGGTGTGTTTTACTGTTGGAGTACATTTGAGGGCAATTGGGGAGGGTTTTCATTTCCACCTTGCCTTGATTCTGTGCTGGTCAATCTTTGCAGTTTCTTTCTGCTGATGTAGGTGAACATTTCTAGATTAGGGTTCTGTGGGTCTTCCAACAACTCATAGGATAAGTACTGAGGTTTATTTTTTGCATTTGTTTATATGCACTGTGGTATTCATTTGTCATTTTTGCAGGATTAGTGAGTGGCAAAGGAACGAGGGTTGGATGCGTCCTTACCAGGGCAGGCCATCCACTGTTAGGCAGGAACTGTCACCATCAAGTGCCCTGTAGGCAAAGTTCTCCTTCTCTTTTGTTTTTTCCTGATGCATAGCTAGTATTCCTGGTAGTGTGATGTGTATTTTGTCAAGAGATTACTTTGGTTTGCAGTTATTGCATGCTTTACAGGAACTGCCCTTTTCTCCAACAGTAATGAGACTCCGTGTTTCGGTTATTATCATCTCCAGTTAGTTAAGTGGTCCCGAAATCATCTTCGTTGGCTTTGAGGAATATTTAAAGTTCCCATGTGATCCTGCCACTGTTTCGAATTCTGTCCTGCAAAGTCCTGGCATTAACCATCTTAGTTATAATTAGACATTGGAAAAGTATTGATATTTCTAACATAGGGGAAACTGTCACCCTAATCAACCAGACATATGTGTATGTAAAAATACTTGCATGCAATTCATCTTTATTCTTGAAATTTCAATATATATGGAAAGCCTGGATGTCTTCTATCAGTGTCTACCTGGATGATTGCTATGTTGTTGGACTTCTGTAGACTCTTTTGCTTTTATCAGTTGATCTATTAATCTCAAGAGCTAAGTTTGTAATTTTCTCTTGTTTTACCTGGTATTAGTTACTTCTCTATCTTTGTTAAAAAATTAGAAAAGTGAAAAAAATCTTCCAATAAATATTGTTGGAATAAAAAAATGAAATATTTTTTATGAGTTCTAATTTTTGAAAGTGGGAAACCGAAAAGAAAAATGATGAAAAAAATGGTTGTGTTCTCAAGGAGTCAAGGAGGTTTTACGTGTTATTACTTTTATATAGTTTTCGGCCCTTCATGCCCAAAAAGATATAGAATATACTAACCATGCAGCTGGACCTTTTAGAGTACTTGCAAAGTTGTCTGATTTTACATTAACCCCTTAATGATAGCTGCACTGGTTTTTATGGTCGCCACTAAGGAGCCTTAGGCTAAGCCACTGTGTTTTTACGGCAAACTACTCTAACGTTAATATGGGAGTCCCAAGCAGAGAAAAGCCAGGCCCCAGATGTCAGATGACAGTCGGAGCCCTGCACTATCTGCCAGGAGCAGAGAAACCTCCCTTCCTGATCGTTTAATCCCTTACATTACCCGATCAACAGAGATCAAGGCATGTAAGAGGGTGATCAGGAAGAAGTAGTGATCGTGTGGTGTCAATGGATTTCTAGGGCAGCCAAAGGCCTCATTAAGGTCTCCAGATCTGCCAGGATCTGATTGCCGGTCATTCAAAGGTGCACTATACTGCACTACATAAGCAGTGTAGTGTAGCAGAGATCAAAGCATCACATCTTCAAGTCCTTTGGAAGGACAAAAAATGTGTTAAAAAAAAAGTTAAATACAGTTTATTTGGAAAATAGACACTTTTTTTCCTACAAACTCCTTCACAATAGGAAAAAAATTAACATATTATATATCGCCGCATTGGTAATGACCCATACTATAAAAATATTAAGTCTGTTATACCTCACGGTAAATGGCATAAAGCAATACTAAAAAAAACAATGAAAAAATTGATAGTTTACATCATCAGCCTCCAAAAAAAGCATTAAAAAGTAATCAAAAAGTTACATGTATCCCCAAATGGTATAAAAGGAAATTACAGCTTGTCTCGCAAAAAACAAGGCCTTCCACAGCTCGTTTAGTGAAAAATAAAAATGTAATGGGGCGTGGACAGCGGTGATGCAAATGCAATTATTCTTTTGAATAGAAAGGGCTTTTTTGTGCCAAAGTAATACAGTACATAAATTTAGTATTTCCAAAATCGTATTCACCCACAGAACAAAGTTAGCACATTTATACTGCACAGTAGGTGCAATTCAAAATAATAACTAAAAAAAAGCAAACATTGCTGTATTTGGTCTGTCTCTCAAAAAAATGCGATAAAAAATTATTGAAAAGTTGAAGTTACCAAACATAGGAAACTACAACCCATCCTGCAGAAATCAACACAGAGCTCCACTGCTGAAAATTAACAAGTTAATATATCTTGGAATACGGCAATGCAAATACACATTTTTTAAGTGTTGTTATTGTAGAAAAATAGTAACACATTTAAAAAAGCTACATAAAGCCTCATTCAGATGAGATGCGCAAAAAGATCACCACTCGCGTGTGAAAAAATTGCATGAACGAAGCTGAAGGAGCGACCTACATTCACACATAAATTGCTCAGTCATACGATCCGTGCTGTGTGTTAATCTAGCTCCCATAGGAGTCAATGGGAACTCCTGCACAAAACGCACCAAAGATAGGTCAGGTCCTATCTTTACTTGCAGCACGCACCTTAGATGCATGCATTGTAGCCACGCATGTCCTATCTTTTGCAGGTGTGAGTATTTTGCGCGTCTAAAAATCATTTACGTAAACGCTTCAATAGGAAACCATTGGTTCTAATAGACGCATTCTTTTTGTGATGCTATTTGTGCGCAAAACACCCGCTCATCTGAACGAGGCCTAAATTAGCTTTTTCCATAATCGTATTAACCGCACAGAAGAAAAATAACATTTCATTAATACAATACGGTGAGCCTCTTAAAAGAAAACTTAAAAAACAATGACGGAATTTGTGGGGGGGTTCCATCTTCTCTTTCGTATTTATTCGACAAAAAAATAAAAATGTTATGGTTCTTGGAATGCAAAGATGTAAAAACGAAAAAAAAAATCACCTGGTTGTTAAGGTACAAAATAGTCACTGAGGGGTTAACATGTAAAAATTAAAAATTGTCGCAAAACTAGAATTTCCCTTTAAGTGTATGAAGCCCGTGCTTTTTGCTATCCTTCTTTTGCTCTGCCTTTGCAAACCTATTAATCAAATTGATGCTTTGTCCTAAATTTGCCAGAGAGCAACGAGGCTGGAGGTAAATATGCCACTTTTATGATATTTTTTTGAGGCTGTGCCAAGATCCATTTAGATGGGTTTAAGCAGAAAGCATGAAAAAAATACAGGCCAGATTTTAGGAAGACGTATAACTTGGTTCATATGGATGTTCTTGGCTCACATCTAAGATGTGATATAAATAGAGCTAGACATTACTCAGCTGCAGCCATACGAGCGTCCTGCACAGAGCGAGGAAGAGGTGCCTAGTGTCTTGTAATATAATGTGCGTCCGTGCAGGGAGGATGAGGTAATGCTCACCTAACATTATCAAGCCTTCTGTTCAAGGACCTGGAAGAATGGGGCTCGTAGGCTATTTTAGAAAAATGATGTCATGTGATTGTCTTCGGAGGTTATCCGAGATAGCGTGAACCATGAAAGCCGGCATGTGACCCTTTACAAATACCTGCTAACGTTACGGTCAGATTAGTTTACTTTTAGCGACAGATGTAACAGAATCTTAAATTGACATTTAACGCACAGAGAAAGTTTCAATTAATTGGCCTTATCAATGGCTTTTTTTGTGCATGTCCACGGAGGATAAAAACTCTTACAGCCAATATTCGGTTATGCTGCATTTTTAAAAAATACAGGCATGTGATTAGATACATAGATTTAAATTAGCTATGTATTACGGTCCGCAAAACAGAAACCTAATACGGGGGTAAAATACGCTCGACTAAAACCAGCTTTAAAGGAAACCTGCCATCTACTATAAACACTATAAACTAGGTTATGCTGCTTAGTCCAGGGAGCCTCTTTTCATACTCATCTGGTCCCCCATTCCTGCGGTGTCTCCTGGGAAAGTTAGTGTGCACAGCAAGCTTGACTTATTTCAGAAGGCTGTGCATGCAAACTCCAATAGAGATGAATGGGAGTGCATTTATGTAGCCTTCTGAAAAGAGTCAAACAGGGGTGCATGTGCTGACTTTGCCGGAGGTTATCGCAGGAACAATAGACCAAGTGAGTATGAAAAGAGGCTCCCCGGACTCCACATCACCTAAACTAGAAGCAACATAAGTTAGTTTATGGCACGTCTTGTAGTTGATGACAGGTTTCCTGTAATATAAGATAACTTGTTGCAGCCAGTTATCACAGTTAAACTTTGCTACATCTATAATATTTTTGCTTTGTGGCAGGTGTTGTGGAAGCCTGTGTCTTTATGAAAGCCCCCAGGGCTGCCATAAATATTTGCATATTAGGCGTGCCTGTGGCAGGGCTTAATAGAATACATATCAAAGTATAGTATAATGCAATACTGCAGTACTGCATTATATTGTATAAGTTCAATTCCCATGTGGTGACTAAAAAAAAATAAAATTAAATATTTTTTTTAATGATTACAAAATATTAAAAAATATTAAGAGCTAAAAATCCTTTTCGTGGTCATTGCATAAAAAAAGTATCACTGCGTCTCTAAAAGTCCAATTGTACTGAATTGCAAAATAAACATTCATGTCATGTTTATTGCAACATATATGCCAAAAATGAAACCACCCCTCCCCCAAAGATGGTGAAATTGCATTTATTTCCATTAAGTCCCAATAAGAAGTTTTACAGTATATTATATGGTACGTTAAATAGTACCATTAACACTTTAGTGACTAGCCCATAGTGTTTTTACGTCCTGCTTTAGTGGGCTTTAATCCCCAGGACCATAAAAACAAGATCGCATAGGGGATTAAAGCCTTGTGGGCTGAGGACGTGACAGCTCCATGCTGTCAGCTGTCGGAGGTAGCCGACAACCTGGAGCTGTCATGGGTGACCACAGGAAGCTCTCCATTCCCCCGGCCATGTGATCGCCGTTACCCAATGGATAACGGCAATCACATGAAAATAAATAAAATGTAAAAAAGTTAACATTTCAGCTCCCCTCATTGATCAGATCAATAAGGGAAGCTGAAACTACTCACCTCCGTCCTCCGCAATGTCCTGTGGTGTTATGGCCCTTCCAGGACCTGACGCTGCCTTCTGCACTTGCGCGCCAGACGTAAAACATCACATGCAGAAGACCGGCAGACCTGGGGAATTTGAAATCTCCTGGCTACCGGCTACTGAAGGTAGCCAGGAGGCAGGAGATATCACCAGTGATCACTGTTCAAATGGATAATGGCGATCATAGAAAAGTGAAAAAAAGGTAAAGTTTCAGCTCCCCTCATGGATCGGATCCATGAGGGGGAATGAAAATACTCACCTACGTCCTCTGCAATGTCCCGCGGCGATCTGGACCTGACGTGGGCTTCTGCCCATGCGCCGATGTGGTGTGCATGCGCAGAGGGCCGGAGAGCCTAGCAAATTTAAAATCTCCCAGTACCCGGCTGTCAAAGATAGCCAAGTGCAGGAAGATGTCACCGGGGACCGTAAAGTTAAAAAGTGTAAGAAGAAAAAAAGAAGTTTAAAAAGTAAATTTTTCATCTTCCCTTATGGATCGTATCCGTGAGGGGAGATAAAATTACATACCAAAGGTCCCCAGATTACTCCCCCGATTGGATCTTTATAGAAAGACCTTTCCTAGCTTTGGGGCATGTGTCCATCAGCAAGATAGCGGATGCATGCGCAAAAGTCAAGAATTGTCCGGTAAATTTAAAATCTCCCTGCTCCTGGCTACCAAAGGTAGCCGAGAGACTGGAGATCTTATGGGGTGCTGTAGTATGCGGCTCCTGGTCACGTGATCCCGTAAAAGTTATTAAAAAAAAGGTTTAAGTTTCATCTCCCCTCACCCATGCGATCGATGAGGGGTGATGAAATTTCTTACCGGAGGCCTCCGCATTTGAACCCCCAACGTGATCCTCCTCCGTGGACCTTCCCCAGCTTCTGCTCATGTGCCCGCCGGTAATATGCCGGACACATGCACAGGAGCCGAGGAGGGCCCAGGAAATGTAAAATCTAGGTCGCCGAAGCCTGGAGCAGTGACCAGTGGCCTCGTTGAGCGGTCTCCAGTCGGGTGATAAAAAGTTAGTGATCTACCTTAAGCCAGTCTCACATGACCGGATAGAAATTGCAGATTCCGCATGCGTCTAATTCGCGGTAATACGCAGTTCAATCAAATGCACTGGTTTTATTGCCCCATGTGCCCATCCAAACCAGGTCTCCGTAATTACCCCTGTCTTCAGACCTACCACACAGTTTACATTATTACTTTTATCTAAGATTAAGGGAATGCCAAAAAGGGGGGGAAGGTGTGTGTGGGGGGGTTATTTTTAGAGAATCAATTTTTTTTTTCTGCACAAGTGTGCAATGGGGCCTGGAATTTATTCGGTTGTGCTCTGAAATCCAATGGGTATTCCCTCCATTACAGGTCTAGCCAAGTGTCCTGTAAGTAGATTGGGGCCACAATGCGTACGTTTGTGAACACAGGAGAAACAGAGAGATCCATTCTGGGGTGAAAGTCTTCATTCATATGTGTGCTGTACAAAAAACAGTTGTAAAAATGACACAATTGCCAAAATAAAAGAAAATCATATATTTTTCCTTCTGCTTTGCTTAAATTTATTCAAAAACTGTTGGGTCAAAATACACAGTTCACACCTAGACGAATTCGTTAAGGGGTCTAGTTTTCAAAATGCGGTCTTTTGTGGGGGCTCGCCATCATTTTGGCCGCTCAAGGGCACTACAAAGTGTGCAATGGGGCCTAAATCACCTTCAAGCAAAATTTCTGATCTGAAAGCCACCAGCTGCTCCTTTCATTTTGGCCCCCGCTGTGCATACAGACATAAGATTAGGGCCACAATGGGTATGTTTCTGAACACAGGACAAACAGGGTATCAATTTTGGGGTGTAAATCCTCATTTTTATGTGCACAATAGAAAAACAAAGCTGCCTTTAAAATGACATATTTGAAAAAATATTACATTTTATTTTTTCTCTTCTAAATTGCATTACCTTTTGGAAAAAAAACAAACTGTGGGGTCAAAATACTCCTGACACCCTCAGTGAATATATTGAGGGGTCTAGTTGTTAAAATGGGGTTATTTGTGGGGTATTTATCATTCTGCACCCCTAAGCTTTTGCAATCTTAGGTTGGTGTAGGAAAACAAAGTGCTCCTCAAAATGTTAATAATTAGAGATGAGCGAACACGTTCGGCCCCGCCCCTTTTTCGCCCGAACACCGAACTTTGCGAACACTTCAGTGTTCGGGCGAAAAAGTTCGGGGGCCGCCGTGGCAGCGCGGGGGGGTGCGGCGGGGAGTGGGGGGGAGAGGGAGAGAGAGAGGGCTCCCCCCTGTTCCCCGCTACTGCCGCCCGCGCCGCCGCGCATCTCCCCGCCCCCCGGCGGCACCCGGACCTTTACGCGCGAACACTGCAGTGTTCGGCAAAGCCGGTGTCCGGGTGCGGATGTGTCCGTAACGGACACGTTCGCTCATCTCTATTAATAATCAATGTTAAATTTGTACGAAAGTTTTTCCAATGTGCATCCAGAATAAAGTAAATAGATGCAAATATATATCTTATCAAAAATGTGTACAGTATGTTTGCACATATTTGAGCTATTGCAATTGAAATTGTGAAAAGATGACATTTTTTTCACAATTTTCCCAATTTTGACGTTAATAAATATACACAAATGTTATCTGTTTTTTCGCAACATATTGTACTTCATTTAGGTGGTAAAAATAGACAATGTCAGAATCACTTGAATATGCAGAACCTTAACGGAGTTATTCTATATTAACGTGGCAGATTTCCAAAATTTGTCTTGGTCACCAAGAGGTTAAAAAATACAACTTATGCAAAAAAAAAAAAGCCCTCATGTAGATATATCACTGAAAAAATAAAAAAAAAGTTATAATTTTTCTGAATGTCAGGAGGAAAACATGAAAAAGAGGGGCAGAAGGAAGGGGTTAATTAAAACAATCGCCATCAACTCCTCTCTTCTGACCATCACTGCGGGCGTCAACCTAAGGGGCTGCAATCTTGCCAAGAGAAATCGTAGCACAGCTAATTGACATGTGGACATTATCATTAGATAAGATCACAGTTAGTTGGATCACAAAAATGCTGCATGTTAACAAGTACATTTAGCTCTGTAATTAGATTTTTCTTTCAGTTGCTGCTTTGAGTATTTGTGCGCTGTACTGACAGATATACTCTACTAAAACCATACCTCCCAGTCTTCCTTGCATGTCTAGGTTAATGCTTGGACTCTCAGAAGTGCAACCGAATCTCTCAAGTGCCCAGTTTCCTTTCCTTGTTAGTGCAGACCTATATCCTGGCACTGGAGCTGGCATTAGGATGCTTTCTGTGGTGATACCTGGGAGGGCAGAGGATTACAAGCTGCAGGAACTAGGAAAATGGAATGCGAGTTTTTATTTATTTAGGGGCCTGGTCTGAGGTCTGTGCTTATTTGGAGCTCTGGAACCAGTATTACTTTAGGGGGGCTTAGATCTGTTTTCAGGGAGTCTGGCGTGGGCTCTGCATTTCGGGAGTCTGGCGTGGGCTCTGCATTTCGGGAGTCTGGCGTGGGCTCTGCATTTCGGGAGTCTGGCGTGGGCTCTGCATTTCGGGAGTCTGGCGTGGGCTCTGCATTTCGGGAGTCTGGCCTGGGCTCTGCATTTCGGGAGTCTGGCCTGGGCTCTGCATTTTGGGAGTCTGGCCTGGGCTCTGTCTTTAGAGAGTCTGGTCTGATCACAGTATATTAAAAGGGTTTTCTGAGTAATTGTTATATTGGTGGCAGTTGGGGTATGCGTTTTATATTAAATAAAACCATCATTCACCTCTCTGCTGTTGAGATGCCTCCCCCGCCATTTGCTCTGGGCCTCTGGTCTTCTATTTACTTCAGCTCAATGGTCACATGAGTTGCTTACCCACTGTGGCTGCTGCTGTTAATAGAAGGCTTGATAGGGATGTCATCAGTGATGTCCCTTAAACTACATTAGAAGCCCACAGGAAATGGCTATGACCTGGTGATGTCACCTGTCAGATTGTTTGGCACCAAAGTGGCACTCCTGGAGCCATAGTAAGTATATTACTTTTATATAGTTTTAGGTACGGGGAGCCCAAAACTATATTAATAATTTAAACTGGTAAAACCCTTTAACTGAGTGGACATAAAAAGATATTATCTTGTGACTTAAAGGGGTTGTCTCGCGAAAGCAAGTGGGGTTAAGTACTTCTGTATGGCCATATTAATGCACTTTGTAATATACATCGTGCATTAAATATGAGCCATACAGAAGTTATTCACTTACCTGCTCCGTTGCTGGCGTCCCCGTCTCCATGGCTCCGTCTAATTTCGGTGTCTTCTTGCTTTTTTAGACGCGCTTGCGCAGATGGGTCTTCTCCCTTCGGCTTGGCTCGGCAGCACCAGCGTTTTGGCTCCGCCCCCTTGTACGCGTCATTGCGTAGCTCCGCCCCGTCACATGTGCCGATTCCAGCCAATCAGGAGGCTGGAATCGGCACATGTGACGGGGGCGGAGCTACGCGATGATGCGTACAAGGGGCGGAGCCAAAACGCAGCTGCTGCCGAGCCAAGCCGAAGGGAGAAGACCCATCTGCGCAAGCGCGTCTAAAAAAGCAAGAAGACACCGAAATTAGACGGAGCCATGGAGACGGGGACGCCAGCAACGGAGCAGGTAAGTGAATAACTTCTGTATGGCTCATATTTAATGCACGATGTATATTACAAAGTGCATTAATATGGCCATACAGAAGTACTTAACCCCACTTGCTTTCACGAGACAACCCCTTTAAAAGGATTCTCTGGGACTTTTACTATTGATGACCTTTTTTAGGATAGATCACCAAGTTGATCACCATGGGTTTGCTCGGCATCCCTGCCATTCAGCTGATCACTGGGCGAATGTCTTCTCATATTCTCCCTCCACCTGGCACTTTACAGGGCTTTCTCATATGTTATGTAGACACTGAATTATTCCAGTAAGCCGATCACAGACTCTTTACGATTGTCTAAGTGCTTTGTGATTGGTTGATAAATGATGCAATATCAATGTGCATAAGCAGTCTAGAACCACATATGGAGGAAGAAGAAAGAAACTTGTTGCCTTCAGACCAAGAAGTTAAACCCCTTCACATGGCATTGACTCATTCACTTTCCTAGACCACTAGAGGTGTTATTATTCCTTTCACTGCTTCAGACCACCAGGAATGTTAAATCTAACCTATTCACTACCATAGGCCATCATATCATCATTAACCCTTTCACTTCCCTGGCCCACCAGTGATGCTATCATTGGCCTCTCTACTGCCCAAACTCCCCAGAGATATTACCTATCAATAAGAGAGAAATGAAAACTATCTTGCCATTTTCCAGAACAAGAGAAGATGTTAGCATAACTGTGCTTTCTAAAAACCTTTGAGGTGTCATAGGGACATATCAAAAGTTCTGATCGCTGGGGTCCTGGTGCTGAAACCCCCACCAATCGTTAGAATGAGCCAATTGAAGCGCTTGTCCGAGAATAGTCACTTCTCACTAGCTGAAGACGATGCCATAGATGTTCTGTTGAGTCCATCTTCAGCTACAATACAGTGGCTGCGCTTGGATAAGCACTTCAGCTTGCTCATTCTAGCAATCGGTTGGAGTCTTAGTTGACGAAATCCTGCAATCAAACTTTTAACTTGTCCGTATGACATGTCAAAAGTTTTTAAAAAGATCAGTTACACTTTACATTGCAGAGCCTAAAAGATATTTTTGCACGGAAGTCCTCAATTGTCTTTGTTAATTTTTTGCATGGTACTATGGATGATCAAGTTGGTCTATACACCAAGACTCATATGTATCGAAGAAGGTCAACTAAATGTCTGTTTAATATGATTTGTCTGTGATTTAGATAATAATTTCTATTTTCATTTCTCAATAGATCTTCAAGAGTCATGGATAAAGATTTCTATGATCTGTAAAGAAATCTATAGCTTGCATGGAGCTTCTTCACATCAACGGTCAACCACAAAGACTTGATGAGTGCAACAATGTGGACTGGGGTTATAATGTGAAAGATCCAAAAGCCTATTGCTATGAAAACCACTGTGTTACCTCTGCCTTGTCACCAGATCAATATGAGTCTATATCATTGGCGACATCCGATGATGTATCCTATCCTAAACTATCCCAAGAAGATTACAGCAAAGAAAGAAGAAAGGTGTGTTGCGTCGAAGAATTGGAAACCTCTTTTACTTATGTTGATGAGAATGTTAACATAGAACATGTGACCCATCCACCGTTCAAAAATGGCCACAGTCATCAACATCACAACTCTGATCGAGAAATCCAGCAAGATAGCATTCAAGAAGTATCTATTATATCTGATGATGAAGCCACCTCAGAAGCTTCCGGGAAGTCTGTAGACTATGGCTTCATCAGTGCAGTAACATTCCTCATCACAGGGATTCTTCTCGTTATAATTTCATACTTATTCCCAAGAGTCACTCGGTCAGATCCGAGTTCTATCACAGCGAGGGAGATGGAACAGATAGAGAAGAAAAATGCAATGATCGGGGCACATTTGGATAGGTGTGTGATTGCCGGACTGTGTCTCCTAACTCTCGGAGGTGTTGTGTTGTCGGTATTATTAATGATCTCCATGTGGAAAGGTGAACTCTACAGGAGGAAGGCTTTTGCTTCTAAAGACTCTGCTAAACTCTATGGATCCATTAATTTTAACCATTCCAAGTCTGGTGGAACTGAAAATACCTTGGTGCAAGAGGAAACCATTGACGTTGTTAATTAACGTATCCTCCATATTTTCATCAGCTGTTTCCTTCCAAACGTGGAAAACAGTTTTAATTGTCTGTCTGCTTTAAAATTACATCTGAAACACTACTTCAATTTTTTTTTACTTTTCGAGTTAAAAAAAACAACTAGTCATGTCATATAAATGTCTGTAAAATAAAGCCGCTATGAAGGAACCATGTATGACTCTATATGAGGGATATTAAAACTGACATGAGCAGGGAAATCAATGCAAAGTCTATTCGTGGCATTAAAGGTGCATTTCTATGCTAGATGTTTATGGTATATGTACACACGAGCAGCTACATCTCCATTCATTCTCTGTCTGGATGCCGGGGCAAAAGGTTGCTTTACCAAGTGAAATGAGGGTTGGGGCCACTGGCATACCATGAAGGGGTCGCAGTGGCAACCCGGCGCCTGTGCTGAGGGGACCCAGAGGCCCTGCCATGTTCAAAATGCACAATGCGTGCATTACTGGCACTGTTGGCCGCGTGATTGCTGCGGCCGACAGTGTGTGGTTGCAGGAGTAGGAGGGAAGCGGGGATGTAGCGACAAAGGTCGGCACTCACAGAATGGAGGGCTGCTACCCATGGAGTCAGTAACCAATTACAGTCTGCAGACTCCCATGGTGCGTGGCCCTCCCACTGAGAGACTGCAGTTGTGAGTGGTCAGAGCTGCAGTCTATCAGTGCACTGCCAGCCAGGCTTACCAGGGAGAAGGACTAGGTCCCTGCTCTACTCAACTCCGGAGCAATTGATGCACAGCTGGTAAATGAAAGTGCAGGAGGCGCTTTGGTTGCAGATCACATGAGCCAGATTCAGTCATGTGATCAAAAGTTCTGGACTTTCATTTACAGGATGCCCAGACATCGCTCCAGAGGTGAGTACAGAAGCAAGTGTAATTAAGTATGTATAGCTGGTATAAGTTATACCAGCTGTACATATATAATTATATACAGGAGATACACAGGTTATACCAGCATGGTCCATATCACTATATACAGGGATACAGGGGGATATGCATTTACTGTATATAGTGATATGGAGCATGCTGATGTAACCTGGAGGTCTCCTGTATATAATTATATATGTACAGCTGGTATAAGTTATACATCTTCTGTATATAGTGATATGGAGCATGCTGGTGTAACCTATAGATCTCCTGTATATAATTATATATGTACAGCTGGTATAAGTTATATATTCGGTATATAGTGATATAGACTGCTGTTATCGGACCACAACGGTACCGATCTGATGACCTTGTTTTCCGGTGCCAAATTGGTAGATATAGAAGCCCACGATGAGAAGATTTTGCTAGCAATTATCTATCAATAGCATGAAATCACTCCATTTTATGTCAAGACACTTCTCCAATGAGAACTCAATGAATTCTGTTTAATTAAGAACATTGTCAACTTTTATAAACCAAGGAAGAAGGTGTTATCATACAAAGGTTACTTTTTACATAGGCTACTGTTACATAGGTTACACAGCTTATAGATCATAAGGCGTATTGACATTTACCAAATAGTCTCAAAGTTCTTAAGGCTCATCTAGACATGGAAATCACTGCAGTCAGGGTATTGTTATCACATTATACACTATTTTTCAGCAAGTTTTGTGTGTCTTTTAAGTTAACACAGCTCAACCTTATTTAACTTATCTGTTGACTTAGAATCCTTAGAATCTGTTGTCTTAGAATCCTAGTTACCTGCACTACAAAGCATAGGTTTTAGTCTTCTGTTTAAGGGCCAATAGTCCAATACAAGATAAGAAACATACACTTATGGCATATAAACTGTTGAGTTTCAGAATGCAATAACACCATGCTGGTATAACCTGGCCCAGTTTATACCCACATGGTTAATATCACTATATACAGGATGTAGAGCTTCTACCAGCTGTACATATATAATTATATACAGAATATAACCCAGTTTTGTGTGATTTCACACCTGCACTGGGGGATTCCACTTTCCTGCTCAGTTTGGGGACCAGAAAATGGGAATCCCCGCGGCCGAATGGAATCAGTCTCTGGGCGGAACCGAACAGTGCCGGAAGGACCCCACTGACTATAATGGGGTCTGTCCGATTTCTGCCCAGCTTTTGGCCAGAAGAAAAAGTGTAACATGCAGCATTTTCTTTTGCGGGATTTGGTGCCAGATCTGTGACGAAATCTCCGTCCAGAAGTTTCGACGCAGATGTGAACCCGTCCTTACACCAGCATGATCAACATCACTGTATACAGGAGATGTATATACTTCTCCCTGTATATCGTGATAAGGAGCATGTGGTGTAACCTGGAAATCTGTATAATCATATATGTACAGCTGGTATAACCTGGGTATATACTGTATATGATTGCATACAACTGAAAAACTCATCAGAAACCTGCATGCAGTTTAAAAAAACTCAGAAAAAAGGCATGTATTGTTTGAATCCACATGCGGTTTTTAAAAGTGCATGCAGTTTTTTTAATGTGATTTTATTGTGGTTCAAAAATGCAAAAAAAACATGAACATAGGCTTAGGCCGGCTGCACACAACTGGGTCGCAGCGGAATCCAACCCTGTGCCTGGCTGGCATCTGCGCGTACCTGTAATTTCTTTCTTTTTTCTGTACTGCGGATGGTCCACAAGGCGAGCCATCGGACCCGCGCAGTACAGTTTTTTTTTTTTTTAATCACTGACTGTCCCGCGCCATCGCTAGACAATGACACGGGTGTTTGCGATCTTTTTCGCAATGTCATTGCAAAAGGGCCATGCATCGGACAGCGTGCATTGACTTCAATGGAGGCCGTCCATTCTGAATCTACACTAAAATAGAGCATGCTGCGATTTTTCTTCCTTGAGCGTAAAACCGCAATTGATTTCTGCTCATGTGCAGGAAAAAACGCTTTTACATAGCACGATTTGTGCATCTCGCAATACACAAATCTCGCGCGATTTTCGGGACTGTGGGAAAGCAGCGTAAGACGGTTGCCAACAGATTTTTACGTAGTCCAGGAAATTAGTCATATTGAGAAAGCTTACGCCAAGGGGCAGATCATGTATGTAAATTAGCACAGGTAGGTATAGGTACGGGTACAGATTATGGGGGGGGGGGGGGTGGAGCTGGACTTTTGCACCTGGACCCATGAGCCTTTAGGTATGCTTTTTAATTTTTTTTTGCACCCCCACCCCCACTTCCACTATTATACGAAAACAAAACTATATATATTGCACTGATAAGCAGTCTGCCTGTATTCTGTTTGTGCACAAAGCAGAAGGATAGCAGCATACCACAACACAACAGCTCAGTGAATAGATGCAGCACCAGAATCAAGCTCCGTATACTATATATGTACAGTTTCAGAACCAATCTCATAAGATAAAGTATCAGAACTAAGTGACTGTATTGCAGGGATGCCGATAGGATAACAGTAACATCTTGGAACATCAGAGACATGGGCGTAACTAAAGGCTCAGGGGCCCCGGGTGCAAAAGTTCAGCTTGCCCTCCCCCTGCACTTCATCTGTACTTGTACTGGTACCCATATCTAAACCATACAGCATATAGCTAGAAAACAAATTTCCATACATGATCTGGCCCCTTGGCATAAGCTCTCCAAACATGACTCATTTCCAGGACTACAGAAAAAAATTGTTTTTAGCCCCTTAGGCTGTGTTCATTGTTTTTGTTCCATTTTTGAACCACAATTAGGCCACTCTCACAGATGCGTTAAGTTAAATGTCACGCAAAACCACGGCATTTTACTGTGTTTTCGAGTGGCATTTTTAAATGCATGTTCGAGTTTTTCATGCACCACATCATCAGCTGTGTAAATGCGAAAATGCAGAAAAGTAGAGCAGACAGCACTTAAAAAAAAATCACACAGATCTGAAATCAATGGGAGCATTGTACTGTGATTAGCGCAGTGCTCAGGATGCTACGCTAATCGCGGTAAAAAAATGGTCAGTGTGACAGCAACCTTAAGGCCTCTTTCACACTGGTGGAAAAGTTGCACAATATTTTTGCGTTGCAAAAGTGCTACAACTCTCCGGCAGACTTGCTGGAAGTTCTCCTACTGAGCTTCCTGCAGCCAATCAGGGCCAGTGCTTGAGGAACCAATCTCAGCCATCTATTGAATGACTGAATGGCTGTGGTTCATCGAGCATAGTTTGCATGTATTCTTTGGCTTGTTTGAGGTGTGAACAAAAAACATCTAAGTCTGCATCTTGAAGTTTGTTTCCGTCTTCGCATGCAATTTCTTGAAGACTCGGAAAAGATCCAGTTTGGCAATTAAGGAAGAGATTATACCTTTAGCCTTAATTAAATTCATTTTGTCCCCTTGTAGCTTTGTGCTGACCTTATTGAGTTTGTCGAATATGTTTGAGAGATAGGCAACGTCAGGACATCATAGCTCTATTACATCACAAAGGTTTGGGTCACTCGGCCAAAGAAACTTGACAACTGTGTCAAAAAGGTTCGTAGGAGCGTTGTAAGCACTTTCCTCTTGACAGCCACCTCATATTGGTGTGCAGGAGTAGACGTTCAAATTCTTCATCATGGTCTTGACAGAGCTTGCAGAAAAAACATTTTTTCAAAGAGTGCACTTTCATCTTGCTACATAGCACAGAGAATCATGCAACAAGGTGCTGCCGATGGATCACACAGTGGACTGCCATTATGCCAGGTATAGTAGATTTTAAATGGGCTATAAATCCACAATATCGACCAATCGTGGGTGCAGCTCCATCTGTTGCACAAGCAAGTACACTTGTTAAAGGGATTTTTTTTCTTGGAAAAATTCTTCCACTCTTTTGTATATAGGGAAGCCTTTCATGTCAGTGGTTAAATTTATGGTAAACAACAGTTCCTCCACTCCCTCTTCATTCCGATTAATGAAACGAGCTTAAGCTTAAGCAATGCTTCATTGTCTTTAACCGTTGACTTGTCAATTTGCATTACAAATTCTGTGTTCTTTAACACGTCCAAAAGCGTTTCTTCTACATCAGCAGCCATCTCATCAATTCTTCTTCAAACGGTGTCATTACTCAAAGGAATCGATTTTCCCATATCACACGCATCAGGCCCCAGATTATTCTGACAATCTCTTTAACTGCGGGTAACACAAGTGTTTCCCCAATAGTATGTGATTTGCCATATTGATCTAATAATAAAGAGACTTTATAGGAAGCAAGGAGGCCTTTGTCAGCATTGAGAGCAGATTTTCCAAATAGCTTGCCTACAGTGCTGCGGTTCTCAAACTTTGACTTTAAACCTTGGAAAAATGAAATAGTCTCACCCACTTTGTCTGAATGCATTTATACAGGGTGATCACTCTGTCTCAAAGGCTTTATAGCTTCATTTGAAAATGCCTTTTCACAAACGAGGCACGAGGGAAGCTGTCCATTTGTAGGAGAAGGGATGAATCTGTATTTTAAGTATTTATTTGAATATTGACAGCATTTAATATTCTCAGCCATTTTTATAAAGTATGCTTCAAGAATGTACTGCTTATGTTGGTCTATCATATAATGATGTGTTGACTTTTATAACTCCATGACTCCGCTACAAATCAATCACATTGGATAACCCAAAGAACAACCTAACCCACTGTATTCCATAATACCGCTGATTGGCTGGAACTTTCAATTGTGTGGGTCTGCAGGAGTTGTAGTTTTGTATCAGTGTTCTGAAAAGACACTTGGCGTACACTAAGACTACAACTCCCAGAGACACACATAATTGATTGGCTGGAACTGCTTCAAGCTTTCAGTGGCATTATGAAATACAGCAGGGTAGGTTGTGCTGTAGGTTATCTAGTGTTATGAAGTGTGATTGATCTGTAGCCGAGTCAAGGAGTTATAAAAGTCATACATTATTTGATAGAGGCGCAGGCTGCACACAACTCCCATTACATGTAAATGATTCATATGGAAATAATTGCTTCGGTTTTCATCGGTTTCGGATTTCACAGATTTTTTTTCGGATGAATTATTTTCGAAAACCGAGGTATCACTACTAGTTTTTAGAAAAATTTAGTTACTAGACAAAAAAAAAAAAATCAACAAAGCAAAAACAGAATGCCCCCAACTGCTCCTTTATGTTCCAACGCGTCCCTGCCGCCCCTTCTGTTCCACTGCCCCCTTGAGAAGTAAAAACACCCCCCCAGGGGGCAATAATGCCCACGTTGAGAACCACTGGTCTAGACAGTGCTCTGTGAGCTAAACAGCCTGGACTTCAGACTGATACATTGGAGCTAGCTACTAGTGAGATTTGTATAACGGCTGCTGATGTATTTAGCTCCCAGAGCATTGTCTGCACTGCATACAGTTGTAGCTACTGGTTTACTGCCTCTGAATGGAAACTAGATTGTTCTCAGACATTGACAGCAAACATATGTTGAAGATGGTGGGGTATTGTGTGATTTATATAATCTAAGGTTGTAGATCTATTCAATATTTCAGTCTGGTTACACTTTAACATAATGCCCTTTTAATGTGCGCCCTGAGATATAGCATAGTATAATATACATTCTGTCTCAATAACCTGTTATTGTAGAGTTTTGTTGCCAAATCATGTGAGCAGTTTCCCACATGGTGTTTCTTCTGTTGGCATGCATTCGGAGTACATGGCTTCTGGAGATGAGGAGGGACGGATATTCTGAAGCTCTGTTTTGAGTAACATGCTGTGATGCAGGCAATGACACATGCACAGTGACAATGTAGGCATTGGCGCATGTGCAGAAAGTCACGACACATGTCTTCATGACAGTCCGTCATTGTAGATAGAGCTTCAGACAATCCAGCCCTCCTCCTTTACAGATAACACGCGGTCAGCGGAAGGAACACCACAATGTAGCTCAATAATAACAGATTATTGAGGCAGAATGTATAGTATATAATGCTATATATCAGGGTGCATGTTAAAAGGGCATTAAGTCAAAATACAGTATAACCAACAACCCCCTTTAAAGGGGGTCTCCCACTTATAGTTGTTTTCAGACACCTCTGTACATTGCACAGTGGTGTCGGTTGGTACTACAGCTGAATCCTGTTGAAGTGAATGGGACTCAGCCTGCAACACCTATCTGAGCCACAGCGCAATGCATGGAGCTGTCTGAAAACAGCTAGAAGTGGTAGAGCCCCTTAAAGGACACACAAATTTTTTTCTTATTTTTTTTAATCATTGCCTTCCAAGAGCCAAAGGGGAACACTGGCAGGAAAAAAGACTTGGGGGTTTTAGTTAACTGTAAGCTTAACTGGAGGTGTCAGGCAGCTGCTGCCAAGGCAAATAGGATCATGGGGTGCATCAAAAAAGGTCTAGGGGCGCATGACGAGAACATTGTTCTTCCTCTATACAAGTCACTGGTCAGACCACACATGGAATATTGTGGACAGTTTTGGGCACCGGTACTCAAGAAGGACATATCAGAGCTTGAGTGGGTTACAAGGCGGGCAGTTAAAGTAATAAATGGAATGTACTGCACTGCAAGTTGCATGATGGGGTTAAAGGGTTTATTTTATCTGGGCAACTCCTGTTCACATGCCCTATTAGGGCATATGGATGTCGTAAAGGAAAGTCCTCTGATGTGGACCACCTCTAGGAGTCAGAGTGGAGAAGCAATCAGACGTTCTCAGTCTAGCTGACTTACATAGATGGCAACGTCTTTGGATGACAGCCATGTAAGCTGCTGCAGTAATCATTTTCAACTGATGACAACCACCTCTAACAAAATCAGTTTTGAGTGTTGGGGCCAAACTAGCAGCAATCAGCTGAATAACAAGGCCCGTTTTATAGTAACGGAGCTGTTGTCAGTGATGGGACTTCTCCTTTTAAATGAATTAGAAACCTATAACGGTGCCTGAAAATGTTCGTGATGATGTCAAGGGGATGGAAAATGTTTTGGCTGCACACTTTACGTTCTGTTGAGACCATCTCTAGAAAATGACATGATGTGCTGAGTACACAGATCAATGCTTTATACTCCGCTTATAACCTCCACTGCGCCGTTACATTTTTAATGTTCTGTATGCACTCACAGAGTTGGTGATGTAGTCTTTTCTCCAATGCCCAGTGGCCTCCAAACTCTGGAGACCAGCTGTTGTGCACTTACAACTCTAAACAGAACCTATCAGCTCCTGACTGTCATTGTGGAATAGATTTCACTAGGTGTTGAAGTAGTTGAAATCATTTTGCAGGATTATTGGCCCATGCGGACAGGAAGCTTCTTGCATTGAAAGTCCTGACCTGCTCTGAACGCTTGACAGGAAGGGGTCATCGATTCATGCTGCTTGTGCCAAATTCTGACCTCCCTTCAGCACAGAGCAACAGAAATCTGGATTCATCTGACCAGGTGATGTTTTTCCACTGATCAGTGATACACTTTTTGTGCTCTTTTGCCCACTGGAGTCATATATATATATATATATATATATATATATATATATATATATATATATATATATATGTGTGTGTGTGTGTTAGTGCATACATTTATTGAGAAGAAGGGAAGAGGAAGAAACATGGTGGCTCAGTGGTTAATACTATTGCCTTGCAGTGTTGGGGTCTGAGGTTCAACCTCCCTGTGGAGTTTATATGTTCTCTGTGTTTCAAGGCCAAACTTTGCTAAAAGTTTGCTTCAGCACGAACTGAACTTTTAGCAAGGTTTAACCTGGAACAAAGGTAAATAGTTTCGATTCGCTCCACATCACCCCAAAGGTTGTCAGTGAGGCCCTGGCTAGTCAAGAACCGATGACCAGGCCTCATTGGAAGTTGCTCAGATCACTGGATTTTCCAATCTAATGTAGACTTACACTGAAAGTGACCCACAGAAAACTTGTCATTGAGTTTATGACGCACTCCGGGCTCTAATTTTCTTACAGGGAATCTCCAACCATGAAAGAGCTGGTGTCTCTA
Organism: Eleutherodactylus coqui; assembly: GCF_035609145.1. Classification (NCBI taxonomy): domain Eukaryota; kingdom Metazoa; phylum Chordata; class Amphibia; order Anura; family Eleutherodactylidae; genus Eleutherodactylus; species Eleutherodactylus coqui. The sequence goes on along the minus strand of NC_089845.1, from coordinate 96,960,349 downwards.
ATAAAGCGGCCAATCGGTGTATGTATAGAGTGCAACAAGTATTTATTTCTCACAGTTTCATTAGCAGCTCTCGCCCTCCAGACGATGCTCCCAGCTAATCTGCACAACAGATGATGGTGCTCGTGGGAATAAACCACAGCAAAAACAAATAATAGCCGTTCCTTTAGCTGTCTCTGCAATCCTCATTATAATTATATTTCCCCATGTCACCGCGAGCCCCGCGCATTTATCAGACTATTTCTTCGCTCATTAAACTTAGGATAGAACTGGTATTTCAGCGCTTTTGAGCATGCTGCGATGATGAATGTAAGGATTATGAGTAGTATCGCCATGGTTACCCTATCATCATGTCACATGCTCCTACTCATTTGTAAAGTATCGCATAAACCGTTCTTGTTAGCTGAGTGAGAAGGAAGGTTTATCATATAAATGCACAATATTCCAAGGCCATGTGTTATCTGCGCAGAACCTGCTCTACAAATTAGTTATCAGGGCAGCAAAAATCTGTTTTTCCCCCCTAAAGGATTATTTTTCAGTAGTGAAATAGTGCAAATCAGTCCGGATTAAGGCAGGGACAGAAGGGCTAATTATCTTGGGGCCTCCACTATTTCTGTGGGTATTCTTGTAATGGGCGGGTGGTACGTGCTCATATTGCAGGAGGAACAGGTGGCACGTTTTTACAAAAATATACTTTGCTGAACACCAACTTTTGCAACTACTCATGTCTTTTTGCAACTACTCAAATTCTCCATAGGAGCAGCGTCACTACTCACAAAATGATATAACACATCCCATATTAGACGTCACTTACATATAAAGGGGTCGTCACACATTAAAGGTGGTTTAATATCCCACGTCACATATTACACTATACAAATCCATACTGCTGCTCTATGCCGGGTGCCTCACTGCACTATTACACATACTTCGTTGTAAACATATACTGCATATACTCGAGTATAAGCCTAGTTTTTCAGCACATTTTTTGTGTGCTGAAAAAGCCCTCCTTGGCCTATACTCGAGTCAGGGAAGGCTTAAAAAAACCCCTCCATATTCACCTCCCAGCCGTTGCGGCAGGCTTCTTGAATTCTCTCCGCTGTCATCCCCCGCTGTTCTCTCTGCTCAGCTCTGTCATCCCCCGCCGTCAGCGCTGTGTAAGTAAGAGCTGTGATTGGATCAAGCGTTAGCTGGTGTTCGATCATTCACAGCCAATCACGCTGCTTAAGAATTCTCCCCGCTGTCATCTCCCTGCTCGGCTTTCAAATCCCCTGCCGTCATTGCAGTGTAAGTAAGCGCTGTGACTAGATCGAGCGCCAGCTGTGATTGGCTGACGCTCAATCCAATCAAAGCGCTTACTTACACAGCACTGACAGAGCCAAGCAGAGAGGACGGCGGGGGATGACAACAGGGAGAATTCAGGCAGCTTGTCGCACAGACACAGACGCCGGCTGGGAGGGGAGTATGGAGTTTGTTTTTTGTTTTTTTACCTAGTATATACTTTAGTAGAGCTCGGCTTATACTCGGGTCAATAAGTTTTCCCATTTTTTTGCGGTAAAACCTATTGTCTCGGTTTATACTCGGGTCGGCTAATACTCGAGTATATATGGTACATTAAAAGTCTTTGAACCCACAGTACATAACATGATGACAGGATGGTAGTCACGGTGGCTATGCTGCTCCTCTCGAAAGGTGAAACGCGGTCTGGTACAGTTGCACACAGGGGTAAATTGGCAGTTGATTAGCCTGCTGCTTGCACGGTTGGGCAATGTAAGATAGTGATACCCCAGTGGGGCACTACCCGCGGAGTCCAGTAGGGAAAGGTGTGATTTTTTCATGACGCCAGTTCATGTAAGGATAGAGACCTGTTCCGAGCAAAATAATAAAATACAAAAAGTGGGGAGAGTTTAATTATTCAAGAGCAGATGAAGAACTAACTTGACTAGTTGTGTATAAATCACACCAGATGACTTTAGGAGAAGCAGTTACAGTTGCACGCATTAATTACTTCTGCATTCTGTTCAGGGGATTGGTACAAGAAACTGCAATTGTACACTTCGCTTTTCTTCCAGCTTTGCTCCGTGGCCATGCCTATGTCTGGCTAACTTAGTCTCCTTTCCTGCTGTGCCTATGTATGGCTGACTTAGTGCTCCTTCTTCTTTACTCTGCTCTCCTTTCTCTCCTCTTGCTCTTAAGTACTCACACTTTAAATGTTCTCATTCCCACTGCACTGGCTTTCTCCGTGTTCCTCCCTGACATCTCACATACTAAAGCTTCACTCTAGACTTGGAAGACTGACTAAACTCTGCCCACTCTCTCCTTTGATACTGTCATACTAACCCAGACTAACAAGGGACTCACTAATCACAGGCTCTCTTCAACTGGCTAACTACTCCCCTGACTGTTGCTAGGTGACCTGTATTCACTAGCGAGCTGGAGAATTTTACTAGAACACATAATTAAATGAGAAATATGAATAGCAGAACATCATAACATTTGACACATCTCATACATCACATTAAACTTGATTTAACACTGTAATCGTTACAGAAGTAATGGAATAACCAATTCTGGGGTACTACACCTGCACGGCCTTGCGAATAAATAATCCATGGTGTCATAACTCACAGTCCCTTTGAGTCCATCACCCCCACCATGCCCAGGGGCTTTATGTAGCACAGTCCTGCGCATGGTAACACACGCATGCTAACTTGATACATCATTAGATGCTTTCTCCTTCATCTGTGCTGCTTTCAACATTTAGACCACCCATAGCAAGTCTTCGGCACCACCGCTGTGATGCCCAGCACTGCAGGGAGGGAGACTCTCTGTTACGGCACTCTGACCCCCGAGCGCCAGATGGGGTGCCCTGAACTCACCGCACCCCACTGTCCCTGCCTACTTGCCTCGACCTGGCTAACCTCAGGCGGACAACTGGGCGGCGGTTCCCTGCACTGGCTAGGGACCTGGCGGCTACCTAGATGGAACTACCTGACGGGGGTCAGAGTGCCGACAGGGAAGGCAGATGGAAATGACCTAACAGAAACAGACACAACTACAGACAAGCTGGAGGAAGCTGACAAGCTAACTAGGAGCTGGCTGAGACTAGCTGCAGACAGGCTAACTAGAAGCTGACAGAACCAATAACTGGCAGTGAGCTCAGGCCACTGCCAGCCTTATAAACAAAAGACTCCGCCCAGGGGCAGAGAGTGGGAGGAGCCAACTCCCCCACTCAGGCACAAGAGAGAGGAAGGGATGCGGGCGGCACCCTACGGGCGGACCCGCCCACGCCGCCGCACACCGGCCGCCCCACATCACCGGGAGAGCCCTGATGTCACAGCTCCAGGACGGCGGAGCCGACGCCAGAGCGGCGCTCTGACCACGGGACCCCGCGCCGCACTGCATGGTAACATTACCCCCCCTCTGACGGGGGACCTCTGGGCCCCCGGAAACCCGACCAGGCTTATCCAGAAAACGACGGTGAAAACGCCGTACCAACACGGGAGCATGGACTTCCCGTGCAGCCACCTAGGAATGGTCTTCAGGACCAAACCCCTTCCACGCCACCAGATATTGCAAGGTCCCCCATCGCAAACGAGAATCCCACTACTTCTAGATTCTCTTGCACTTCCTTCCATACCGCCTGCAGCACATCGGTGGCGACATCAGCTGCAGGACAGGCAGACGGGGTAGGAAGAGAAGTCAGAACACGGGCATGCCCTTGTGATTCTGGCAAGTCAGTAACAAAATTTACCGAAAGGTGCGACCGGGGGCGCAACGGCACGGGCAATGGTCTCAGGGGGCCCTCCGGGCGCCGATGGCGACTCTTGCCGCGCGCGCAAACAGAGCACCCCCTTACGAAGTCACGTATTTGACGAGACATGCCCGACCACCAGTAGATCCTGGCACAGAGATCCAGGGTCCCTTGCACTCCCGGATGACCCGCGAACTCTGACGAGTGGGACTCTTCAATAACCGTGAGACGTAACGATTCGGGCACAAATCATCTGCCCTCGGGATCCCCTGGTGGAGCGTTCTGCTGAGCACTCTGAAGGCGGGGACTGAGCACGGTATCTACTGAGCAGAGAGGGAGGGGAGCAAGATGGCTATGGCAGACTGGTCCCCAATGAGTCAGTTCCCGGGTGGTCCAATTGAATTGAGGGTTGTGCAGCGCCAACCACGGCATCCCTAGTACCATGTCTACTAACATTTTCTCCATCACCAGGAATGATAGATCTTCCGAGTGGAGACCCCCCACCGTGAACTGTAACACTGGGGTCCTCCATCGTACCAAGCCCGTAGCAAGAGGGGTAGCATCAATGCTAGTAAAACCAATTGGCGTCTTCAGCGCCACAAATTCAGCCATCAGGGGTCTAACGAAACGCATGCTTATTAGGTTAGCGGCCGCTCCGGAATCAATAAACGCCTGCCCTGGGCGGGAAAAGTTCCGGAATCTAACCTGAAAAGGTACCATAAGTTTAGAAAGTACCTGCAGTTCTTGGCAATCCTCCCTGCAATCGCCTAGGACTTTGGAGTCTTCCGCCGGTTCAGACTGTGGGCGCTGAAGCTTCAGGGGGCAGGTTATCACCCGATGTCCAGCTTTCCCGCAGTAGAGGCAGAGATGATGCAATAAACGAATCCGGCGTCGCTCCTTGGGGTCCAGCAGGTGCACCTCCATAGGCTCGGGAACAGAGACTGGTACGGAAGAGGAGGGAACAGGACAAATGACCTCCCTAACTCTATGGACCTGTCTATCTTGCTTCCCAGACCTGAGCCTCCTATCTGCCTTCACTGCTAGCTCCATAGCCTCCTTTAAGGACCCGGGAATGGGATGGGAAATCAACAGTTCTTTAACCGCGTCCGAGAGGCCCTGCAGAAAAACGTCTTTCAGAGCGCTATCGTTCCATGCAGTATCACCCGCATAGCGTCTGAAATTGGAGCAATAATCCTCCACACAAAGCAACCCCTGGTGCAACGCCAACAGCCGGGAAACCGCCAACCCCACTCGGTCCGCTTCATCGAAGATACCCCCGAGTTCCTGGAAGAAGGAGTCCACCGACTGCAGGCCGGGGGAACCCTCGGGAATGGAAAAAGCCCAGGTCTGGGCAGAACCCCGCAGCAGGGACATTATCAGCCCAACCCTCTGAGCCTCCGACCTGGAAAAACGGGGACGCATCCGAAAAAACAACCGACACGCCTGTTGAAAAACAAAAAACTTGTTCCTCTCCCCAGAGAACACCAGGGCTTGCAGCTGGTTTGCGAGGGAGCTGATCGCCTCCATGGAAAAAAAAACAGTTTAAAGGGCCAGTTATTATGTTACGGCACTCTGACCCCCGAGCGCCAGATGGGGTGCCCTGAACTCACCGCACCCCACTGTCCCTGCCTACTTGCCTCGACCTGGCTAACCCCAGGCGGACAACTGGGCGGCGGTCCCTGCACTGGCTAGGGACCTGGCGGCTACCTAGATGGAACTACCTGACGGGGGTCAGAGTGCCGACAGGGAAGGCAGATGGAAATGACCTAACAGAAACAGACACAACTACAGACAAGCTGGAGGAAGCTGACAAGCTAACTAGGAGCTGGCTGAGACTAGCTGCAGACAGGCTAACTAGATGCTGACAGAACCAATAACTGGCAGTGAGCTCAGGTCACTGCCAGCCTTATAAACGAAAGACTCCGCCCAGGGGCGGAGAGTGGGAGGAGCCAACTCCCCCACTCAGGCACAAGAGAGAGGAAGGAATACGGGCAGACCCGCCCACACCACCGCACAGCGGCCGCCCCACGTCGCCGGGAGAGCCCTGACGTCACAGCTCCAGGGCGCCGGAGCGGCGCGCGCTGACCGCGGGACCCCGCGCCGCACTGCATGGTAACACTCTCTTTCCTCCCATGCACTATGGGGCACTTCAACCCAGGAATTTAGTCACTGTCTCTTTCTTTCTGGGCAGCTCTGCAGAATGTGTAAAATACCCACAGAGCAGCCCCTTTGCTGCCCACACAATCCGTTTTACTGCATCTGTTGCCTGTGATGCAACTCCTAAACTTAAATACAGTAGGTGCCAAGAGCCTTCTCCTCAGAGAGGTAAGCAGTCATAGCCCAGCACTATTCTTCAACATGGGGTCGGATGTTCATAATGGTGATGAACTGTGTCACCAATACATAACTAGGGATGAAGTATCCTCACATAGCACTTCTTAGCACTTTCTAACATGGTGCCAGGTGCCTGAACCTTTCACCTGCTCACCTCCCTGACCATGACACTGGCCGGCGGAGGGGGGTTATCACACAGCACTGCAGCATGCTGTCCTGGACAATGCTGGCAAGTGCTGTTCTCCTTTTCTTTCTTGCTCCTCTTCCTGGCTAAATGTTGTAGCCTGGGGTGGTCAGGATTTACAGAAACAGCCAAAGAGGCATCACTACACTGTTTTAGTCAAAGGAAATTATAGAAACAGTGTAGCACAGCAAACTATACTTTTCCACATTTAACTTGCTGTCAGTACTGCAGTGTATTATCATAGTGATCATAGGTTTGCAGGCTCAAGGCCTGTACAGGGTAATAAAAAATGTAAGAAAGTAAAATAAAAAGGGTAAAAAAAAAAATAAAAAAAACAACATTTTTGCTCATTTCCATTCTTTGTTTACAAAAATAAAATAATTAAAACACATGTTTGGTATTATCTAGAGATGAGCGAGCACCAAAATGCTCGGGTGCTTGTTGCTCGAGTAGAACGTTTTGTAATGCTCGAGAGCTCGTTTCGAGTAATGAACCCCATTGAAGTCAATAGGAGACTCGGGCATTTTTGTATGGGACCAATGCTCCGCATAGGGGAGGTTGTGTGAATCACCTGAAAACATCAGAAAGTCATGGAAACACCACAGAAATGCATAGGGAACATCAGGGGCAGCATGCATGGATGCATCTGAGGCTCCCAGGTCGCACTATTAGCCCAAATTGGGGGAAAGAGCCTGGCGGTCACCCCCCTAACAATGTACTTGGGACAGGCCATAATCAGCAAGGCACACGCGCTGGCACATCTTAGCTAAGCGTTTATCAGGCTAAACCAATCTGGCTGCTTACCACTCAGGGTATTATACATTCGCGTACATCCAAAAACAGACAGTGTGCAATGAGTTGTCTTGTTATACAGCGCTCATCAGAATTGCAATCCCATGCCACCTTGGTCACAAAATTGTCAAGAGCCACAAACATGGCCATAAAGCAGACTCAGATGCTAGTTCTTCTAACCATCTGCACAATTCAACAACCCATTCTAAAACCAAAGATTGGTTTGAAGCAGGGGGTGTCGCAAAAGTAGCCACCACAGGTATACAGTGAAACTGTGAGAGTCTCATTAAGTCAGTTATGCTTCCTTTGATTGCTCCAATCCAGTGTCTTGGATAACTGTGGTAACACAAGAGATAATACATGGCGACCAGCGCTGAACCCCTGGGATGCGTGTGTCTATCAAACTCCAACTAAACCGACAGTTTACCACTCAGGGTATTTTACGCCCGCTTAAATCCAAAAACAGACAGTGTGTAATGAGTTCTGTCTTGTTATACAGTGCTGATCAGAATTCCAATGCCCATGTCACCTCCATCACAAATTTGTCAGGAGCCACAAATGTGGCCATAAAGCAGACTTGGTTGCTAGCACTTCTAACCATATGCACAATTCAGCAACGCATTCTAAAACAAAAGATTTCTTTTAAGCAGGAGGTGTCGCAAAAGATGCCACCACAGGCCTACAGTGCAACTGTGAAAGTCTCATTAAATCAGTTAAGCTTCCTTTGATCGCTACAAGGACAGCATGAACCATAAGGAATTTTGAGTGGCCAAACCTGGCACAGCTGCACCCCGCCCAGGACCTCGGCCTCTGTCCACACCCTTATTCGGGCGCCCACATCCACATCCTCGTCCTCGACTCTTACCACTAGTCTTTATCATGCTGTATAAAGCACTGCGTCAAAATGCTACGCAAACTGCGAGGTATTTTGCGTACACTTTAAGCAAAAAATAGACAGTGTAAAATGTGTACAGTCTTGTGTGTCCTCTCTATCAGGGTAATAAAATATTCTAAGTACAGCACCAATCGGGCCCACCCCACTTGCCCCGTTGCCGGCGGTAAGAAGAGACACCACACAGGGATCTGGTATCATTCCTCACACGGGACATGGCTGCGCTGTGCCGACGTGCTTTATTACAGATTACATGAGATCTTATACCCTTTGTCCCATCCCCACCAGGGGGTGATGGGCTCATAACCATATATGGGAAGTCCGGATTTCCGCCTTAGACAGTGAGGCGCCTCTGGCTTGTACAGAAAATCACGTATTTAATTAACTCCAGTGCAAAGAATCACCCACTCAATTCTAAGAAGTCCGGATTTCCGGCCTGGGACAGTGAAAATTATGTACATAGTGGAACATCTTGATATGGGCTTCTGGGAAAACGGCCAAGTACACGCGTCCTTCATGTCTGGTTTGGTATCATCTCTGAATTTCTAGAACATCTCTCTCAGCCTTCTAAAGCCTTGGAATATCTGATGTAAGGCGACATATAAGTTTTTTTCTCATTTGGAATTGAATAAAACTTGCATATAGGTATAAAAGTATAAAGAACATATGGCAATATATATATATACCCTCACACTCTCGATCTGCACTATATAACCCTTATGCAAATGCTTTCAGCCCCAAACAACTAAAAAAATGAAAAAAAAGAAGAGTTTTGTTAGTTCCTATATAGTCGGTGTACACCAGTAGCAGTATACTGTATAGAAGCGGTAACAGTATGCAGTATACAGCGGGGATGCTTGTGAATGCTTTGTGTGCACTACTGGTCCCAGGCAGCCAAACTGATGATGCACACAATGAGAGGAATTGTAGTCCTAGAAAGGAATGTTGGGTTCCAATAATTCCAATCCCATGCCACCTCCGTCACAAAATTCTCAGGAGCCACAAACGTGGCCATAAAGCGGACTCGGATGCTAGCACTTCCAACCATCTGCCTAATTGAGCAACGCATTCTAAAACCACAGATTGGCTTGAAGCAGGAGGTGTCGCAAAAGTAGCCACCACAGGTATACAGTTAACCTGTGAAAGTCTCATTAAATCAGTTACGCTTCCTGTGAACGCTCCAATCCAGTATCTCGGATAACTGTGGTAAAACGAGAGTTAATACTTGGTGACCAGCGCTGATCCCAAGACCCCCAGGTGTTAGTCTGCCAAGCTGCAGAGCCGCCACCAGGCTTTAATCCTTAGATGATGCATGCTTCTACGTCCTCTAGGATTAAAGCCCACTTAGGCAGGACGTAAAAAGACAATAGGGTCGTCACTAAGGGGTTAAGAGATTGTCTTTCTTACATCCTTGTGAGGCACTTTCCAAATCTATAACTTCCATAACCAGAAAGTGATGCTGTATGAGCGGCCAAGGACTGCAGGACTCCACCGGAGCTCTAGATAGCAGTAGGAGAGACTTGGTCGAGCCTGCGGTAGGTAAGTATAATAAGACATCCCCTGGAAATAGGACCTAGTGCTTTTTTGGGGGCAAAATGAATATAAGACCAGGTGTTATTTTTGGGGAAACACGGTAGCACATATTCTACAGTGGAAGTGTGCTGCTGATGTCTGTGATTTATAAAAGATTGTTACCAAATCCCACTTACGTTAGAGTTAAGCATATTCTTAAAGTCAGGTAGGTTGTCTTCTGAATAACCGCATATTGCTTATCTATTAACAGAAGCTTCTACGGCAACTTCATCTCCAAAGTTATGTGTTAAAATAAAAACATATATATTTTTGTAAGCCTGGTGTCCGCATTCTTGTGTCGCCTGCACCTACCGCGACAGAGACATGGCAACAAAGCCATATCTGCTGATGTCAAGCAGCTCCGTAAATCCAACCTTAGGAACCCATTTCTAATGTGAATCTTCAAAGCTCTTTGCAAGCGATGGGAAAAAAATCCAGATGTAAAAATCTCAAGTACGAAATCCGATTCTATTTTTAGTGGATGCGAGCAACCTGCACCTATAAGATATAGAGATTGTCAGGCTGAAGCCTGTAAGAGGAAGCTGTGTGATCTACGGAAGATGAAAGTGCTGTAGGGGACAACTAATGAGAGGACATCGGAGCGGGGAATGACGAGAGAAGCAGCATTTAATACATGAATACAAATCTACAGTGAAATCTCAAATCGGGGGCAGAGTTGTCTCATGTACCTGACATGCACTCAACTAGGAGTGTCTTACCGTACAGTTTAACATCTTCAGTACCGTTAAGTTTTACATCAAGAGAGTGATGTAAGTTAACCCATTAAGAATGCAGCACTTTGTTTTTTCCAGTTTCAGTTTATCCTCCTCACTTTCAAAAAATCATAACTCTTATTTTTCTATTAATGTAGCTGTCTAAGCATTTGTTTTTTTGTGGGACGAGTCGTATTTTTCAATTATACTATTTAATGCACCATATAATGTACTGAAAAACTTTAAAAAAACTTCTAAGTGGAGTAAAATGGAGCCCCCCCCCCCCCCCCCCCCCCCCGCAATTTGGCCATCTTTTTGGTGGGACATCTTGTAGTTTATTCATTGGTACCATTTTGAAGTACATACAACTTTTTTATTGCTTTTTCTTCAATATGTTTTTGGAGGCAGGATGACGAAAAAAAGCGTAAATTTTGATGTTGTGATTGTTTTTGTTCCGTCGATGGCTACCATGCAGAATAAATAACATGTTACCTTCAGTTTTCGGGTCATCATATTCCAAACATTCAAGACCGCTAGAAGTGTGGCTGAGGTAAGGGAGGGTTTAGAGTTGAAATATAGTTCTGCTAATAACTGATGTCTCAGGCAATGGTTGTTTAATCTACAGTTCTCAATAGCCACCCATTGCTTTACAGGGTCGTTAAGCCACGAGAATCTAAGTTGGTCTAATATAGTTGCTCTGTAATATTGTACAATGGAAGGGAATCCAAGGCTGCCGTTTTTCCTATGTATGTATAGAATGTCTCTTCTGACCCTGGGTTTCTTTTCCCCCCAGATGAAAGTAGAAAAGCCGATTGGATATTTTTAAGATATGAAATTTGGAGGAAGATGGGGACATTTCGAAAAAGATATAGGATTTTAGGGAGGATTATCATTTTGGTGGCCGATATTCTACCAAGCCAGGACATCCCATACGTTTTAACCCTATTAAGCTCTGTCTGAATGGATGTAAGAAGGGGCTTGTAATTTTGGTCAAATAGTTTGGCCGATGGGGAAGTTAATTTGATACCCAAGTATGGAAGGGCTTCTTCAGTCCAACAAAAGTTGTACTCCTTTGCGAGGGAGGAAATTAAAAAATTTCTAATGCCTATGTTTAGAATTAAAGATTTTGAGGTGTTAACTTTGTAATAAGAGATTTCAGAGAATCTGTTGATCAAAACGTTTACTGCTGGCAGGAAACAAAGCGGAAATAACAATACTAGAAATAGCCATCCAGTACCTTTTTCTCTCCAACTGGAAACAACTAGGCCTAACCCACATTAGCCAATTTTGGGAGAATGCACATCTTCTAGCATTCTCAGAGTTGTCAGACAGATTTAATATCCCCAAAACAAATTTTTTCAAAGATATACAAATTACCCACCTCCTGAATCCCTCCCCCCCCCTTATTAGAATTAATGTGCCATCTAAACTCGATGCTTGCAAATCTGGATCTCTGAAAATCAATGGTATGAGGCATACTCCACAGTGGGCTCAATTTCTAAGAGCACCAATCATTTTGAAAATTCACGCTAAATACTGTATAGATGGTACCTAACCCCATGCTCCTTGAACAAAATGGACCCTTGTTTCTCTAGAAACTGTTGGAGGTGCCGGGCGCCAGATGGCACTTTGCTGCATCTGTGGTGGGACTGTCGTTATGTGTCCAATCTTTGGAGTCAGGCCTTCCATCTTGTTACAAATCTCACCAATATCCAAATGTTACCTAACCCTGCCCTGGCTCTCGTAAACATAGATGCAGATTTACTCCCAAGCACTTTACGCACTCCAATAATGAATATCTTGATCGTCTGCAGATCTAGTATCGCCCAACATTGGAACGGTAACTCCATCTCCTCCATTGCTGACATAATTAAATCAGCCAACAACAATTGTTGGTTTGGGGGCATGCATTCCAGTGCTTTTAGCAAGAAAGAGAGGTTCAGATGTGATTGGGCAGCCTGGCTCCAGAGTTCCTACTGCTGCTTCCCTGAATTGATTCTCTAACAGTAATGAGTTTACTTTTGACCTAATGAAATCACTATATAATTACCATTTGTAAGTCCGAATTAACCAGTCTAAGTTACGACTAAGGCTGCCTGTCCACGGAAGTTGCGGTATCCTGCGAAGGATCTCCTCTGCGGGAGCCACCACCCGGGAGCAGGAGCCAGCAGACGGATCTCCGTGGTGAGCCTATCTGACAGATAGGCTGACCGCGGAGAATCACAGCAATTTGCAGCATGCTGCGAATTGCCGGCCGCGAGTGGAGAATCGCAATGATTCTCCGCTTGTGGACAGGGGGCCGGCGCTGTCCATAGCAACGCTATGGAAAGTTTCAGACAGCGTGATTCGCTGGCGATTTACTGCCGGCAGAATCACGCCTGTGAACCAGGGGCCTTACTTTATTTATTTTCACATTAAAACTGTTTTGAAACTGCTTACACTTAAATAATGTAAACTGAAATCCTATTTTCTCATATGTATACATCGGAACTTTGATTTGTTTTCTGTACTAAAATACTGCTAAAATGTAATAAAAACTATGCTTAAAAAAAAAAAAAAAAAAATTACTTTGATAGATCAGACTTTTATAAAGGCAGCGATACCAAATATGCTTTTATTTGTTTTTCTTTTTTAATATTAATATGGGAAATGTTTTTTTTTATAAGTTTTACTTCTTTTTTTTAAACTTATTCTTACATTTTTTAGGGTACTTGAACTTGTGATGGTTTAATCGTTCATACAGTATAATGCAATACCACAGTTTTACATTATACTGCATTTTGATAGGCAGTCTATGCAGGCATGCCACAGGCGTGGCTTGATAGACTTTTATTCATGGCAATCCTCGAGGCCCTCAGAAGACCCATAGTTACTATGGCAACCAAATGGCTCTCTGCAATCTCGTCACAGGGGTCCATTTGGGAACACTGAACAACAATTGGGGCATTTGGAGACTTAACAGCAATGATCAGCGTCAGTTATTACAGAAAGCCGGCACCCTCCATGTATGGAGAGGGATCAGCTCACAATCTTGCTCCATATAAACCCTGCACACCCAGGACATAACTGTGGTCTTAAGGAGTTAAGATTGGTGTTTCAAAGTCTGTTGTAGTGAAATGCACTAAATATATCAATAAGCGCATGCCTCTTAAAAAATTTTGCCCATCTTTGGCTGTGATTGCTCCAGAAATTGAAATATAGTCCTGCTATGAGCATTGCAGTTTTGCACTTTGATTTGTATCATTTAAATAAATGACAAATCTCTGCAGTGAGTGGTGCGGAAATTGTTGTTAAACATCTGGTGCAAAATGAGTCATTCACATCAATTCCAGAGGTTGCAATATTGTATAGGTTTGGCCACTATTCAAAGCCATGCTTTGGAGTGTGTGGATATATTCATCACCCTGTAGCCAATCATGCCATGGGAAATACTGACAGCAGCAAGTACTTAAAATAATACAACCATACACATACTAAAAGTAATAGTACACACAACCTAAATAGTACCACCATATATACTCTAAATAATACTACCATACACAGTATAAGGCTGGATTCACACGAACGTATATTGGCTGGGTTTTCACGCCAAGCCGATATACGTCGTCTTTCTCTGCAGGAGGGGGAGGAGGCTGGAAGAGCCAGGAGCAGGAACTGAGCTCCCGCCCCCTCTCTGCCTCCTCTCTGCCCCTCTGCACTATTTTCAATGAGGAGAGGCGGGATGGGGGTGGGGCTAATTCTCAGACTTTAGCCCCGCCCCGTCTCGCATCCTTTCATTGCAAATAGTGCAGAGGGGTGGAGAGGAGGCAGAGAGGGGGCAGGAGCTCAGTTCCTGCTCCTGGGTCTTCCACCCCCCCCCCCCCCGCAGATGAGGACGACGTATATCGGCTGGGCGTGAAAACCGAGCCGATATACATTCGTGGGAATCCAGCCTAAATAATACAACTATATGCATCCTAAAAATAATACTACACACAACCTAAATAGTACCACCCTATACCACCTAAATAATACCATCATATATACCCTAAATAGTACCACTATACACCACTTAAATAATACCATTATATACAACCTAAATAATTCTACCATACAACCTAAATAATGCCACAGTATACAATTAAATACTACCATACACAACCTAAATAATACCACCATAATAACCTAAATAGCTCCATACACAACCTAAATAATACTACCATAATAACCTAAATAGCTCCATACACAACATAAATAATACAATCATACACAACTTACAGTAAATACTACTGTACACAGCTGTAAATATAAAATAAAGTTTTGCTCACTATAGCTCTTTCTCTTCACACTTGCTTTGTACCGACAAGGTTATCCACCATTCCAGCCATGCCGCCCAGTCCTAGCAGTGCTTAAGCATAAGAAATCCATGTCAGAGAAAAGCAGGTATCTTTGTGAAAAGGGTCTTGTCATTTATTAAATTTGTGCCATACAAACAGGTTTAAACTTGTTTGTATGGCACAAATTTAATAAAAGACAAGATTTTTTCACAAAGATACCAGCTTTTCTCTGACATGGACTACTATACACAACCTAAATAATACAACTATATGCAACGGAAATAATATGACCATGCATGAGCTCAATTACATCTGCATACCCAACTTAAATAACATTACCACACTCAACCTTAAAAATACCACTATGCACAATCTAAATCGCACCTCCAGACACAACTTAAATAATATTGCCATTCACTTTTTAAATAATGCCATGATACACATCCTAAATAATACCACCACCATACACAAACTCATTAATACTACTGCACACAACCTAAGTAGTACCACCTAAATACCACCATACATAATAAAGCCATCGTACACAGCAATGCAATGAATTGCTGTTTTCTTTGTGGCCCCGGGGTTCCAAAGGAAAAATGGAATTTAAAAATTATTTAAAGTCGTAAGTAACTGTAAAGGGTGCCTCCAGGTTTTCTCTCTCACAATATTTCCTCTGGGAAATGTGTAGATTTTGCTAGTGGCGACATTGGTTGTTTTTTAGAAAAAGCGTTGGTATAAAGACACGCCGAGCTAGGTGCACCGAATGGTGATTGTCCAGCACCATATCACAGAGACTGCAGAAGCCCAGCCACAGGCACAGTAAGAGCACGCGGTTTCTTCCTGAACGTCGCAGCACTGTTGAGTCCCGCTCCCTCGCACCAGTGCTTAATAGCTGTGCAACAAGCACTAGAGACTGTTTTTCACCAGCCATAGAGACAAGCTGGAGTGATACTAGTGAAAGACATTGATAAAACGACATTCATATTTTATGATTTTCCTCAGCACCTGTTGTGCTGTTACAATTTGCAACTGTTCAAGTAATATACAAGCTTCACCCCAAGATATTTACCGGACACTGTTATTTTACAAGCAATATGCTGCCCTGCTGGCTATTCGTCGCCCATGGAAGAGGTATTGGAACAAGCTCATGCTCAGGGCATCCAAATCCCTGGTAGAGGCTACGGCAACAAGACAACTGATCCGGAAGCCAACTTGCCTGTCTGAGTGGCCATGTCTATCCTGAGCCAGTGCCTGTGTAAGAGTCGTGGATGGTGAGGGTGGTGGTATGACCCTCAGGGAATGGCACTCCATAGGCTCCCTCAGTAACGGGCACCCCTAGGGTCAGGGTGTGATTTCCCTAGTCTCTCCACCTCTCTCAGATGACTACAGCCTATGGGATGGCTTAGGGCTAGGTGCGCATACCCCTGGCATAAGTATCTTTATGCATACAGTCAAAATCTGGATGCTTGGTTCCATGCTCAAAATAGTAACTTTTATTGTTAAATGGTGAATAATTTAGCTTTTTCAGGATTCTCAGGGTATGGACATTAAATGCAGTTTCAAAACAATGAGAAGGTCAATGGTAAGCGCTGAAGTCTCGCCTCTTATCCCTCTACTGGTACGTTAATATAAATTCAAAGGCAGGATTTCTTTTCCAGTATATTAAGAATAGCAAAGTCCCACTTTAAATTTATCTCTGTCAGGTCTGCAGAAGGTACTTCCAGGAATGCCATAGGCAACAGAAATACAGGATGGATGCTGAAGATACATAAACCAGTGGGCTCTGGAATTGTATTTCTCTGGTAGCTCATTTGTAGCATCCCATAGGGAGACCCTGGACACCAGACATACGTGGGGAGCTGGGAGGGTATAGTGCTGGCTTGTCATGGCGGCACCTACCAGGCTCCTTCCGGAGGGACACACGCAGCTGAGGCCAGAGTAACACTGCAGTCGACATAGGACACAGCTATGATAGGAAATGCCCACCAAACAGGATAACAGGGGGTTAATTGTAACGCAAGACACCACTGTTCCTACACACACCAGTATGACCCTCGGCAAATAAGAAATTCAGCCACAGACAGTTCTTGAGTACCACAAGTCTCTAGGAATGGTTAGAGCCAGGCATAAATTTTACTTGAAATTTGCAACAGACAATACAAGACTGTTCAAGTGTAGACTTCACAGTGCAGGCAAGTGAACAGACTTCAGAATGTAGTACCTCCACACTGCTCTTATAAGCTCGAAGATGCACATGTGTGAATAGAGATGATTATCTTGTAGTACCTCCACCCAGCCTTGGAGACGCGTGGGTGTGACAAATTAAAGTTGTACCTCTACGCAGTGATCCAGACTTCAGATGGCCACATAGGAAAATTGAAAGATTAGATAGTAACTCTGCACTGGCCTTGAAAAAGAGCTGTTACTCATAGATGCTCTCTCTTTCACACTTGGGGCTCACTCCATTAACATCCAATCTCATACAGAATGGGAAATCTCTCCTCCTCTTCCATGCTTCAGCACATGAGGGCTGAAGGTGCCCCCATGTACCTGGACCTCCTGCACAGCAACACTCTTGAAGACATGGACTCCCTTCTCACTCTCAAGCACTCATATTTATATCCTCTCTCATACCACATGGCATGACATAACTGATACATTTACATGCAGGCTTTGGATTTTTGCAGGCATTAACCTCCAAAGCGCTGCAGCTGTGCAACACACATACTGGAAATGATAAGACAGGTTTGCACAGTGCATCAACATCAGACAAACATGTATGACATTTATGTGAGGGACCAGGATGATGTACTGGGTCACTACACATTAAATAGGCGAAGGCACCACACAAATATCCAATCCCCTGTGAGAGGAAACGTAAACACATATTTTACTTCCTTCAGGACTTCTATGAACACAGGAAGCATGTGCCCTCTAGTTCGCGGCTGCAGCCATCACTCCTCCTCCAAGTACCCACAGCTTATAAAATAGCAAACATTAAAATTAACATAACATAAAATCAGGGAAAACAAGGGCCAAACAAATGTACCACCAACCCCCAACACCTGGCTCACCCAAAATGATAAAACAATATAAGCTACATTTTGTCCTGGAAAAAAAACAAGCTCTCACACGGCCCCATCGATAGAAAAATGAAAAAAAGAGAAAATAATGGGTTTTTGGATTCGATAAGCAAAGCACGTTTTTTTTTTTTTGTAAAGGGATGCTACTTTTATAGGGTTTTTATTGTATTTTACTACTTAAAAAATTAAATAAAAAACTTAAAGGGAACCTGTCACCTCTCTACAGCACCATAAACTAACTTATGTTGGAGGAAGTGATAGGAACCGGTTCTCCCTGTCAAGTCCGTGCAAAGGCCAAAAAACGAACGCTTTTCAGAGTTCCATGTGTGCGCTCTCTTATACAAGTCTATGGCAGAGTGTGCACATGGGACTCTTAAATAGGGGGTGGACCATGGGACTCAGGAAAAAGAGATACATCACCTGGCATCCTGTCACCTCCTCCAACAGCATCAAAAGTTAGTTTATGGTGCTGTAGGGAGGTGACAGATTCTAGAGATGAGCGAACGCGTTCGTCCGAGCTTGATATTCGTGCGAATATTAGGGTGTTCGGGATGTTCGTTATTCGTGACGAACACCATGCGGTGTTCTGGTTACTTTCACTTCCTTCCCTGAGACGTTAGCGCGCTTTTCTGGCCAATTGAAAGACAGGGAAGGCATTACAACTTCCCCCTGCAACGTTTAAGCCCTATACCACCCCCCTGCTGTGAGTGGCTGGCGAGATCAGGTGTTCGCCTAATATAAAAGTCGGCCCCTCCCGCGGTTCGCCTCAGATGCGGTGTGAGTTAGATGAGGGACAGTGCTGTTTATACCGGAGCTGCTGTAGGGAAAGAATTGGTAGTTAGTGTAGGCTTCAAGACCCCCCAAAGGTCCTTATTAGGGCCACTGATAGCTGTGTGTTGGCTGCTGTTAGCAGTGGGATTTTTTTTTTCTCAAAATCGCCTCTGCAGACCGTTGCACCTGGCATTAGGGACAGAAGTGCTGCATAGGCAGGGAGAGTGTTAGGAGTGAGTGTAGCCTTCAAGAACCTCAACGGTCCTTTCTAGGGCCATATTTATCCGTGTGCAGTACTGTCCAGGCTGCTGTTGGCTGTGCTGCATTTTTTTTGGGCTTCTCAAAATCGCCTCTGCAGAGCATTGCACCCTCCATTGATACTGCAGGGAAAGAATTGTATAGGCAGGGCCACAACACCGTTATTATTCATAGAATATACGCAGTGCTGCCTGTTGGTGGGAAAAAACTGAAAACAAATCTATTTGTCCAGCCTCTGTCCGTCCTTACGGGCGGTGGACACGTGTGAGCTGCGTGAAAAACATTGCTAAATCATACGCAGCCAGCTACGCTTTACTGCTGGGTTCGCCATTTGCTTTCCTTAATTGGGAAAAAAAATACCTGCTCTCCAAGAGTTATAATAACTCTGCTACCCTCACGTTCTGTGACACATAAGCAGGGACACAGCGCAGTTATTAAACTTCGCAGGTTCATTGAATATACGCAGTGCTGCCTGTTGGTGGGAAAAAACTGAAAACAAATCTATTTGTCCAGCCTGTGTCCGTCCTTACGCCTGTGGAGACGTGTGAGCTGCGTGAAAAACATTGCTAAATCATACGCAGCCAGCTACGCTTTACTGCTAGGTTCGCCATTTGCTTTCCTTAATTGGGAAAAAAAATACCTGCTCTCCAAGAGTTATAATAACTCTGCTACCCTCACGTTCTGTGACACATAAGCAGGGACACAGCGCAGTTATTAAACTTCGCAGGTTCATTGAATATACGCAGTGCTGCCTGTTGGTGGGAAAAAACTGAAAACAAATCTATTTGTCCAGCCTGTGTCCGTCCTTACGCCTGTGGAGACGTGTGAGCTGCGTGAAAAACATTGCTAAATCATACGCAGCCAGCTACGCTTTACTGCTAGGTTCGCCATTTGCTTTCCTTAATTGGGAAAAAAAATACCTGCTCTCCAAGAGTTATAATAACTCTGCTACCCTCACGTTCTGTGACACATAAGCAGGGACACAGCACAGTTATTAAACTTCTCAGGTTCATTGAATATACGCAGTGCTGCCTGTTGGTGGGAAAAAACTGAAAAGAAATCTATTTGTCCAGCCTGTATCCGTCCTTACGCCTGTGGAGACGTGTGAGCTGCGTGAAAAACATTGCTAAATCATACGCAGCCAGCTACGCTTTACTGCTGGGTTCGCCATTTGCTTTCCTTAATTGGGAAAAAAAATACCTGCTCTCCAAGAGTTATAATAACTCTGCTACCCTCACGTTCTGTGACACATAAGCAGGGACACAGCACAGTTATTAAACTTCTCAGGTTCATAGAATATACGCAGTGCTGCCTGTTGGTGGGAAAAAACTGAAAACAAATCTATTTGTCCAGCCTCTGTCCGTCCTTACGGGCGGTGGACACGTGTGAGCTGTGTGAAAAACATTGCTAAATCATACGCAGCCAGCTACGCTTTACTGCTGGCTTCGCCATTTGCTTTCCTTAATTGGGAAAAAAAATACCTGCTCTCCAAGAGTTATAATAACTCTGCTACCCTCACGTTCTGTGACACATAAGCAGGGACACAGCACAGTTATTAAACTTCTCAGGTTCATAGAATATACGCAGTGCTGCCTGTTGGTGGGAAAAAACTGAAAACAAATCTATTTGTCCAGCCTCTGTCCGTCCTTACGGGCGGTGGACACGTGTGAGCTGTGTGAAAAACATTGCTAAATCATACGCAGCCAGCTACGCTTTACTGCTGGCTTCGCCATTTGCTTTCCTTAATTGGGAAAAAAAATACCTGCTCTCCAAGAGTTATAATAACTCTGCTACCCTCACGTTCTGTGACACATAAGCAGGGACACAGCACAGTTATTAAACTTCTCAGGTTCATAGAATATACGCAGTGCTGCCTGTTGGTGGGAAAAAACTGAAAACAAATCTATTTGTCCAGCCTCTGTCCGTCCTTACGGGCGGTGGACACGTGTGAGCTGTGTGAAAAACATTGCTAAATCATACGCAGCCAGCTACGCTTTACTGCTGGCTTCGCCATTTGCTTTCCTTAATTGGGAAAAAAAATACCTGCTCTCCAAGAGTTATAATAACTCTGCTACCCTCACGTTCTGTGACACATAAGCAGGGACACAGCACAGTTATTAAACTTCTCAGGTTCATAGAATATACGCAGTGCTGCCTGTTGGTGGGAAAAAACTGAAAACAAATCTATTTGTCCAGCCTCTGTCCGTCCTTACGGGCGGTGGACACGTGTGAGCTGTGTGAAAAACATTGCTAAATCATACGCAGCCAGCTACGCTTTACTGCTGGCTTCGCCATTTGCTTTCCTTAATTGGGAAAAAAAATACCTGCTCTCCAAGAGTTATAATAACTCTGCTACCCTCACGTTCTGTGACACATAAGCAGGGACACAGCACAGTTATTAAACTTCTCAGGTTCATAGAATATACGCAGTGCTGCCTGTTGGTGGGAAAAAACTGAAAACAAATCTATTTGTCCAGCCTCTGTCCGTCCTTACGGGCGGTGGACACGTGTGAGCTGTGTGAAAAACATTGCTAAATCATACGCAGCCAGCTACGCTTTACTGCTGGCTTCGCCATTTGCTTTCCTTAATTGGGAAAAAAAATACCTGCTCTCCAAGAGTTATAATAACTCTGCTACCCTCACGTTCTGTGACACATAAGCAGGGACACAGCACAGTTATTAAACTTCTCAGGTTCATAGAATATACGCAGTGCTGCCTGTTGGTGGGAAAAAACTGAAAACAAATCTATTTGTCCAGCCTCTGTCCGTCCTTACGGGCGGTGGACACGTGTGAGCTGTGTGAAAAACATTGCTAAATCATACGCAGCCAGCTACGCTTTACTGCTGGCTTCGCCATTTGCTTTCCTTAATTGGGAAAAAAAATACCTGCTCTCCAAGAGTTATAATAACTCTGCTACCCTCACGTTCTGTGACACATAAGCAGGGACACAGCACAGTTATTAAACTTCTCAGGTTCATAGAATATACGCAGTGCTGCCTGTTGGTGGGAAAAAACTGAAAACAAATCTATTTGTCCAGCCTCTGTCCGTCCTTACGGGCGGTGGACACGTGTGAGCTGTGTGAAAAACATTGCTAAATCATACGCAGCCAGCTACGCTTTACTGCTGGCTTCGCCATTTGCTTTCCTTAATTGGGAAAAAAAATACCTGCTCTCCAAGAGTTATAATAACTCTGCTACCCTCACGTTCTGTGACACATAAGCAGGGACACAGCACAGTTATTAAACTTAGATAATTCATTCACTAGAGGCAGTGGGGCCTTTCGTTTTCCAAAAAGGGCAAAAATTATATTTGCCCTGCAGTCTTGCGCCAATTTATTTCCTGCCTGGGAAATCTAATCACTGGTAATACAGCATGCTGAGGGGTAGGGGTAAGCCTAGAGGACGTGGACGTGGACGTGGCCGAGGACGCGGAGGGCCAAGTGAGGGTGTGGGCACAGGCCAAGCTCCTGATCCAGGTGTGTCGCAGCTGTCTGCTGCGCGATTAGGAGAGAGGCACGTTTCTGGCGTCCCCACATTCATCGCCCAATTAATGGGTCCACGTGGGAGACGGTTATTAGAAAATGAGCAGTGTGAGCAGGTCCTGTCCTGGATGGCAGAAAGTGCTTCGAGCAACCTATCGTCTACCCGCAGTTCTGCGCCGTCCACTGCTGCCAATCCGAATCCTCTGTCTGCTGCTCCTCCTTCCTCCCAGCCTCCTCACTCCACTACAATGACACCTGCTCAGGAGCGGGAACACTCCCAGGAACTGTTCTCGGGCCCCTGCTTAGATTGGGCAGCAGCGGTTCCTCTCCCACCAGAGGAGTTTATCGTCACTGATGCCCAACCATTCGAAAGTTCCCGGGGTCCGGGGGAAGAGGCTGGGGACTTCCGCCAACTGTCTCAACAACTTTCTGTGGGTGAGGAGGACGATGACGATCAGACACAGTTGTCTTGCAGTGAGGTAGTAGTAAGGGCAGTAAGTCCCAGGGAGCAGCGCACAGAGGATTCGGAGGAAGAGCAGCAGGACGATGAGGTGACTGACCCCACCTGGTGTGCAACGCTTACTCAGGAGGACAGGTCTTCAGAGGGGGAGTCAAGGGCATCAGCAGGGCAGGTTGCAAGAGGCAGTGCAGTGGCCAGGGGTAGAGGCAGGGCCAGACCGAATAATCCACCAAGTGTTTCCCAAAGCGCCCCCTCGCGCCATGCCACCCTGCGGAGGCCGAGGTGCTCTAAGGTCTGGCAGTTTTTCACAGAGACGCCTGACGACCGACGAACAGTGGTGTGCAACCTTTGTCGCGCAAAGCTCAGCCGGGGAGCCAACACCAACAGCCTCACCACCACCACCATGCGCAGACATATGATGGCCAAGCACCCCGCAAGGTGGGACAAAGGCCGTTCACCGCCTCCGGTTTGCACCCCTGCCTCTCCCCCTGTGCCCCAACCTGCCACTGAGATGCAACCCCCCTCTCAGGACACAGGCACTACCGCCTCATGGCCTGCACCCACACCCTCATCTCCGCTGTCCTCGGCCCCATCCAGCAGTGTAGTTCAGCGCACCGTTCAGCCGTCGCTTGCGCAAGTGTTCGAGCGCAAGCGCAAGTACGCCGCCACGCACCCGCACGCTCAAACGTTAACCGTCCGCATCGCAAAATTCATCAGCCTTGAGATGCTGCCGTATAGGGTTGTGGAAACGGAGTCCTTCAAAAGTATCATGGAGGCGGCGGCCCCGCGCTACTCAGTTCCCAGTCGCCACTACTTTTCCCGATGTGCCGTCCCAGCCCTGCACGACCACGTCTCCCGCAACATTGTGCGCGCCCTCACCAACGCGGTTACTGCCACGGTCCACTTAACTACGGACACGTGGACAAGCACAGGCGGGCAGGGCCACTACATCTCCCTGACGGCACATTGGGTGAATTTAGTGGAGGCTGGGACAGAGTCAGAGCCTGGGACCGCTCACGTCCTACCCACCCCCAGAATTGCGGGCCCCAGCTCGGTGGTGGTATCTGCGGAGGTGTATGCTTCCTCCACTAAAGCACCCTCCTCCTCCTCCTCCTCCTCCTCTGTCTCACAATCAAGATGTGTTAGCAGCAGCATGTCGCCAGCAGTCGGTGTCGCGCGGTGTGGCAGCACAGCGGTGGGCAAGCGTCAGCAGGCCGTGCTGAAACTACTCAGCTTAGGCGATAAGAGGCACACGGCCCACGAACTGCTGCAGGGTCTGACACAGCAGACCGACCGCTGGCTTGCGCCGCTGAGCCTCCAACCGGGCATGGTCGTGTGTGACAACGGCCGTAACCTGGTGGCGGCTCTGCAGCTCGGCAGCCTCACGCACGTGCCATGCCTGGCCCACGTCTTTAATTTGGTGGTTCAGCGGTTTCTGAAAAGCTACCCACGCTTGTCAGACCTGCTCGTAAAGGCGCGCCGGCTCTGCGCACATTTCCGCAAGTCCCACACGGACGCTGCCACCCTGCGCACCCTGCAACATCACTTTAAGCTGCCAGTGCACCGACTGCTGTGCGACGTGCCCACACGGTGGAACTCTACGCTCCACATGTTGGCCAGGCTCTATGAACAGCGTAGAGCTATAGTCGAATACCAACTCCAACATGGGCGGCGCAGTGGGAGTCAGCCTCCTCAATTCCTTTCAGAAGAGTGGGCCTGGTTGGCAGACATCTGCCATGTCCTTGGTAATTTTGAGGAGTCTACCCAGGTGGTGAGCGGCGATGCTACAATCATTAGCGTCACCATTCCTCTGCTATGCATCTTGAGAAATTCCCTGCAAACCATAAAGGCAGCTGCTTTGCGCTCGGAAACGGGGGCGGGGGAAGACAGTATGCCGCTGGATAGTCAGGGCACCCTCCTGTCTATTTCTCAGCGCGTACAGGAGGAGGAGGAGGAGCATGAGGAGGATGAGGAGGAGGGGGAAGAGACAGCTTGGCCCGCTGCTGACGGTACACCGGCTGATTGCCTGTCATCCTTTCAGCGTGTATGGCCTGAGGAGGAGGAGGAGGAGGAGGATCCTGAAAGTGATCTTCCTAGTGAAGACAGCCATGTGTTGCGTACAGGTACCCTGGCACACATGGCTGACTTCATGTTAGGATGCCTTTCTCGTGACCCTCGCGTTGCACGCATTCTGGCCACTACGGATTACTGGGTGTACACACTGCTCGATCCACGGTATAAGGAGAACCTGCCCACTCTGATTCCCGAAGAGGAAAGGGGTTCGAGAGTGTTGCTATACCACAGGACCCTTGCGGACAAGCTGATGGTAAAATTCCCAGCCGACAGCGCTAGTGGCAGAAGGCGCAGTTCCGAGGGCCATGTTGCAGGGGATGTGCGTAGATCGAGCAGCATGTACATCCCAGGCAGTGCAACAGTCTTTAAGGGCCTGGCCAGCTTTATGGCTCCCCACCAAGACTGTGTCACCGCTCCCCAGTCACGGCTGAGTCGGCGGGAGCACTGCAAAAGGATGGTGAGGGAGTACGTAGCGGATCGCACGACCATCCTTGGTGACGCCTCTGCCCCCTACAACTACTGGGTGTCGAAGCTGGACACGTGGCCTGAACTAGCCCTGTATGCCCTTGAGGTGCTTGCTTGTCCTGCGGCTAGCGTGTTGTCGGAGAGGGTGTTTAGTGCGGCTGGGGGAATCATCACCGATAAGCGTAGCCGCTTGTCAACCGACAGTGCCGACAGGCTAACACTCATCAAGATGAACAAAGGCTGGATTTCGCCAGACTTCTGTTCTCCACCAGCGGACAGCAGCGATACGTAAGCAATACGTAGGCTGCACCCGCGGATGGAAGCTACGTTCTCTCTCACCATCCAAAACGGGGACATTTGTGCTTCATCAATCTGTGTCTAATATTCCTCCTCCTCCTCCTCCTGTTCCTCCTCGTGAAACCTCACGTAATCACGCTGAACGGGCAATTTTTCTTAGGGCCACAAGGCTCACTCAAATAATTTTTCTGAACAATTTTTATAAGTTTCAATGCGCTTAAAAGCATTGGAACTTTAACTTGAACCAATTTTTCGTTACACTGGGCTGCCTCCAGGCCTAGTTACCACTTAAGCCACATTAACCAAAGCGATTAATGGGTTTCACCTGCCCTCTTGGCTGGCCATGGCCAATTTTTGGGATGTACATTAGTACTGTTGATACAGCAATTTTTGTGGGCCCTCGCCTACAGTGTAATCAAATTAATTTTTAGCCCACCTGCATTACAGCTGACGTTACCTCAGCTGTGTTGGGCAATGCAATGGGATATTTTTGTGTACCGCCGGTGGGTTCCAGGGAGCCACCCATGCTGTAGGTGCACACTGAGTTTTTAATACTTCTGTACACTTCTAAAAAACCCGTCTGACTGGGGCATGCAGTGTGGGCCGAAGCCCACCTGTATTACGCACGACATTACTACCTCAGCTGTGTTGGGCAATGCAATGGGATATTTCTATGTACCGCCGGTGGCTTCCTGGCACCCACCCAGGCAGTGGGTCCACAGGGAGTTAAACCTACATGTGTCCACTTGTAAAGAACCCCAGTCTGACTGGGGCATGCAGTGTGGGCCGAAACCCACCTGCATTAACCCTTTCCAGTCCACTGTGTGACCTGTGAAGACATTAGGGTTTAAGGCTGTACAGCTCCGTTGTTGGTAGACGTCCGTCGGGGTTCTCTTACTGTATATTGCCAGCCTCTCTGCTGTCGGAGCCTATCCTACGTGTCAGCTCATGCAGTACTGGCTTTAGCCAGCATATAGCGCCGTTGTATAACAGCAGAAAAAGAGTAAGCCCCCTAGGAAAACCATATACAAATTGGATTGGAAAGGGTTAAGCACAACATTACTACCTCAGCTGTGTTGGGCAATGCAATGGGATATTTCTATGTACCGCCGGTGGCTTCCTGGCACCCACCCATGCTGTAGGTGCACACGGAGTTTTTACTACATCTGTACACTTATAAAGAACCCCAGTCAGACTGGGGCATGCAGTGTGGGCCGAAGCCCACCTGCATTAAGCACGACATTACTACCTCAGCTGTGTTGGGCAATGCAATGGGATATTTCTGTGTACCGCCGGTGGGTTCCAGGGAGCCACCCATGCTGTGGGTCGACAGGGACTTCACAATAGGGAGTTGTACCTGCCTGTGTCTATGAATTAAAAAGCCCGGTCTGACTGGGGCATGCAGACACCTTGACAGAATGAATAGTGTGTGGCACATAGGTTCCCCATTGCTATGCCCACGTGTGCAGCTCCTGATGGCGGTGGCACAGGATTCTATTTATCATTGCTTCTGTACAGCATTGTGGGCTATCGCTCCGCCACTTTTAAAGAGGGTCGCTGCCTAGCCGTGCCAACCTCTGCAGTGTGTGCCTGCGGTCCCTCGTCATGGCAGACGCAATTCTAAATAGACATGAGCGTGGTGTGGCATGAGGGCAGCTGAAGGCTGCGCAGGGACACTTTGGTGTGCGCTGTGGGGGGGAGGGGGGCCGTTTGGGCAGCATGTAACCCAGGAGAAGTGTCAGTGGAGTGTCATGCAGGCAGTGATTGTGCTTTGTTGGAGGTAGTGTGGTGCTTAGCAAAGGTATGCCATGCTAATGAGGGCTTTTCAGAAGTAAAAGTTGTTGGGAGGGGGGGGGGCCCACTCTTGCCGGTATTGTGGCTTAATAGTGGGACCTGGGAACTTGAGATGCAGCCCAACATGTAGCCCCTCGCCTGCCCTATCCGTCACTGTGTCATTCCCATCACTTTCCTGAATTGCCCAGATTTTCACACATGAAAACCTTAGCGAGCATCGGCGAAATACAAAAATGTTCTGGTCGCCCATTGACTTCAATGGGGTTCGTTGTTCGAAACGAACCCTCGAGCATCACGGGAAGTTCGTTACGAATAACGAACACCCGAACATTTTGGTGTTCGCTCATCTCTAACAGATTCCCTTTAAGTTTTTTTTTAAGTAGTAAAGCATAATAAAAACCCCATAAAATTAGCATCACCATAATCATACAGATCTGCAGAATTAAGTAACAGGTCATCTGCAGCGCTCAATGAATTCCAGAAAAACTAAATGCAAAAAACAAACAATGGCAGGATAATGTTTTATGTTGCACACTGCTTATAAATCTTTAAAGGTTTTTCAATATAATACTGAATATAGTACATTAAAACATACAAAAACCCGATGAGTTTGTTCCCAAGCACGTATTTTGCGTGCAAAATTGCATTGCGCAAAAAAATGCAGCATGCTGTTTTTCTTCTTTTTTGCGCAGAAAAAGAACACATCTGGGACTCATTAAAAAATGTGGCCATTTGAATGGCTGTGAGCATTGGCATGTATTTCTGTGCACATGCAACTGACGTACAGTACAAAATGCAGTTGCGTGTGAAAATACACAACTTTCATTACGTAAGAACACAGTGAACAAATACGTGCAAATACACAAATGCTCATGTGAAAATGGCCTAAATCCCCACATACAAGTGTAGCAATAGATGACCCCCTCTAGCTGCTGCCTGCTCACATGGTTATCATCATCTTTGGTCTTACTGCTACTGTAAGACCTTTGATCTTTGCTCTGTCTGTCCCTGCTGGAGCGGACTGATCGGGCAGGGAGAGGAACAACTGTGCAGCCGCAATATATATGGCAGCAGAGTTCTCTCCATGATAAATCAGCGCACCTCTGGGTTATTAAGCCAGCGGTCAGGGGTCTCTGGATTTGTCAGACCCCCCTGACACTGAATGATAGGGCAAGATTTTATCTTAGTAAAAAACGCTTCTTTTAGTCAGAAATATATGGCAATCTTCATTCACTTCTAAGTTTACAGTGATGATGGTTTCTCCTCTCGCCTAGTAGAGGCACAAATAACCAGTATCTCCTAGCTGTCTAATCCTTCACAATGCGGGAGAAGCGCTGTAATAGGAATGGATGTATCTTCACTTCCTTCATATCCTAAGGATGCCCGAGGAGGGAGACGACAGATTCTTCACCAAGTACCTGTGAGTGAGAAACATCATCTATAATGTGATCAGATGGCTCTTCACCCTCTCTGTTTCCCTTGCACATTTCTTTTGACATCTGTACAATTCTGCAAGTCACTGCTGAAATACGCTGCGAGAACGCATTTTTCTATTCTAACTGATTATAGATGAGTGAAGGGCTTCATAGCAAATTACTGGTCTTTTTAACCCCTTAATGACCACCAATATGTTTTTTTTACAACTGGACTTTAAACCTGCATATGCATTTTTGGTGGCTTGGCTGATTACTGACAGCCAGGTTCCTGTTGTAACTGCCAGGAACAGAGAAACCTCAGAGCGTGTTAGTTTAATCCCTTACATGCCACAATCAATAGTAAGTGCAGCATGTAAGCAGATGACAGGGGTAGGGGGCTCCTTTGTCAGCCACCGGTACACCGCAATGCAATCGCTAGGATTCCATGGGTTCCTATGACAGCTGTGTCTCTGACGAAGGCCTCCATATCTGCTATGTACCTCAACTTATCAGGCCCTGCCTCCTGCAGAGTCTCGTAGG
Source organism: Eleutherodactylus coqui (assembly GCF_035609145.1). Taxonomy (NCBI): domain Eukaryota; kingdom Metazoa; phylum Chordata; class Amphibia; order Anura; family Eleutherodactylidae; genus Eleutherodactylus; species Eleutherodactylus coqui. The sequence goes on along the minus strand of NC_089845.1, from coordinate 96,931,153 downwards.
CTGATGTTATAGGCATAGTAGAATGCAGTACTTAAGTAATGCAGTGTACTATCCTAGTGATCTAATGACGCATCTTCAAATCCTCTTGAGCAACTAAAAAACTGTTTTAAAAAAAGTTAAATAAATATTTCTTCCATTGTGATGTTACCGATCCTAGACCACCAACGGGAAAGAACTTGGGAACATCTTTTTCTGACATAACTGTGTGAGGGGATTACCTCCTCCCTATGGTTGGGTGATTCCATTTAGCTTTTTGTGACTGTGATTGTACAACCCACCCATTATTTTTGTACTTGCACTCTGCCTCTTTTATTTAGAGGCATCTTCGACATACTGAGCAACTCTAATGGCTGATGCGCTCTACAATTAGGATTTACCTTGGCCGACCTATTCAGAAGGGGACCTTTACCCATGCCTGAACCTATTCCAGTGTCCGGTGTCTGAGCAGGGTATAGTTTGTCCTCTATCCCTCTGAGGATTCTGACCGTATATTGGTATCTGCTAGTCCTATAAGTCTGTTTGTTTAATGTAGCCCATTATTTGAAAACATTTTCAATAAAATTTAGTTTTAACGTTTATGCCCATCTGTGAAAGGAATTTTTTTTAAAATCCGGTTTAAAAAATATATGCATTTTTCCCCACAAAAAAACTTTTTAACTGTATAAAATACTAAAAATGTGTTTTTTTAAAGCAGCACACAATAGTTATTACCATATTCGCAACGGCCCAGGCAATGAAAATATGTTGTTATTTATCTCACACAGTGAATGCCATAAAAATAATTTTAAAAAGTAATGCCAATTTTTTTTCGCCTCCCAAATAAAAGTATGAATCCAAAAGTCACATGTAGCTCAAAATGGTACCAATAAAAACTACAACTCTTCCCACAAAAAACAAGCCTTCACAGAGCTCCGCCTCGGAAAAAATAAAAACACCATGGATCTTAGAATGCAGCAATGCAGATTCAAATGTTTTTCTTTAAAACATGTTTTTTGTGCTAAAGTAGTAAAAAATAAAGTAGTGCTAAAGTAGTAAAAAATAAAAAAATAAAAAAAAAACTTTGATATTGCAGTAACCGTGCTGATCGAGATAAGAAAGTTATCGTTATTTTGACTCAATGATGAACACCATGAAAACAAACCCAAGAAACAATGGTGGAATTTATGGAGCAGTGGTGGCATCTCTCCCTAAAAACATGTAATAGAGTTACACAACACTTTATATATATTCCACAGTGGGGCCATTAAAATATATGATTTGTCCCACAAAAAAAACAAGCCCTCATAAGGTTATGTCCAGGAGTTATGGCTTTTGCAATGTGACTATGAAAATCGTTTGGTCCTAAAGGGACAGAATAGGCTGGTCACTAAGAGGTTAATTGGGTGATTATCTGATCTACCATATTGTACTCACACCAGTCTGTTCACATTTGCATTGGATTCTGCCTTTCTTCTGGGAAAAATATTCTTCCTGTCAAATATTACAGAGTATACCACGACCTCCAATGCAGAAGTGAACATGAAGTAGCCTCATTCACCGCCACCTGAAAGAGATCAAAACAAGTTGTTAGAGACCCAACGCTATAGCTAGCATCAATGAATAGGAATATACTGAACGTATATTTCTTTAGGGGTATACAGTATACTGTATATGGCTGTATATGTGAAATTGTCCCATATACACTGAATGGACACTTTATTAGAGACAGCAGCCCTTTCGAGATTGGCGCTTCCCTGTAAGGAAATTAGACCCAGAGTGCAGTATAAACAGAATTGACCAGTTTTCTGTGATCAGTTTCAGTGTGAATCCCCATTAGATGGGAAAATCCAGTGATCTGCACAACTTCCAACAAGCCTGGTCATGGGGTTTTTTCATGCAACGATGTGGAGAGTATACCGAGAATGATGTGTGATCACGAAATACATCCAGCGAAAGGGGATCTGGATGTCAAGAATGGTTCTGATGCACAGTCAAGGAAATTGTAGCCAAATACAATGCTGATTTTCCAACTAACATGTCCAAATGCACAAGTCATTGCTCCTTAGCACGGATGGGCTAGAACTGTAGACGACTAGCTCCAGCGCCATTGTGTCTAACAGAAACAGGAAGGAGAGACTCCAGGGGGTGAAAGAGCTTAACAATTCTATTCCCGCAGAACGATTTCATCACCTATTGGAATCTAGTCCCTAATGAACTTCTGCAGTTCTGAATGCCAAAGGAGGTCCAACGCCTACGAGATGGGGCTCTAATAAAGTGGCCATTCAGTTTATTCAGTCATGTTTTGGCAGTTTCAGCTACAGAAAACGTGTTTGAGAGTTCTGTTCTATAAGTTATGATTCTTCTAGGACTGTAATCAGTCCCCTGCGAATTGCCTTTCATTTTTCTACAAGAGACATTTTATTACGGAGAAGCTCTAAAAAGCCTTTCGATGAAATATATGACACGCACCTTCACTAGCTGTTGCGATGATTGTGTGTTATTCCCTCACCTGCAGAGTGACAGATAGCTATATCATAGGAAGGAGACATCTGATGAGATCTTCAGAGGATGAGGCACAGCATCATACAAGGCAAGGAAACACAAAACAGTCTCAGTCTGCACAAAGTACTGCCCTTCATACCCCACAGTAAGGAGCATTTATCTCTGGACGTACATTGAGATGCGGCCCGGAGCCCGGGGACGTATGATACCACGCTGAGTAAAGAGAGATGTTTACAAGAACACAGTTTTATTTTGTTAGAGGTTTGGGGCTAGAAGTAAGAAAAAGACTTTGTAACACCAGGAAAACATTATTACTAATAATAACCATCTACCGATATACACTTATTGTCAGTGACATCCCTCCCCTAGAAGAAGTTGTCGGAGGGAAGGAAACTTGTGATTTTAACATTGATATAAATAAGTGATTACATATCAGAGCAAAAGGAGAATTTATTACAGAAAACTGACGTGATACGAGCTGGCATGGAGGATCCAGTACCCTGTTGTATCACCTCTAGCTTGGATACAAGATGTGATATGGGCAGGCATGGAGGCTCCAGTACCCTGTTGTACTGCCTCTAGCTTGGATGCAAGATGTGATACAGGCGGGCATGGAAAGTCCAGTACCCTGTTGTTTCGCCTCTAGCTTGGATACAAGATGTGGTATGGGGGGCACAGAGGCTCTAGTACCCTGTTGTACCGCCTCTAGCTTGGATACAAGATGTGATACAAGTAGGCATGGAGGCTCTAGTACCCTGTTGGGCGTCCTCTAGCTTGGATACAAGATGTGATACAGGTGGGCATGGAGGCTCTAGTACCCTGTTGTACCGCCTCTAGCTTGGATACAAGATGTGATACAAGTAGGCATGGAGGCTCTAGTACCCTGTTGGGCGTCCTCTAGCTTGAATACAAGATGTGATACAGGTGGGCATGGAGGCTCTAGTACCTTGTTGTACTGCGTCTAGCTTGGATACAAGATGTGATATGGGAGGCATGGAGGCTCTAGTACCCTGTTGTACTGCCTCTAGCATGGATACAATATGTGATATGGGCAGTCATGGAGGCTCTAGTACCCTGTGTGGCCGCCTCTAGCTTGGATACAAGATGTGATACAGGTGGGCATGGAGGCTTTAGTACCCTATTGTACCACCTCTAGCTTAGATACAAGATGTGATACAGACAGGCATGGAGGCTCTAGTACCTTGTTGTACCACCTCTAGCTTGGATACAAGATGTGATAGAGGAGGCATGGAGGCTCTAGTACCCTGTATAATGCCTCTAGCTTGGATACAAGATGTGGTATGGGGGGCATGGAGGCGCCAGTATCCTGTTGTACCGCCTCTAGCTTGGATACAAGATGTGATATGGGCAGTCATGGAGGCTCCAGTACCCTGTTGTACCACCTCTAGCTTGGATACAAGATGTGATAGGGGAGGCGTGGAGGCTCTAGTACCCTGTTGTTTCGCCTCTAGCTTGGATACAAGATGTGGTATGGGGGGCATGGAGGCTCTAGTACCCTGTTGTACCGCCTCTAGCTTGGATACAAGATGTGATACAAGTAGGCATGGAGGCTCTAGTACCCTGTTGTACCGCCTCTAGCTTGGATACAAGATGTGATATGGGCAGTCATGGAGGCTCTCGTACCCTGCTGTACCGCCTCTAGCTTGGATACAAGATGTGATACAGGCGGGCATGGAAAGTCCAGTACCCTGTTGTTTTGCCTCTAGCTTGGATACAAGATGTGGTATGGGGGGCACAGAGGCTCTAGTACCCTGTTGTACCGCCTCTAGCTTGGATACAAGATGTGATACAAGTAGGCATGGAGGCTCTAGTACCCTGTTGGGCGTCCTCTAGCTTGGATACAAGATGTGATACAGGTGGGCATGGAGGCTCTAGTACCTTGTTGTACTGCGTCTAGCTTAGATACAAGATGTGATACTGGTGGGCATGGAGGCTCTAGTACCCTATTGTACTGCCTCTAGCTTGGATACAAGATGTGATACGGACAGGCATGGAGGCTCTAGTACCTTGTTGTACCACCTCTAGCTTGGATTCAAGATGTGATACAGGTGGGCATGGAGGCTCTAGTACCTTGTTGTACTGCGTCTAGCTTGGATACAAGATGTGATACTGATGGGCATAGAGGCTCTAGTACCCTATTGTACCACCTCTAGCTTGGATACAAGATGTGATGCGGACAGGCATGAAGGCTCCAGTACCCTGTTGTACCGCCTCTAGCTTGGATACAAGATGTGATATGAGACGCATGGAGGCTCTAGTACCCTGTTGTACTGCCTCTAGCTTGGATACAAGATGTGATACGGGCGGGCATGGAAGGTCCAGTACCCTGTTGTATCACCTCTAGCTTGGATATAAGATGTGGTGTATGGGGTTATGGAGGCTCTAGTACCCTGTTGTACCACCTCTAGCTTGGATACAAGATGTGATACAGACGGGCATGGAGGCTCTAGTATCCTGTTGTACCACCTCTAGCTTGGATACAAGATGTGATACAAGCGGGCATGAAGGCTCCAGTACCCTGTTGGGCTGCTTCTAATTAGGATGCAAGATGTAATATGAGCAAGGTAGCAGGCAATTTGTCGATACAACCATCCAGTTTCTCACATTTTTTGCGGCAGTTCTGGTGCTGGTTTTGGAGATGTTTCGACATCTTCTGGCTTAGTAAGTGTGCTATTTGGTGTGACGTACTTGGTCGCACCTGTGGATGATTACTTGGGCTATTTAACCTGGCTGGAGACTGAGCTGAACTGTGGTTGATTCTCAGAGTCTCCCTGACTGGGTTAGCAGTCAGTAGGTTCCTGCTGGATCATTTAGTTACTTGCTGCAGCTTAAGCTAAGTACTGAATTTGTTTGCATTGTTATTTTGGTTTTCTGGTTTTGTTTCCTTTTCCCATATAGGGCCAACTAGGGGCCCAGGTACACAGTCGGGGCCGTCCTTATCGGGGCTATTGCCCTGCTTTTAGACAGGGCCCTTCCTAGTGTTTGTTTGCATAGTGACAGTGTTTCCCATAATTTCTTCCATTCTTGTTTTGTCGTTTATTTTCATTTTTGGTAGATCTGTGAGTGACAGATCCAGCGCGTCCAGGTTGGATGTAACATCAATTGGGTGAAATCTCTTTTCTGTGTCGTAGAGGGATCTAGTGGGCAGCAAGCTCTACACAATTGGAAGAAGATGTCACTGCACACAAGTAAGAACACCTCAAAACATCGGGTGTATATTCTCAGTATATAAAATACTGAGGAAGGGGCGCTACGGCCCTGAAACACATTCATGCATGCTGGTCTGAAAAATAAAGAGAGTTGAATTAAAAACAACGTCTTGAGCTTCTCTTCAAAAAGTTTACGCCTATACCCATTTTTTCCCTTCGTTTACTCTGTACATTCGACCACCTGTGATGTTTTTTGGTTTGGCTTTACAGGATAAAAACTTTATACCACCAAAGCTAGTGTTCTGTATAAAAAGGAAGAAAAGCATCTCACAAAGACTCTTATTTATAGACTTTAGCCTTCTTTTTACTGCTTTTCTACACAGAAGGAGCCTCTGAAAGCCTCTATATAGGCCAAGGGTGGAACCACTTTTAGGACCTCAGGTGGCAAGACTGTTCATCTAATCACACCACAACTCAAATCTTCTGTATATCTGCCTGAGATGTAACAGACTTTAGGGCCACTCAGCACTTTAATTACAACAGGTGGTGTGTAATTGTATTTGTGAGTGCCTGTCTGTCTTGTGTATTGGAGGGGACAGGAGGTGGTTTTGTGTATTGTGTAAAGTCATTGTAAGGTCAAATGCCTGGTGTTGTGTCTATCTAACTTGTAGATTTCTGTTTGTGAGACACCCTACCCTGTGGGTCATATGTGTCCCCCCCAAAAGAAGTCCTGGGATTGGGTAGAGGGTAGTTTATTAATAGCAGTGCAGGGGTGGAGAGGGAAGAAAGAGCAGAGAGAGAAAATGGAGAAGCAGTCAAGGAGAGTCAGAATGAGGAAGAGAAAGAAAGTAAGAGCAGTAACCAAGTGTTGAGCCTAGTCTAAGCCTAGACTAACAATGGTGGACAGAGAAGGAGAGCCTCGGTAACCAGAGAGTCTTTTTCCATCCCATTAGAAGGTGTATACCCAGTGTGGATAAGACCTCACGAGTCCTGGGAGCAACAGTCAAGCGGCCATTGTCAACCGTGTGTAGAGTTGCCGATGAAGAGCAGCAGGATAGGAACCATGGGAGTGCCAGCTAAAGTTTCCTTCATTCCTCCACAAATAACATCACCTCAATGTCACTTAAATTTAGAGCGTCTGAGAGAAATCTACCTAATTCTGATGTCTATCAAGTAACCAACATTTAAAGGAGATGTCCCGAGGCAGCAAGTGGGGTTATACACTTCTGTATGGCCATAATAATGCACTTTGTAATATACATTGTGCATTAATTATGAGCCATACAGAAGTTATAAAAAGTTTTTTACTTACCTGCTCCGTTGCTGGCGTCCTCGTCTCCATGGTGCCGACTAATTTTTGGCCTCCGATGGCCAAATTAGCCGCGCTTGCGCAGTCCGGGTCTTCTCCTCTTCTCTATGGGGCTCCGTGTAGCTCCGTGTAGCTCCGCCCCGTCACGTGCCGATTCCAGCCAATCAGGAGGCTGGAAACGGCAGTGGACCGCACAGAAGAGCTGCGGTCCACGAAGATAGAGGATCCCGGCGGCCATCTTCAGCGGTAAGTATTGAAGTCACCGGACCGCCGGGATTCAGGTAAGCGCTGTGCGGGTGGTTTTTTTAACCCCTGCATCGGGGTTGTCTCGCGCCGAACGGGGGGGGGGTTTAAAAAAAAAAAAACCCGTTTCGGCGCGGGACATCTCCTTTAAGCTTGTTGTCACAGTAACTGTTAATAGTCTGTGTTCAAGAGTTGAGTAAACTTTATACCCTTGGTTTACCATAACTTCTGATGTTTGGACTGTCTTTATCATCATCAACCTGATTACGTTAAAGGGTATTGGCGTCACAAACTCTTTAAGTTTATTTGCAACCGGCGTGTATTTGAGCCAGGCCACAACAGATCTACGGAGCAAAGCAGCAGAAGCACCCATGACAGCCATCTTCTAAACCCCGCTGTTTCCCTCACCCGGTAAAGTCTGTACTCGGTCACTACAACTGCATGTCGAATTTTGCAGAAAAACGACAACTTCTAGGTGCTTGATTTATTTGTTATTATTGTTTTTGTAGAGTGCATATGTATAGATAGATTACCTGGCCTCCAAACCACTGGCCTGGACCGTAATTAGGTCCAAAGGCTTGTGCCAGTATTTAATTTTTAACGGCAATGTGTATTGCTAGTAAAAAATAAATTAGATTTCCATTGCCGGCCAAGTGGTAACTGTCTCTATGACCTGTATCTCGGCAGCAGGAGAACGCACAGTCAGACACAACCTGTTGTAGCCAAGAACATTGCTCTACTCTCTACTACAGAGCGGCTTATCCCTCCACAGTAGAGTTTTTGCAGAGACTGGGGGATGAGCCGCTCTGTAGTAGAGAGTAGAGCAATGTTCTTGGCTACAACAGGTTGTGTCTGACTGTGAGTCCAAGAGATTTACGAGCCACTATACGAATCACTATGACTACAGGAGACAATGTTACTAATGGGGCCACTCAGGGTCGACGCTTTTACTACTGGGTCCACTAATGGTTTTCACTATTACCACTGGGGCTACTACAGAGGTCACTATTATTACTGTGGCAACAAACAGGGTCAAACATTATTACTGGGGCAACTAACTATTACCAATGGGACCACTATGGGAGTCACTATTACTACTGTGGGCACTAAGGGGGGTCACGAATAATACTGGGGCTACAAACAGGGAAACTATTGCTATTGAGGCTACTAGTGGGGTCACTTTTACTACTTGGCCAGTAGTGGGGTCGCTATTACTACTGGGGCTACTAACAAAGCCATTATTGGTGCCACTAAGAAGGACACTTACTATTGGGGACACTGTTATATTTGGGCCACTAAGGGGCACAGAATTAGTAGTTGGAGGCACTAGAATAATGTTTTCAACTAGCGATAAAAACATACGTTGTCATAAGCCACACCCCCAAACCACACCCATTTTGCCCTGGACAGTATTTTTTCATTACAAAGGAGGCAATTCTAGAGTTCAACCCATTTCCTACCCTTTGGCGTGATCTGAGCTTCCAGATTCACGGCAGACACCTCCCCTACATAGCATAAATGGATAAATGGAGTCCCAAGCACGCTTGTTTTACTCTTGGAACTCAGAGCTTAATTTTGGATATCTTGGGAAAAATCAGTAGTTTAGTGGAAAACTCTACAACTTAGTTGTAGTGATAGGCTTTCTATTTAAGGTCCTTTATACTGAACCTGTGGGACCTGTTCATCTTCGTATTTCTAAACTGTAACCTATAATTCTTGGCCACCTTTCATATGTTTGGAAAATCTTGCCCTAAGTGACATGCCATTTACTAAAAACTCAGAGGCAGCAACAGCTTCTTCTCATGACATTTCCATTCAACCATAGAAGTGAATAAACAAGATTGGAACGGAACGCACTGTCCACAATCACAGGGATGTTATCTATTTATAACCAGCACCGCTACTCGCTCAATTATTGAGATTTGCTGTCATCGAGCATTGTTACACAAACAGGGGAAGACGCTAATGGTGGTTTATTACTTTGCAAGAAAGAATGGGGTTTATTGATCCCTAGACTAGACTAGATTCTTTGTGTCTGCCTATTTATCTACAAGAGTGAGTCAAAAATTATTCATACTTCAGGTATATTAAAACTTCAATGCTTTCCATTGTAGGTCACTGTCATCCCTGTCACTGCTGTGCAGGTTTGAACATGTTATGTCAGTCAATTTTTGACTGCAATGCAAGAAAAAAATGGCTGCCCCACTTGAGACGAGCAGCGTGCAGTCATTTGTTTTTTTTGGTCTGGAAAAATACTAAAAAGCTGAAGCCTAAAATTCAAAGAAAACGCAAAGGACTGCTATCCAAGAGTGTTGTGTTGTTGCATGACAATGCACGACTGCTCACTGCGGCCCATATTGTCAACACTCTCCAAAAACTTCAGTTTGAGGTGTTATTGCATCCTCCCTATGGTCCTGATCTTGCCCCATCGGACTGTCACCTGTTTGGTCCCCTGAGAGAAGCCCTAAGAGGACGAAGATTCACGTCCAGTGAAGAGGTACAGAGAGCGGGACATTCATGGCTCATAGATTAGTTTAAAAAATATTTTTTTAATAAGGGAATACTACTATCTATCTCATATCCATCGTTTCTGTAATGGAAGCACAGTGGGCCACAAAGAAATGTGCCTGTTAAACTGTTGATATATGACATGAGCATTACAGTTTATGACTCAACATAACTAATTATCTTATTTTGTAACGTTCCCTTTAAATTGTATTGCATCTCCGAGTAACAAGTGAATGGGTACGGAAATGAAATGAGGATAGTCTACTCCTCAGTGGTGACACAATGAGAAAAAGATCCATCCGGCTACTATTAGGTAACGCATTAAGCAGTATGCATAAGCAAGGAGTGGTGATGCTTTGAATAAGAATGCTGAGCAAGCAGAGGAGGTGAGTAGTGTTATCCTTATGAGTCCTGCGACTGTAGAGTTAGGGAAGAGAGAGAGGAGCATCGGCCCTCAGTGGAGTAACTGGGAGGCAACTGTGCAGCGTCCCAGCGGAGGCAAGCCAGATGTGGGAGAGACCACAGGTAAAAACAAGATGGTGGTCAGGAGTGGCTCTGCCATCCCTCCCGTCACCGGCTGCAAAAATGGCCTTGCTGGGTCGTGCTCAGTG